>NC_088683.1:325146404-325449434 GCF_028017835.1 Emys orbicularis | reverse complement strand
GCAATCTCTATCAAATTGCGTCTTAAGCAGCCTGGTCACCAAGTGCTAGTATAGCAAAACTACATAGCTTCTCAACTCTGGTACCCAAGCAAAAAATGTTAAGCCAGAGTTAAGGCTGCTAACATCAGTTATTGAAAGGGTAAAATCCTTAAGAGAACCTAGTAACTCTATCAAACAACAAGTGATAGACTAAGTATTCAAAGCTAAGGTTTGAAAAAACCACATGCACCCATTGAAGAATGTGGAAATGCATAGTTAAGGTCACCCAAACAAATGTAATCTCTCTTCCAAAAACATTCCACCCTGTCTACCCGTCACACCTCATGTGCAAAACAGTGATATTAGAATAAAGTAGTGAAAAGAATGAGTTAACTTAGGGCTTGTCTACACTAGCAATTTACAGTGCTGCAACTTTCTCGCTCGGGTGTGAAAAAACACCCCCCTGACTGCAGCAAGTTTCAGCGCTGTAAAGCGCCAGTGTAGACAGTGCACCAGCGCTGTTAGCTACACCCCTTGTGGAGGTGATTTTTTTTTTTGAGTGCTGGGAGATCTCTAACCCAGCACTGTGCCGCGACCGCACAAGCCATGTTAAAGCGCTGCCAGTGTAGACTAGCCCCTTAGTTAAGTTGATTTGTATAACTTATAGAATTAAGGAAGTCCAGAGTCCAAAAATGTCTGATAATCAATGATACCACTTGGCACCACCTTTTTGCCCCCTGGTGTGTAGCTACCTTTTTTTTTTTTCTCTTTCAGGGTTTTGCAGCCCTAGAAAGAGCCACTTAGGTCTAAGCTAAGGCTCAGTCTGACAGCACTCTTACACGTTTGAAGCTGTATATGCTTTTGAGAAGTTGTGCTGACTGTACCAGAAGTATGAGCGAAGTAAACTATGCCCTCAGTGATCCCTTTGCAACCTCATTGTCTTTGATGTCTTTGCACAGGTGTAATTAGCTCTAATTCCAACTTTACAAACAACTGTGATACATAAGAAGGTACAGAATATGTTAGTGATGTAAAAGTCCGCCGTTTTGACAGTTTGGGAGTTGTCTTAAAGTGTGGTTGTACTCTGAAAAATAGCATAATCTTTACACAGAGAACTGTCTATTGGTTATCTGGCCATATCTGCTTACATTAGTGAATAAAGTAAGACTTCTACTTTTTTTTTTTTTTAACTGCTGTTAGCTGTGTCATCTGTGCAATATGAGACTGAGCCAGATTCTGTTCCTTCTTATGTATCACAGTTGTTTACCAATGGCCAGTTAGAACTAGTTATACTTGTGCAGACTCATTCGATACAATGAGATTGCAGAGGTATTACCGAGGGCAAAATTGTAACACACTGGGGTTGCAAGAAGTGTGAGGATAGAATTTGGCTTACAGAACCTGTTTGTGATATCTAGTAAGGAAGGTAGCTTAATTCTGCGCTTATAGAATGTTTGCTGTGCTAGCACATACGCCAAAAACCAGACAGATTATTTATTTATTTATTTATTTAATTTTCCCATTTCAAGACATTTGGGATGAATCTCTCTTCGTGCAAGTACCCTAGGTGGTTATTAAGACTTGGCTTGGCCACATCCCTTGGCCATTGCCAAATTCAGTATCTGGCAGAGTGAGATGGATAAGGCCAGGGTGATAAACTGTTCTTCCAGTTTAACACTTTTTTTTTTTTTTTTTTTTTAAAGGTGGTGGGTGCGGTGCAGTGGGGAGACATGTAGCCTCAAACAATCATTCCCCTACTTTCTCACCAGAGCGTTATCTCCAGGAATATTGCATAAAGTAATCTAGAACTACAATGTGTGTGGAAGTGACTAATTGGAGAAAAGATACATTGGAAATCTCCCCCACCCCAATAGTAATAGTACTGAATTCAGGGTAAGAAGGTGATATCCCCTTTTTTGTATTTCCTCTGGTGAAGCAGGGCTAACACTGTCACAAGCTGAATGTAACGTCTATACCAGGGGTCGGCAACCTTTCAGAAGTGGTGTGCCGAGTCTTCATTTATTCACTCTAATTTAAGGTTTCACGTGCCAGGAACACATTTTAACGTTTTTAGAAGGTCTCTTTCTATAAGTCTATAATATATAACTAAACTATTGTTGTATGTAAAGTAAATAAGGTTTTTAAAATGTTTAAGAAGCTTCATTTAAAATTAAATTAAAATGCAGAGCCTCCCGGACCGGTGGCCAGGACCTGGGCACTGTGAGTGCCACTGAAAATTAGCTCGTGTGCCGCCTTTGGCACACATGCCATAGGTTGCCTACCCCTGGTCTATACAGAGAAGAGTAGAATTGTCACTTCAGACAAAGTGATATTTTTTTAAATAGCTGGAATGTTAGAGAACTTGCCTCTTTTTTTTATTTTTCACTATGCAGCTCTAACTCCTCCAACTCCCCCCCCCCCCCCCACCCCATCCCCCATTCTGAAGGATATCTAATTACTGGCAAAAGTTCACTGTATCCCTTCCATCCCTGCGCCCCGTATAATCTTCCTTTCTTTCTCAGCTGAACTAAGAGGGAAATTCTTTCCTTCTTTGGGTTTCTGGTAATACTAACCATGCAGGAGTTCTAACGTGAAAGTAGTTGACTTTTTATATTTTTAATTAGTGCATCTAGTGTTTGGTTTTCTAACTCATTGCTCTCAAAACTTCTTCACATTATCAGGTGTTCATTCATCTAACAACATCTTAAGATACACTTTTCGCTAAACCTTAGACAAACTTCAAAGGGCTTAGTGTTCCGAGAGTGTGGTGGTGAGGGTTGTATATATGTTGCTGTTATATTTGAGTGCACTTCATGCACGCTTACTCGCAAATATAACTCTTACATCCCTTTTGGGGAAAGAGAGAGACCATGTGGGTCCCCTGCCCTTGGGAGCAGCAGTGAGGTTGTCCTGCTGTTGACCCTGACCTGCTGGGGATGGAAGTGGTTGGGAGCACAGTTTTGGCAGGCTTTTAAAAAATCTTCTACAGCCAGAGTGAGGCTGAGTTGGGTGCAAAATGAGAGGACAGTTGGGGGTAAATCAGGGCTATGAAGTAGATTGACAGAAGGGCAGAGGAGAATGGAGGAAGGGGTAGTTATGAGGGTGGTAAGTATGGAGAAATTGTACAGTAACTGACTGGTTGCTTATGTTCGTCTCTTTAAATTGCAAGCCCTTTAGCACAGGAATGCCTAATGCTTTGTTAGTATAGTGTCTGGCACAACGGGAGTCCATTCTTGATTGAGCATTATTGTAATAAACATTACTAAAAGTGAACCACACTTAAAATTATGCAGTATTAGCTTTCTGAGTCTGCATATAACTTGAAGCAATAACTTTGAGGATATTGTCCCAGTCTTTTTTTTTTTTTTAATCTCCAGTTGTTAATTCTGAAGCCTAATTATATTTGAAATGTCATATTGACTGCTTCAAGTCTAATCATGTTAGCAGAAACATCCAGCAAATGTGCTTATCCCATAACTCCAAACCACCTTCCACACCTTCCTGGGTCCTAAGAATTCAAACTGTCCCATACTTGGCTGGTAAGACCTCCAGTTTACCCCTTCCCTAACTTCTCCAGTGAATGTTAGGCACTGTCCAAATAAATAATCTGGGACACAATCTGCATGTTTAGGGGCAGAGTAAAAAAAAATTGTTTTAATACTGAAATAAATGCAGAAGTGATCTTTACAGATTGTATTCTTCACTCTTATGTTAACTTTAGTTTTAAAAGTTTACCTGAATCTGCTTCAGTAAAGTATCACAAAAACCAGCAGGGTCAAGCATAGCAATCCATCATTACAATACTACCTGTTCCTGTGGGTTATATAAAGTAAGGAGGAGAGGAAAATTACTCTGTACATTCAGTTCCCATTGGTATCAAGTGGAAGTTCCTCTGTATATCAAGTGTATATGGAATTAAGACTGCAGCTACACTTGCAAGTCTCATGATTTAAAAAAAAATAAAAGAAAAAGGGACAACACTTTGTCAAATAACTGAGGCAAACTTCTCCTTTAGAAGAGCACTAAACTGAACAGTAGCATGTTGGCAGAGTAACATTTTAAAACTTCTGATTTTTAAATTCACTAATGAGAACCCTTTTTTTAAAGCAGCATAAACTTGCGGTTTTCTCCAATATGAGTAAAACACAAGATAAATAAAATGGGTTTGGAAATTACTAGTGAGGAGTGCATTTAAATACAAATAACCCGATAAATGTTTCTAAATCTTTTTACTAGCTTGACTTTCTTTCAGAGTTTTTGAGCTTCGTGCAATCCTTATACAACTTTATTTATATTCTCCTCCAAGTTTCTGGAGTGACTGCTATAAACATGTAATGTTTTTGCAACTTATAAGCTCCTTGAGGAAGGAAAACTGAAACCACTAATTAAATGCAGCAATATTTTCTCCTTATGAAAGACATATGGTTATGTAAGATAGTTATGTATTACTTTTGAATGAAAATAGTGCTAAAACTGTTGTGTGATTTTAATAAAGCAACCTGGAGCTTGTTTTATCTAGTAATCTGCAAAGTACTCAAATAACTTAATACCTTATTGGGAAAATACACCTCTACCCTGATATAACGCTGCCCTCGGGAGCCAAAAAAATCTTACCACGTTATAGATGAAACCGCGTTATTTCGAACTTGCTTTGATCCGCCGGAGTGCGCAGCCCCGCCCCCCTGGAGCACTGCTTTACTGCGTTATATCCGAATTTGTGTTATATCGGGTCGTGTTATATCTGGGTAGAGGTGTATTTTCAATTGTTGCTACGCTTCTAGTGAAAACAACTCTAAGTTGGGTGTTTCAAAAATCAAAGTATTTCTGAAGCTGAATCTTCTTTATGCTGTTTTAAAAAATAATAGTAACTAAGAGTGCAGGTGAAATATCAAAATGCTTTGATAAGAAGTGTCGTCGTAGCCATGGTCCCAGAATGTTAGAGACACAAACTTGGTGAGACCAACTTTTACTGGACCAACTTCTGTTGGTGAGAGAGAGAGAAACTTTCGAGCTTACAGACTTGAAGAGCTCCATCTAAGCTCAAAAGCTTCTCTCTCACCAACAGAAGTTGGTCCAATAAAAGGTATTATCTCACCCACCTGGTCTCTTGATAAGAAGCTTAATTCAGCTACAAGGAGATGATGTGGAATGTTTTGGCATATTCCAGAACTTCAGCTCAACACTCCTAGCATCATGAGTGATAACCTATGCAATTAATGATGACGTTTTTTTACCTCTGACTCTCATGGCTGATCAGTGATCCTAATGACAGGATACTATTACACCTCTACCTCGATATAACACTGTCCTCGGGAGCCAAAAAATCCTACCGCGTTCTAGGTGAAACCGCGTTATATCAAACTTGCTTTGATCCACCGCAGTGCGCAGCCCTGCACCCCCCCGGAGCATTGCTCTACCGCGTTATATCAGAATTCGTGTTATATCGGGTCGCGTTATATCGGGGTAGAGGTGTACTTGTCAACTTAAGAATTGGCTTACCCTCTTTTGAGTGTTTCACCACACATCTAGAAATTGATTTTTAAAATACTCTTGTATGATAGCAAGCTTTCCTTACATCTCATGTGTTGCATGTGCTCCCATGCTATTGCTTCAGAGGAACTTAAGCATGTGCATAAATGCTTGAGTGGATGGGGCCAGGATGTCCAGCATCTGGTATGATTGTCCTCAGAGAGTAGTGTATAGGCACTTCTCCTAAATGTAGAAGAAAACAGTTTGTCTCTGTTAGGTGTCTTATTTATATGTACTATGTTGGTACTGCGTGGCAGTGACTCACCATCTGGTGTGCTGCCTTGAAGCCTACAGCAGCATTTCATGGTTCCATTCTTTGTAGTCCTGCTGCCCAGGCCTGCTAGTGGTCCCCTTTTTGCTATGTGACTTGGCCCTCTGGCCAGGTCATCTTTGGTCTCAGACCCCTTTTGTGGCAAACCATTGTTTTCACAAGTAGTCTCAGGCCCTTATACCAGGTTGATGGTCCTGGTCCAGGCCCAATAATCCTGCTGACACTTGGGTTTGGGGGTCTTCTAGCTAGTCCTCCTGGTGAGGCTGAAGGGAAGCCCAGTCCCTCCCTCTGCCCTGGATTCTAGCTCAGGGATCGTTGTGGCAAGTTAAGGTCTGTCTGGTCAGACCTCACTTGCTTCCTAAAATGCAACCACCGTTCCCCCAAGGAACTCATATTCTCAGTTGGGTGTGGGGTGGGGAGTCCTGCACCGGGGCCTAGCTAGCTTGGTTCACTACTGTGCTCCTCTCTGGGAACTGAAGTAAGAGGTCTGTCCACCTCCCCAGGCTGGGCCCTTCCGCACTGAGCTTCTCCCTTTTTAAGGCTCCTCCAAGATTAGCATGCCTCTCCGGTGTAGCAGATGGGGCTGTGTGGGCCCAAAGTTGCTCCTTAACCCCTTTTTTCCTGGTTGGGGGGGGGTTATACACACTGTCACAGAAGGTATTTATTATTTTCTCTTTGCTCTAAAAGAGAATCAAAGGTGGGCAAGTGATTGTCTTCAAACACATGGCATGACAGCTGTCTCTGAAGAGCTAATAAGTGCCAGTTTCTCCTCAGAATTTATCAACCGTGGATAAGCATCATACATACTCACTGGTTTGTTACTGTAGTGTTTCTCATGGGCTGTAGGCATCAACCTTCTCTTTTTGGGTATAGAGATGAACACTAAAGCATTTGATTTGAAGGAAAGATATCCCAGTTACTACAGACCTTGCAACCTGATAAAGAGAAAAATAGATTGTTTTTGGAACCTTACTTTTGGAGCATTGTTATCTTGAACTTGAATTTCTTGTTCTTTAATTTATTGGTTGAATTGACAATTCACTTAACTTTGTCTTGTCTTGATGTGTTTTTTAGACTTTCTATTTCTGATGGGTCATCTTAGCAATTTTTACTGGTGTTTACAGAAATGACCACTTGAAATAACAGAACTGGTAGTTTCATGAGCAAGGAATGTTTCATTCCTTTGATTCATAAAAATTAAGTTTTGATTTAAAAAATTAAGGATTTTTATGCTAATCTTTTATATAAAATCTGAGTTATATTGGAAGAGAAGCCTTTCTATAAGAACAGTTTGATCTTCAGATCAGAGTTCCTTTGGGATGTCTTATGTTAAATTTGAAAGTGACTTCATCTCTTCTAAGATGCTGAGCCAGAGACTGAGTGAGCCAAGAATCAGCTTTTTTCAGTTGCCCATTGAATTCATGATTCCTTGTGCTGGCAGAGCTGATAATGCACTACCTGTTTCTTGCTAGGTGAACAACTGTGGACAGCTATTCTGCTGATAATGTCCAGGATGTTTCATATTTTCTATTTAAGAAATATTAATCTTGAGTGCTTTAATAATTTCTTGTGTAGGGAGGGGATGGTTTTTTAAAAAAGCAAACAAACCCCTCACCCTAATACATGCCTGTTTGACATAGTCCAGCCAGCTTGTTTAGCTATTACGAACAGTCAGTTGTTGTCCAATTAACTTCAAAGATTCCCAGTGGAATGACTCAATTGTCTTCCTAGTTCAGGTTTATCTTAATTTCACTCTGACTGGCATATCAACTACTTATTAACATGTTTAAAGCAAAGTTCTTAAACTAATATTTAAATGCACCGAAGTCCGAAAATTTGTCTGTTATACGCTGAAGAAACTACAGTTTTGTATTGGTATATCTGATAAACTCTTGTGTTCACTGGATTCTGACTATTTAAATGGTATTGTAAACCAATTTTTATCATATTACAACTTAAAGTACTAAAACTGAATATTTCAAAAGTCTGCTTCTCAATATTTGATATTTGCCTATGCAGAGGAAAAGTAAAAAAGTAAACAAAGACATTTTGCTTGTTTTACTCTTAAGTGTCTAATGATTAAGTACTTGGTTGCAATTACTGTAGAGAAATGTTTGTTTAAAAAAGTCAGTTGAAATTTAAATCCATGGAAACTCTTGTTTGATACTTTGGTAAAACCTTGTTTCTACAAAATCTGAATTTTAGGACCATTTGAGATGACTGGTGTCCCTCTAACGTGTAGTGGGTGGCAAAATTCTGAGGCTCTTCAAAAATTCCATCCTGTAGATCTTTTTTTCTTTTTTCTTTTCTTTAAGGGCTTGCATATGTCCATGATGCTGTAGGGTGTGTGTGTGTGTTTGTTTCGTGCAGTGGTGCTGGGGAGTTTTCCCTAGTGGTACCAAGAGGGCCTTTATGTGCTCTGGCTTCCTTATGCTCTCAGCTGAGGGTGTAATGGGTGGAACAGCCCCACCCATCTATCAGTTCCTTCTTAAAGTCATCCGTCAGTAGTTGTAGCGTTTCTGTCCTTTACAGTCTTGTTCCTCTGAACAAAGTTGCTTATAATTAGCCTTTTTCCTAGTGAAATTTTTGTCTTCTGGACATTTTTTTTTCTTTTTCTTTTCCCTGGATCTGGCAGACCTCCAGGGAAAGTACCTTGCCTGGTACTGAGGAACCTTGGCATAGGTTCCCCTGGTTTTAAGCTCTGCTGTCATAAGCTGATGCCTGCTTGTGATCCTGACTCTTGCTGTTTAATGTGACCTTCATCCATACACTTTAGAGACAAGTGTTTGATTGGCTGGGGTTTCAAATTTAGAATGAAGAAACCGAGACGAGCACCTTAGATATATTTTCATGGAGGCTATTATTCAACTGGTTCTCCTTTGTTGGTAAAAGGGAGTTCATCAACCACTCCTTCTAGCAGTGCTCCCGACTATGCCAGCCTACAGAGGCTGTGGGAAATCCCCCTTCCCTGGGACCATCCTCTTTGAGACATAAGAACTCAATCCATTCTTGTCCTTTGAAACCTATAAAAAGAAGGCGGCATTGATTCTTTTGAGGCCTTCGGTACAGGACTCCTCTGCAATGACAGGCCACTTCGGCTTGCAGCTCATTGGTCCTGGCTTACAGTAGCTTTCAAAGGGTGAGCCGTTGACTCCAATTCCCACTCCAGGACCATTGAGGCTAGTTACTTCATCGGAGATGGCAGTAGATCCGTCATTGCTGCTTACAGTGGGAAATCTTCCACTTCAGTGCCAACAATGCCAGAGGCCTATGTGGCTACAAGAGATCTATTGTGCCTTTCATTTTTGCCATTGCTGCAGATTCAGGGTGAAGGTAGAGGGTGAAGGCCCTCTACCAGAACTGTTGCATGTGCCGTGGTCATCGGCACCAGCTTCAGGGTCTGTTGTGGCCCCATCAGTCTTAGGACTGGTACTGCACTCATCAGCCTCTTCAGTAACTGTCTAGGCTCCCAATACTAGCTCAAACTCATTGCATGTTGCCAATAGCTAGAAGCCTTTGATGCTGCTGGCACTGCAGTCTTGAGATAGGTTCAGGTGCCAGTCTCTGAGTACTTGTCCTGTTACTGCAACACTCTGGCCTCTGGAATACTCTTTTTTTTCCTTGTCAGAGCCTGAAGTGGGTTCCTGAGTGTCCCACTTCAGAGAGTCCATGGCCTTCTCCAAAACCCATTTCCATACTCTCAGAAGATGCTCTGTCAAGAACAAATCCAGGAATTCATACAACTGGGCTCCGGTACCGTATCCGCCTGCTCACTGGCTGTATTGGATGCCTTAGGGGATGCCTCCGGCTTTGAGATTGACATCTCTGCTTCCTCATAGAAGCAGGTAGCCAAGAAGGGAGGCTTTCCTGCCCAGTTATAAGAGACCACAAGTGTTTGGTACCAAACAGTCTCCAGACACAGATTTGCTGGACCTTCACTCACGTGCCTTGGAACTACTGTCTACCTCTGCAGTGCATGATCAGCCTCCACTGAATATCATCCTCATCACTGGATGAGGCTCTCCTATCGGAAGCTTCCTCCCTGGTACAAAGTCTATCGAGAGCTCCTGAAAAGGATGGCTATATCTCTTGGTATTCAGATGGAGCCAGGGGAGGAGAGTCCTTACATATGTTTATGGACATTCTGCACGCAGCTACTGCAGGGTAGGTTGCCCTTCCTATAAACGAGGTGATCATGCAGCCCATCAGTCACTGTGGCAAACCCCCTCATCTGACCCACCAATTACAGAACACAAACCCCAGGTTCCTTCCCAGGAGTTTGGGCAATTGTATTGCCACCCTGCACCGGGATCACTGGTAGTGACTGCAGTGAATGAAAGGCACTGTAAAGGCTGAGCAAAGGCTATCCTCAAAGAAAAGGTTGCAAAAAAACTAGATTTTTGGGGGGAGGGTGAAGAAGGATTTAATCAGCTGCAGGATTGCCAACAACCAGACTGTCTTGGCCAGGTACTACTATTTGAATTGGGACACAATGTCTCAGTTCACGAATACATTTCCTGAAAGTTCTAGGGAACTGTTCCAGTCTGTCTTGGAGCAAGGTCATCTGGTTTCACAATCAGCTCTGCAGTCTGCCTTGGATGCAGCAGATTCTGCAGCAAGAGTCGTCATTATGGCAGTAACTGAGTCGTTCCTCATAGTTGCAGTCATTGGGGATTCCCGTAGAAGTACAGCAGATGATTGAAGGCTTTCCTTTTGAGAGCTGTTTTATTTTCCTCCAAGATTGACAAGGCTTAACACACATTAAAGGACCTGAGTGCAGTCTTAAAGTCCCTAGGCTTGTAAACACTGGCCATAAAGAGGATCCTCTTCCCAGTCTTTTAGGGACCCATCTCACAAATCTGCGTTAAGATAAGAAGTGCAGATTCTACATTATTTAGTAGCTGCTGATAAAGTGCCTACTCAGTGTTGGGGTGGAGGTTTCTACTCCAAATATTTCCTAATATCCAAAGCCAGAGGAGGGTCTCAGACCCATTCTAGACCCGTGGAACATAAACTAACATATCAAAAAGTTAAAGTTCTGTATAGTTTTCCTTGCTTCTATTATCCCTTTTCTAGATTTGGGAGACTGGTTTGCTGCCCTCAGTTTACAGGATGCTTGCTTCCATGTGGCAGTTCTGGCCACAGCAAGTTCCTAAGAAGGAAGTCACTACCAGTTTACCCTTCACCTCTTTGGACTATCATTGGCACCAAGAGTGTTTACCAAGTGCTTGGTGGTTGTGGCAGTCTCTCACTGACCTGTGGATATCCCCCTGCAACTCTACCTTGATGATTGGTTGGTATGGGCTGATTCCAGTTACCCATCAGGTGGAGACCAGTATCCATCTGTTCAGCAGCTTGGGTCTGAAAATAAACAGAAGTCAGTCTTGTCACCTCTTCAAAGACCAGAGGTCATTGCTTTGGTCCTGGATTTGACTTTGCAGGGGGGCACCAGTTCAGAGAGCCTATATTAAGAGGCAGGCAGGTTGTGGAATTTTTGCATACACAACTCGGTAACTCTGAACCTGCCAGGAGTTCAGAATGTTTTGGCAGACTGTCTGAGCAGATCCTTCAACCTGGATCACAAATGGTCTTTCAATATAACCATTTTAGGATTAGATTTTGAATAGGAGGATTTCTACAGTGGATTTGCTCACAGCATGGAAGAACAGGATATGTCCCCAATTCTGTTCAAAAGCAAGTCAGTCCTTGGGCTGTTTAGGACATTGTCCTGTTCCCACAGGACAACAAGGCCTTCTGTGTGCATAACCACCTCTGCCACTCATTCCCAGAGTTATCATCAAGTTAAAGCAAGAACAAGACAGAATGATCCTCAGAGCTGTAGGCCAAACAAATAGTCCAAGGTGGTTAGGGAATTTTCAACAGAGAAGAGAGGTCCGGTTAATTTTCCTCTACTTCAAAGTCATTTTTGGGAAAGCAATACAGTTACAAATTGACTTTGCCACCAAGTAAGCAACTGTGTATGGATGTATGTCTGAACTATTTATTTTGCTGGATAATTTTCTTATTTGCCCATCAGAAACATAAGTATCTCCAAGGTGATTGGGTGAACAGATTTCTCAAGGCTTGATTTAATAGTAAAATACTGAGGGAGAGGGGTGGGGTGGTTGGAACGATACACTGATCCTGTTGATTAAGGCTAGTAATATGTAATGTTCATGACAATGAAAACTACAAAATATGTAATTAGGGAATATATTTTTCTTGTCTGAGAAGTTGCCCATCTAGACATAGGGAATAGTTTAGAAAGGAAGAATTTCCTGTAACTTCTTTTGTTCTTCGAGTGCTTGCTCCCGTCCATTCCATGCTAGGTGTGTGTGTGCCATGTGCACAGTTGCCAGAGATTTTTCCCTTAGTGGTATCTGTTGGGCCAACTCTAGCGTCCTCTGGAGTCACACACATATGTGCTGGTATAAAGGGCCCCACCTGCCTCGTGCCTTTTCAATTCCTTCTTGCTACCCATGATGGTTGCTGGAATAACCCCCTCTTGCTGTAGCAAGGCTTCTTTCCCAGTGGTTTGGACTGTTTCTGTTCATCTCTATCTTCCGCGGTCACAGAAGATTTCTTAGGTTTGTAGTGAGTCAATGCCACTGCCAATTCACCGCTCTTCCCTTTGGCTTATCGGGTCTTCAAGAAGTGTGTGGTGGTGGTGGTAGCCTTCCTCAGGCGTCGAGGCATGCAAGTCTACCCGTACCTTGATGACTGACAGATCAATGGGCTGGTTGCAGGCTCTGGTGCAGCACAGCATCAGTACAGTATGGGTTACCTTGCAGGCACTGGGTCTGTTGATAAATGAGTCGAAGTCAACCCTGGTTTTGGCTCAGAGAATAGAGTTCATCGGGGCAGTGCTCGATTCGACCTAGACCAAAGCCTCCCTACCGGAAGCTTGATTCCAAGTTATGTCAGACCTGATTTCCAAGGTCATGATCCACCCAATAATGACCGTTTGGGTCTGCGTCAAACTATTGGGTCACATGGTGGCATGTACCCACATGGTGCAGCATGCAAGGCTACACCTCAGACCTCTTCAGTTGTGGCTGGTATCAGTCTACTCCCCGAACAGACACCACCTGGACTCGATACTCATGATTCCACCTCCGGTCCTTGCTTTGCTGACCTGGTGGAGAGACTCAGGATCCATAATGGAGGGGGTAACATTTGTTGCCCCATAACCATTGATAACACTAGTCTCGGGCATGTCAGAGCTGGGGTGGGGAACCCACCTCAACAGACTTAGGACTCAGGGCTTCTGGTCTCAGGAAGAGCTCTCTGCTTGGCTTGCCAGGTGTTCCTTCCCAAGATTTCAGGCAAAGTGGTGCAGGTCCCGTCGGATAACATTGCATCAATGTTCTATATCAGCAAGCAGGGAGGGGCTCAGTTGTCAGCCCTGTGCCAGGAGGCCTCCAGCTGTGGGACTTCTGCACGAAACGCACCATTCACCTGGTGGCATCATGTCTCCCGGGAACCCAAAACGCACTGTTGGATCTCCTCAGCACATTCTTTTCCTCTCACCATGAATGGTCTTTTCACCTGGAGGTTGTCAGTGTCATCTTCCAGAGGTGGGGGCCTCCCCAGGTGAACCTATTCATTGCACGGGCACAGTATGGGCTCTCTCTCCAATGCCTTCCTGCTCTCTTGGGGAGATCATCTAATGTACGCCTTCCCACTGATCCCCTTGGTTTACAAGGTCCTCCTAAAAATCAAACTGGACAAGGCGAAGTTTATCCTGATAGCATCAGAGTGGCCACACCAGCATTGGTTCGTTATGCTTCTGGACCTCTGTGGCAGCTCTACTCATGCTCCCACTCTGCCCGGACTTGATTTTACAAGACCATGGCTGGTTGCTTCACCTGAACATTGCCTCCCTGTACCTGACTGCATGGCTGAACCCTGAAGAGCAGGCCTGCTTGGAGCTGGTTCGAGAAGTCTTGCTTGGTAGTAGAACGCCTTCCGCCTTCTACCTGGCCAAATGGAAATGGAATCTCTCTCCATGCTGATCTTCTCTGCAGTCTGTCTTGGACTGTCTGCTCCACCTAAAGCATCAATATCTGGCTCTCATATCTATTAAGGTTCACTTGGCAGCTATTTCAGCTCTCCAGTCTCTAGTGCATGCAGATCAGTGTACTTCCAGGAGATGACAGTCAGGTTTCTCAAGGGGCTGGGAAGACTCTACTCAGGTTTAAACCTAGTCTTGTTGAGGCTCACAGGGTGTCCCTTCAAGCTATTAGCATTGTGTTCCCTATTTCTTCTCTCTTGGAAGGTCGCCATCCTGGTTGCGATCACCTCGGCCAAAAGGGTCTCGGAGATCAAAGCCCTGACATCAGGACCCTCTTATATGGTGTTCTTTAAGGACAAGGTCCAGCTGTGGTGGTGCAATTCCACAACAATCAGGACATTCTTCTGCCTGTGTTCTTTCCAAATCCTAACAAGACCAGCAAGGAACGTTGGCTTCATATGTTGGATGTTAGGTGGGCTCTCGCGTTCTATATTGAGAGAACTGAGTCCTTCCGCAAGTCCACGCAACTCTTTATAGCATTAGCAGAGAGGATGAGAGGGCTACCTGTATCATCTCAAATAATTTTGTCCTGCATAACTGTCTGTATCTGAGCTTTCTACGAGCAGGCGAAGGTTCCGCCTCCAGCCATCGTCCCCTCTCATTCCACAGGAGCCTAGGCTTTGTCGGCAGTGTTCTTCACACAGGTACCACTCCAGGACATCGGCAGAGCCACAACCTGGCCTTTGGTTCATACCTTGGTGTCCCACTACGCCATCACCCAACAGGCCTGTGACGATGCCAGTTTCGAGAAAGCAGTGTTGCAGTCGGCACGTCCATGAACTCCGAGCCCGCCTCTGGGGATACTGCTTGTAAGTCACCTAGCATGGAATGGACATGAGCAAGCACTTGAAGAAAAAAAAGTTACTGATCTTTTTGTAACTGTTCTTCGAGATGTGTTGCTCATGTCCATTCCATGACCCAGTCTCTTTACCCCTCTGTCAGAGTTGCTGGCAAGAAGGAACTGAAAGGGCGGGGGGGGGGGGGGGGGCGGTGGTGTCTTTTGTTCTGGCGCACGACTCCAAAGGGTGCTAGAGCCGGCCTAACGGATACCACTGAGGGGACAAATCTCCAGCAACTGTGCATGCGGCACTCTCACACCTAGCATGGAATGGACACGAGCAACACATCTTGACAAACAATAGTTACGAAAGGTGGTTACCCTTTTCTCTGCATATAAATTTCCTACGTCTGTAGAGTGACCTCCACAGTAGATTGAAAAACTGAAATTGTGATGAATTTTATTATCCCTTTGGGAAAAAAATGTTAGAAATCTCAGCATATTGTGTAAAGCAGGGGTCAGCAACCTGCAGCACGCGTGCCAAAGGTGGCATGCGAACTTATTTTTAGTGGCATGCTGCTGCCAGCTGGGGTCCGGCTGCTGGCTCCACTCAGCCCACTGCTGGCCTGGATGGACGGAACCTGGCCAGGAGCGGGCTGAGCGGGGCTGGTGGACGGGACCCCCGTTGAGCGGGGCAGGTGGACGGAACCCCAGACCGGCAGCGGGATGAGCCGCTCTGGGGTTCCTTCTGCTGCCCGCGCTGCCGATCTGGCACGCAAAACCTTTTACTGGCATGCGAAACCTTAAGTTAATGAAGCACACCACTTTTCAAAGGTTGCTGACCCCTGATGGTAAAGCATATAAATTTTTTTTCACTATCTTTTTTTTTTTTTTTTATTCTGAATTTACCATGAGTGAAGAACCAACTTCTGAGTTCTCATTTGTAAAATGGGGGTAATACCTTCTTACCTCAAGTGCTGTGAAGTTAAAACTCATTTAAGGCTTGTGAAGCCCTCCAATACCCAAGAGATGGGCTTTTTTTTTTTTTTTTTTTTTAAATGGCAGAGGAGATTAATGCTACATTCAGTGTAGGGCTTGGATAGTGTGCCGTGAACAAGGCCTGCGGCCACATATTGAGTGACACATACACACAAAAAAATAGTTTTCACAAAATGGGTAGATACCTTGTGCACTGAATGGGGCAGGGATCCTGAGGGGAAAATAGTAAGCGATTGTGTAATTAATAAATGTAATGTACACACACAAAAGGGCTGAATTAGGGTTGTACAGGTAACCTTTAATTCTGGCATACCCTGCCTTTTATATGCTTTGACTCTGCAGCTTTTAGTGATCTTTTAATGTAGGTTTCTGTGTGTAATTAATATATTAACACCAGTCCTAGTACAGAACCTTTTAATACTTTTTGCCTTGCCAAAAATTGCCCATTTGGTCCTATTCCCTGTTTTTGTTTTAAGCTACTGTAGTGATGACAACTTTTAAAATGTCATTTAAAAAAAAAAGTTGTATTTGAGCTATGGTGATATGAAGTGCAGCCCAACCACAAACTTACATTCTTAGTGCTACTATGATTTAACATTTTATGTTTAAAAAGCCAAAACCAAACTCTGGATCCAGAACTTGTATGCTGAATTTTAGTCTGTTGCTGTGTACGTTCAGGAAGAAAATGAAATGCAAGTAGCATTGTTCAGGCAAGGGGGGAAGAGGGAAGTATAAACTGAATTGTATCTTTTTTTTTTTTTTTTTTTTTTGGGGGGGGGAAAACGTTTATAAGCTTTCTTGATGTAACTATTTTAGTTTCCTCTAACTGTAATTTGCAGATACTTTAAAAATAAATTGGGCTACTTTTTGAAGTTTTTGTTAAGCTCCTGAATTTTTCTTTAGCCAAAAAATTACCAGAATCTTAACAAGCTCAGAATGAGTGGGCTTTGGTTGAGCAATGAAGAGTTAAATGCCAATTGTACATCTGGCTGAATTTCATTTTTGCCTTTCTTATATTCAGATTCCGTGTTCTCTCCCCTTCACTGTTTTTACACAGCAGAGATGTAACTAAATTCATAGAATCGTAGGACTGGAAGGGACATCAAGAGGTCATCTGGTCCAGTCCTCTGCACTCAAGCCATGAATAAGTATTATCATTCTAGACCATCCCTGACAGGTGTTTTGTCTAACCTGCTCTTAAAAATCTCCAATGGTGGAGACTCCACAGCCTCCCTAGGCAATTTATTCCAGTGCTTAACTACCCTGACAGTTAGGAAGCTTTTTCCTAATGTCCAACCTAAAGCATCCTTGCTGCAATTTAAGCCTATTGCTTAGTGTCCTATCCTCAGAGGTTAAGGAGAACAATATTTATCCCTCCTCCTTGTAACAACCTTTTACGTACTTGAAAACTGTTATCATGCCCCCCTCAGTCTTGTCTTCTCCAGACTAAACAAACCCAATTTTTTCAATCTTCTCTCATAGGTCATGATTTCTAGACCTTTAATCATTTTTGTTGCTCTTCTCTGGACTTTCTCCAACTTGTCCACATCTTTCCTGAAATGTGGCGCCCAGAACTGCACACAGTACTGCAGTGTGGAGTAGAATGGAAGAATTACGTCTTTTGTCTTGCTTACAACACTCCTGCTAATACATCCCAGTGTGATGTTTCCTTTTTATGCAACAGTGTTACACTGACTCACATTTAGTTTGTGATCCACCATGACCCCCAGATCCCTTTCCCTTCCTAGACAGTTATTTCCCATTTTGTATGTGTGTAATATGTATTGCTATCTTAATGTCGTGCATTGACTTTTAAAAATTGGCTTTATTGATAATTCTCATCAACCAGTTTTTAAAAAGAGGCACCAGAGGCGATCCCAGCAATTTCAGGCCAGTAAGCCTGACTTCAGTATCAGGCAAATCGGTTGAAACTATAGTAAAGAACAGAATTACCAGACACATAGATGAACATGATATGTTTGGGGAAGAGTCAACATGGTTTTTATAAATGGAAATTATGCCTCACCAATCTAGTAGAAATCTTTGAGGGGGTGAACAAGTGTGTGGAAAAGGAGGATCCAGTGGATATGGTATTGTAGCGGGGTGAACACCCGCTCCAGCCCGGAAGGGGTTGGAAAAGCCTTGCAGAGGGCTGGGGCTGGGCAAGGGAGTAAAACCCTGGCTGATTGGGGGAAGTGGCTGCAGCTGGGGCCATGCTCCAAACTAAGCAACTAGGCCTTATAAGAAGACCAGGGAAGTTAGAAGGATCAGTCTCTCTCTGACTGGAGAGGGAGACAGGCCTGGCTGCTTGGGAACTCACCCAGGGGACCTAGAGGAAGGCAGGGCTGGGGAAAGGCCTTAGGGAGCTGGGAAGCCCTAGGCCAGCAACTCCCCAGGCTGCACGGCCTAGTTCTAGGCCTCCTAGATATTGGGCTTGCAGAGGGGCAGCCGGAGGGTGGGTAAAGGCAGCCAGTCCAAACCCCTTGTTGCCTGTGATGATCGGCTGATAGACTGCAGTCCGCCCCAGGGCACGGGGGCTAAACAGAGACTGGCAGTAGCCACGACTGAGGCGATGTGGGGATAGGGGGTGGGGGTTCCCCTGGGATGGGGAAACCCAGTAAGACACTGGGGTACTGCAGGAGGCAGAACGCTGAGATAAGGGCACCGGGGTCGAGGGACATGGGGGGCCAACAACAAGCGGATCACCGGCCTGCAGAGGGCGCTCCTGGGTTGAAGAGCTAATTCCTGAGGATGACCAGCAGGAGGCGCCACAGGGGTGAGTCTGCGCTGTGCTACAGGTATACTTTTTTCAGAAAGCCTTTGACAGAGTCCCTCAAAGGCTCTTATGCAAAGTAAGCTGTCATGGGCTAAGAGGGAAGGTCCTTTCATGGGTCAGTAACTGGTTATAAGATAGGAAACAAAGGGTAGGAATAAATGGCGATTTTTCAGAATGGAAAGAGGTAAATAGTGGTGTACCCCAGGAGTTTGTACTGGGGCCAGTACTGTTCAACATATTCATAAATGATATGGAAAAAGGGGCAAACAGAGGTGGCAAAATTTTGAAGATGATAGAAAAATACTCAAGATAGTTAAGTCCGAGGCAGACTGTGAAGAGTTAAAGGAATCTCACAAAACTGAGTGACTGGGCAACAAAATGGCAGATGAAATTCAATGTTGATAAATACAAAGTAATGCACATTGGAAAACATAATCCCAACTGTACATATTATAAAATAGGGTCTAAATTAGCTGATACCACTCAAGAAAGAGAACTTAGTCATTGTGGATAGTTCTCTGTAAATATCCACTGAATGTGCAGCAGCAGTCAAAAAAGCGAACACAATGTTGGGAATCATTAAGAAAGGGATAGATAAGACCGAAAATATCATATTGCCTCTATATAAATCCTTAGTATGCCCACATCTTGAATACTGCGTGCAGATGTGGTCGCCCCATCTCAAGAAAGATAAATTGGAAAAGGTACAGAAAAGGGCAACAAAAATGATTAGGGTTATGGAACAGCTTCCATCTGAGGAGAGATTAATAAGACTGGGTCTTTTCAGCTTGGTCAAACCCAATATGGTGGTTGTTATGTTTTTACGTTTTAACTCAACTTTGTCATCTTCAAACACTGGAGTATATCTAAATTTCATGGCATGACTGTGGTGAGCTTTCTAAATCTTATCAAAACTCATCACTGTGGTTACACTACATGTGTTAACTGAAAATATTTTAAACTTCATGGGTAGATGAAACTTAGATTTCAGGCACACTTCTAATAATGCTGTAAATTTAAAGGATACCTTCTGTCAACTTGATCAGGTCTTCAAATGATTGCTCTTTTCCCCTCTCCAATTGAAAGTTAGAACTTAACCTCTGTCTGGATTTCCACTAAGCAGCGTTTCCCAAACTTTTTTCGCCACGGAACACTTTTTAGCCTATTATGGAACACTTACAATATTATTTTTTAGTCATTTGGTTTTCAAATAAAAAATTGCGTTATTTATGCTCAAATATATTTTATTTTATAAAACAAAGCAAAAATACAAATTTAAAATAACTTGAACTAACAATTTCTATCCGGAAAGCGTGTATAAAGTAGTACAAAAATCAAGTGCAAGAGTCAAAATTAAAAACTGTGTTCTACTTAAAAAAAAACAGGTTTTTTTTATATACACAAACACCAAACAAATTAGATTTTTACTAGGAAAATCTATTTTTATAAACAAATACAAATTTGGATTTAATGGAATTGGTGTTTCTGCATTTTTCTATCACAAATTCACTTAATATTAGGAATAATGCTGGAAAGTTGAATCCTCATGCCAGGTGCAGCATTAAGTCTATTCCTATATTTGGTTTTTGTTGCAGTATAATACGAAAATCCCGTCTCACACAAATAAGTTGTAGCAAAAGGAAGGAGCACTCGAACTGCACGTTTAGCCATATTAGGGTACTCTTCTATTAGGCTGCTCCAAAAACTATTCAGCGGAAGATCCTTAAACTTTTGTTTCAAATCAGAGTCAGAAATTAAGTCAGTTAGGCTTTCATAATCGTGAGCAGTAAAGCCGACTGGTTTGGCTGTAATTACAAACGGATTTCGAACCCAAGCATTATCATCAGTAGTTGTAGGAAAATATTCTAATAAAGAGGCCTGCAAGTCATGTAAGTGCTGTAAAATGGTGCGGGAAACTTCTTTGTGGACTGTAGAATTTATTTCAGTCAGAAATTCATGTACTGTAGGGAAGCAGTCGAAGTTATTCTGTTCTACAGAAGATGCCCAGAATTCCAGTTTCTTTTTTAATGACTAATTTTATCCATTGTAGTAAAAATGGTCACATTCTTTCCTTGCAGCGACAGATTAATTTCATTTAATTTTGCAAAAATATCTGCAAGATACGCAAGTCTCATTAGCCACGAGGAATTTGTCAGACAATCATTAAATTTTCGTTCTGAATTATCTGAAGTGAAGAATACCAGTAGTTCACTACGAAGCTCAAAAAGCCTCACAAGCACTTTTCCTCTGGATAGCCACCTCACTTCCGTATGTAAAAGAAGTGCTTTGTGCTGACTACCCATTTCCTCACACAAAATTTTAAATAACCTGGATTGAAGTGGTCGAGATTTGACAAAATTGATAATTTGTACTGCTTCATCAAGCACAATTTTGAGATATGCTGGTATTTTTTTAACTGCAAGTGCTTGTCTGTGTAGAACACAATGGCTCTTAGTGTTTTCTTGTGCCACACTTATGATTTGCGTTACAGCTCCCTTCATCTTCCCGATCATTGCCCGAGCACTGTCAGTACATACATCAATACATTTTCCCCAATTAATTTCATGCTTTCTGATAAAATTATTGATGCAGTTGAATAGTTCTTCTCCAGTTGTGTTGCTTTGCAGAGATTCACATAAGAGTAGGTCCTCTTCAATAATATTATTAAATCTATATCGGACAAATACTAGTAGCACAGCAAGTCCTGAAACGTCAGTGGACTCATCTAGCTGCAATGAATACTTATGGCAAATTTTCAGTCGGCAAACTAGCTCTTTTTCTATGTCATCGGCAAGATCTTTAACACGGCGTGCAACAGTATTATTTGACAACTGTACAGCATCAATTTTTTTACCAGACTGCTCGCTCAACATGCACGTTACAATATCTTTCATGCAAGGCTTGATAAGCCTTTCTCCAATAGCGTGAGCTTCTCCGGCAAGCGCTATATGGTAACTTACTCGATAAGATGCCTCTGTTGCACATTTGTTGTCTGTTTTAGCAATTTTAATCATCGAAAGTTTACGATTTCCAAGTGAGTCACGCTTCCTCTTGAAAAAACTTACATCTTGGTCTTTGTATTCAGCATGCTTGGTTTCCAAATGCCTACGAAGTTTAGCAGTAGCCAATGAACTGTTTGCTAGTATATTGTTGCACACGACACACTGCACATCAGGAACATCTTTATTTCCAACACACGTAAAACCGAAAGACAAATAACTTTTTCATCATACTTTCGTTTCGGTCTTTTAACACCTGCTTCTTGTTTTTTTATATACTTTGGTGGAAATTCTTTCACCTTGGATAACTCACTAGTACTAACAGAATTTTCGGCAACAAAAGACTGCGATTGTTCATTCTCACTTTGAAGTGTCACAATATTTTGCTCGTTTATTTCGGCCACAGTTGGAGTACCAGAAGAACTTGCTTTTCGTTTCAAAGTTCCTTCTTTTAGCCACAAATCCATAGTGATTAGGTTTAGTAACAATATTTAGAAATACTGATTTTTGTCAAATTTTGTTTGTCACAAATATTTATATTGTTTCGAGTGAAGCTAGTTTAGTTGTGCTTATCGCACACACGGTAAAGACCCACAGGTTTGAACGTGTTGAGTGAATGTTATATTCAACATGGCGTAAAGAGAATGGTGTGTGCATACCACTGCAGTTCGCGCAGCCGGAAAAAGAGTTTGTTAAATTATAGTCATTCAAAAAGAGTTGTAAACTACGCGTCAAATATGCCAAATTTAAAATTAAAGACCCTTTTTTAAAATTATGATTCTTTCACGGAACACTTATTCACATCATGTGGAATACCAGTGATCCGCGGAACACAGTTTGGGAAACACTGCACTAAAGGCTTGGGTACACTGGCACTTTACAGCGCTGCAACTTTCTCGCTCAGGGGTGTGAAAAAACAGCGTTGGTAGCTATTCCACTCGCGGAGGTGGGTTTTTGTTGTTGTTGGTTTTGTTTTTTTTAACAGCGCTGGAGCTGCGACTACACAAGACACATTAAAGCGCTTTAACATTGCCAGTGAAGACATGCCCTTATTAGTCATTCCTTTTAAAGATGTTCTGGGAATATTCAGAAGTAGGGGCAGTAGGTGTAAGAATAGCACCTGCTTCCTCTTCCTGTTTTGTACTGTAATATTATATAGGTATACAAACCAGTTCTCAGCTGATCCTGGGCTCCATGCCTTGATACATTTTTTCAATACACTTTAATGCTCCTTTTGATTGTGGTTTGTTTTCTAAAGTTCTTTAAATCCAGGTGGACAAAGTCTGTGTGTGAAGTAATTTGAGGGGAGAAAGCAGGCAGTATTCATTTTCTGTACTTTAAAATTGAAGAACTATTGAGAGAGCCAGTCCCATGAAATTTTCCCTGGGGAGTGAGCAGAGCTTTATAGCTTCAGGAGCTCCACTAGCCTTGTCTGCTCTATTTAAAAACTACCCAGTGCTGCACCTGAATGGGTGCCAAATGCCATTTAATGGCAACCGTAGGCAAGGTAAACTGTGTTCACTGCCATTTCAGAAAGTGAGTTTATTCTTGTCTACATATGTCGTTAAACGTATGGCACTGGTTCATCTTCACTTGTTGCTGACAGGCTTTCAGCAAGAAATGACTTTCATAGAATAGACATAGCTTACAATTAGAGCTGAGTGAATAATTTACTTTTTGATCTGGAGGCCAAACAGGAAAAAATATTTGTTTAGTTTTGAACCAAAACTGATTTTGTTTTTGATTTTTCACAAGAAAGCACAAAAAAACTGAATAAATTTTGTTGGGTCAAAACAAAATATTTTCAATGCCCAATTGAATCAACATTTCTAACTTTTTTTTTTTTGTCTTCAAGTTTGTTGGCCAAAACTATTGATCACATTTGTCCCAAATTTGTGAATAGTTTTGTGCTGAAAAATTCACTTTTCAGGGCAAACTTACTGTTTATTGAAAATTTTTTTAACCCACTTTACTTATGATGCTAGCACTCTCAGATTAAGCTTTTTTGGTGAGGCTGTGTGGTTAAGTAGGGAAACAAGCAGTTTTCCTTAAAGATGGAAACTTTCCCTAGTTTTTTCTGTTAATTTGTCTTATCTGACTTTTCGTCACTATTCGTTATTATAAATAATTTGTTTTATTAGCACATCAGTTTTGAGAGCAGGTTTCCTTGTGAATGACCCTTGTTTTCATGGGTGTTTTGTTTGAAGAGAGCAAACTAATAATATATGGAGATGTACCTATCTCCTAGAACTGGAAGGGACCCTGAAAGGTCATTGAGTCCAGCCCCCTGCCTTCACTAGCAGGACCAAGTACTGATTTTGCCCCAGATCCCTAAGTGGCCCCCTGAAGGATTGAACTCACAGCCCTGGGTTTAGCAGGCCTATGTTCAAACCACTGAGCTATCCCTCCCCCCTTATGACATAGCTCTAACTTGATTTTTAATACAATCAAGTACTATGGCCATGTATAATATGAAATTTGAATTAGTTACCCTGTTAGCAACTTGGGTGACACAGTTACGAAAAATCTTCCTTTAAAATAGAACTCATATATTTTGTTTGATAATACATAAACAAAATATGCAGAAGTTAATCAGTTTCTTCAACACATTTGTGGAAAGACTTAAATAAAAACTGATAATTGGACTATGCCATTTTAAGATTGTTGTTATAGGTCTCAGTTAAACCGACAGGAATCAGGAGTTTCAGCTAATGCTATTGTGATATGCTAATGTAAATAGGAATATAATATAAAAGGAACTCCAAAGCGGAAATGAATTTTATACACCTCATTCAAATGGGATAAATGTGTTTTGTGTATCTGACACCTAAATACTAAAACAATGGACATTAAAAATGCTGAAGAGGTAAAAGGGGGGGGTTCCAGGGTTAGCTGTTTTCATACATACTTTAAAAATAAAACTGCCTGTTTCTTTTGCAGTATTTAGTGTTCTGCCAAAATGGAAATTATATCTTATAACCAATACAACACACATTGTGGGTTTCCCCACATAAGTGTAAATGCAGTGTCTCAGCCAACTTGACTTGGAGGAGAGCACCTCTAGCAATGAGAATAGCAGTCCTTTGTTCACTTTTAACTCTAATTTTATGATAAATATTTGATACTCTACTATATTATTGTAGCCTATCCTGCAAACAATTAATTGTAGTAATATGGGATGTCACTGTAGCATTTGTACCATTTCTTTGTTTGATTATAAAGTGAATGGTTTAGCAAAGTTTTACTCTAACTTACACCACTGTAGAAAGTTTGATCTATTTCAAATCTTCCTGAAGCTACAGGTTCAAAAATAGTTAGGATTGGCTCAGCTATTGTCATGAAGATAGATAGGAGGAGTTCCATGAAGCTGGCTTCATTCATTTTTGTGGTAAGACATTAAAACTTGAAACTGCCTCTGTGTGAAAGTTAGTGCTTATTATAATGCCTTTTGTAAGACTTGCAATTTGTACCAGTGTCCCTCTGTTAAAACTTCCTCTCCCTACTCATGGACAGCATTTATGGCTGTTACACTCTATCCTGTAGACCTGTTACAGCTACCTGTATTCCAAGGAGGGGGAGGGATAGCTCAGTGGCCTGCTAAACCCAGGGTTGAGAGTTCAATCCTTCCGGGGGGCTTGCTAAACCCAGGGTTGTGAGTTCAATACTGCAGGGGGCCACTTAGGGATCTGGGGCAAAATCAGTACTTGGTCCTGCTAATGAAGGCAGGGGGCTGGACTCAATGACCTTTCAGGGTCCCTTCCAGTTCTATGAGATAGGTATATCTCCATATATTATTATTAAGGAGATGTTTATTTTTTAGGTACGTGCTGCATAGCTATCAAGATTTGTACAACTCCATGTGCTACTTTTTGCAAATTATTTAATGAACTTATTTGCAGGTTCAGCTAACTTGTATCTAACCATAAACACCACTTTTGTGTGTGTGTGTGTCTTTAGTGCATGTGCAGCCCTGTTGATCTACAGGGCAGCAAAGGAGCAAGCTTCCCACACACTGCAGTGCCAGCAGGCAGCAATTTTGATCCGGGGGCAACTACTTTTAGGGGTAACAAGGGGTCAAGGCTGAATCCCCACTCTGTCACTCCAAGTGCAGAAAGTGGGGGCCCGCAAGAATTCTAAAAATCAGTGCTTGCCACTCTAGGCTTGTATTAAACTCCCAAGGTTACAGCTTTTCTCTGACCTTGGCTTGGTAAACACTGCCACCACCCAAATGGAAAAAAAAACAAAACCCTTTTAACCCAGGCAGGAGCACTTGAGAATTCCTCCATGTGGGGTACCCTCAAGCCCTTCCCTGCCCCCCCCCCGGGAAGAGCTGAGAAAGAAACAAAGGAAATTAGCTGTGGCTACCAGCTAATCAAACAACATGCACAAACCTCTTAGGACATCAATAATCCAATCCTGTTCTTAAAAAAAGATAAATTTGATTAAAAACAAAAAGGAAAAAATACATTTGGAACTTAGGCTTTTGCTAGATTTTAAAAGTGCAATATCAAAAACTAAGCACTCAAAATAGCTTTCTTGGGGGTTCAGCTTAAAGGTTACAAGCAAACAAAAGAATCTGGGGTTAGCACAGAGGAGATCCACAAGCATTAAAAAGAAACGGAAATAAACCTGATTGCGTCTAGCTAAACATTCTGATCTACTTACACCTTTGGGTTGTTAAAAGTAGTTCTAGATATGATCTGATTTTCATACCTGGTTCAAATTTTATACAGCATTCCTGCTGCTCTGTCTCCCTTTGTCTGTTGCTCTCTGGGTTGAAGAAAGTTTCTTTCCCATTTTAAAAAGTTGTAGCCTTCCAATTGGCTCTTTTGGTCAGGTGCCCACTCCTTTTTTCTTGTGGGCTTGTTAACCCTTTACAGGTAAAGCAAGCAGAGAACAGCACTAGCTGGGTGTCCATCAAAGGGAGCTACTCCCCCCTTAATTTATCACACAAGGGTTGTTCATTCTCCGTGGCCTATGAAGTTTTTGGCCTCTCTTCTGAGTCTGCCAATTAAGACAAAGCCTGGTGATGGATTTGTGATATGGGAGCTGGACCTGACATCCACCAAACTCATTTCCTATAGGGACCACCAAATATCCATTAGATGGGAACAGCTTTTAATCCCTATTGAGTTGGGCTGGATCCATACAGGGTGACCTACAGGCAAAAGGCTCTGAAGCTTATCAGTAATGCCCTGAGATATTCAGTTTCCTAAAATGCTAATGTTATGAGGGAAGCTTATTTTCTGGAAAAATAAACTTCTTTATACCAAGTTCTGACCTTTTGGGAGTTTACATAGGCAAGGTCTTTTCTTTGTATTTACAAGCAATATCTCTTGCACATTGCTGTGTCTCTTGCAAACAAAATATATAATGTGCTTTGTTCTGTTCTTAAAGGGACAGCTCCCATTAACCAAATAACAATAAAAATACAATAATATATTACCATAACATCCAAATTTACCTATAAATATCACAATTTAAGACATAAAATGGCTTCAGTGTTTCAACAGTTATTCTAGGGTTCTCACACTAACTTGCATATATTTTTATCCCGCCCATGGGTCACCTGTCAGATTTGAACTCACACCTTTTAGCTGCACAGCACAGACTTCTGCCACTTCAGCAGTTGAAGTAATTGGTTGGAGAGGCATGCTGTTATCTCCTATAAGGAACAGATCATAAAGGGGGAGACACTATCATTGGGTTATTCAACTCTTTGTGAATTAGCTCTAGAGAATATTGGAGTTGTTGAATTCTATTCCTCACTCTGGGAAGAGTATGGTACAGGATGTAGGGGATGTTTCTGTTGTCTGCAGGCTCTGAACCTGGGATCTCCGGATGCAAAAGCACAAGCTTCTACCACTTGAGCTAAAGGACTATGCATATTAGTATAACAGACTAAAATACCTCCGCAGTCTAGCAGCTAGAGAGGGACAAAGATCCACACTGTTATGAGCTAGACAAGACCATAATTCGGCCCACTTCTTTTAAAGGCAAAGTGTGTGCAGCTTGCATCTGACATATTATCGACTTGGGTTCTAGTCCCAGCTCTGTCTGCAAAGATCTTGTGCATCGATTACCTTATCTGTAAAGTAGCTGAATGATAGTTGCCTCCCCTAAGGTAGGGGCATTAGGTCTTCGTTAATTTCTATACCCTTCAAAACCCTTACTAAGTCAGAATTCATGGGTTTTTGACTTGAAGTTCAGTGTGCCTTCTCCTAGGCTACAAGGCATTGTGTGTGGAGCACATGATCATGCTTCTAGCTCCCCAGTAGGAGACCTCTTAAAAGGGTCTGATTTTTTTTTTCCTTCAGAATTTGGGTATTTGGCACTCTTTTGAAAATTGGGCCCCTTTAAGCTGTCTCAAATTGGAAGACCAAAAACGGAGACACTCAAAATTGCTAGTCACTTCTGAAAAGTTTAATCTTTAGTTTCATGTTCGCATACTGTTTTTCTGCAGGACTTCTGTCTGTCAGTGTACGGGATGGTTGATGCTCAGTGAATGCAGCAATATTTTTAATATTTTTTTGTTCATGGTGTGGCGCATCCCTCATCTAGTTCACAGTATCCAACCACTGTACTGAATACAAAGTAAAATTCCGTAAGCTTTTTTGTGGGGCTTATTAGCACACATGAGCTTCTCATTTAGGTTAGCTTCTCCTCCTCACATATTCCTTATTTTACAGAAGTAAAACTGAGGCACAGACCTTAAATAACTTGCCCAGTGTTGCAGAGGAATTCTGCTGCAGGGTGGAGAACAGAGCCTAGCTCTCTTGGGACCAGTCCAGTGCCTTAACCACAATACCATTTTTCCTGTTTCAGCATACATTAGCTTAATCCTGATGCACCATAGAATTATAGGAAACGAAGTAGGAGAAATCTGTTTACTATGCAACTCTGCCTCATTTATTGTTCAACTTTTATTCCGAAACAGGAATCCTATGCAAAAAATTAGACTATTGTAATGCATGCACATAAAGGGGCAGAGCCAAAGTTAGTGTTACTACTCCACAAAGAACTCCCTCATGGTCTACATCACTTGAGGTGCCTGCTACTTTCCTCCTGTATACTGGAGGAGGGGGTGTTGGAGCCTTCTCTGCCTCCAATAATCAAGGATTTTGGGAGTGCCCTTCACTCCTACTCTCTGCCGTGTTCTCCCTGTCCCACAGCTCCAGCAGCTGATTTGCCTTATGCTGTGAGTTCTCAACCTGGGGTTTGTGACCCACATGGGTGTGGCAAATTGGTGTTGAGGGTCAGGACCATCTTGTCTTTCCCTTAGTGTAAAATGGGTGGAAGGGTCCTGGTGTGGGGAAACCCTGAGAACCTTATACAGCTCAGCCCTGCTGTTTCCCTCCTCTTAAAATTCTGCATTTCCATGCTTTCTGATTTTGGGTCTCAATTTGGCTTAATTTACTGATACTTGTCTACCTACTGGCCTTGTCTAACTCATGAGTAGTATCCTGTTCATTCCATCACAATAGAGGCAGTTTAGGCTACCTCACTTTTCCTTTTGAAATCAGACTTGGTTTTTCTGCAGCACCATATTGTGATCCCAATCTGCTCTGCCTCTATCTAAAAGAGATGTTTTGGTGAGAATATGAACCTTGACAATTTTAAGAGTGTGAAAGTTTCCTCCCATGTGCTTCTGGGAACTTTAAATTAATTTGATTTTTAGAAACTAGAACCTATTGGACTTTGCTTTTACAGTAACCCACAGACAGAGTTTGCTGAATCTGCCTTCCTACTGGCTTCTTCAGTGTGGCTTAGTCCAACCTGTCACTTTACCATTCCTTTAATAGCTTCTGTGTTATGCAACCAAGTAGTCTAGCTTTTGGTGTCTGTCAGTGGATATCTGTATTCTTGACAGCTCTCAAAATGTGTCATGGTGGCCAACCTGGCTATTTCTCCATACCTCAAAGGAGAGAAGGTCCAAAAAAAAAAGCCAAAGCTGTTTTGTTTTGGAATGAGTACGTCTAATCTAGTGGGTGCTCTCCATTTGTGTCTGTCTAAATATAATTACGGCTAAAGAAACTTACTTACTCTAATTCACTTCAAACATCAGTATTAAAATACAACAGTGCTGTTTTTTATAGTAGTGCTTAGGGGATACCAGCAGATTTGGGGGCACCATTATGGTAGGTGCTGTTCAGACATACTGTCCCTGCCCCACAGAGCTTATAATTTTAATTTAACTAGATGTACCAGATGGGGTAATAGTAATACATGCATGTTTTAAGATAAGGACTGCCATACTGGTAAGACTAGTGGTCCATCTAGCCCAGTATCTTGTCTTCTGATAATAGTTGGTGCCAGGTGCTTCAGAGGGAATGAACAGGACAGGGCAGTTTATCAAGTGATCTATATGCCATCCAGTCTTTGCTTCTGGCAGTCAGAGGTTTTGGGATGCCCAGAGCATGGGGTTGTATCCCTGACCATCTTTGCTAATAACCATTGATGGACCTGTCCTCCATGAACTTATCTAATTCTTTTTTGAAATCAGTTATATTTTTGGCCTTTACAGCACCCGTTGGCAACAAGTTCCACAGATTGACTGCATTGTGTGAAGAAGTACTTTCTTATATTACAGTAGAACCTCAGACTTGCAAACACTAGCGTTACGAACTGACGGGTCAGACATACACACCTCGTTTGGAACTGGAAGTATTCAATCTGGCAGCAGAGACCAAAACAAATACTGTACAATTTAGTCAGGGTGGATGTTATCCACTCCCAATAATTGATCAGGAGGTGTAGTCAGGGTGGATGTTGTCCTCTCCCAAGAATTGATGAGGAGTACACCTCCTCATCAATTATTGGGAGTGGACAACATCCACCCTGACTAAATTGGCCTTCAACATTGGTTCTCCACTTGTAAGGTAACTCCCTTCTCTTCATGTGCCAATATATATTTATGACAGTATCTGTAATTTTCACTCCATGCATCTGAAGAAGTGGGTTTTTTGCCCACGAAAGCTTATGCTCAAATAAATCTGTTAGTCTTTAAGGTGCCATTGGATGCCTCGTTGTTTTTGTAAAATATTTGGTTGCTTATGAGCAAGCATGCTGTTCTGATCCAGGTGTTTTGTTTTCCTGAATGGGGTTTGACTGTTTTAGCTGTTTATCTTCACTGACTTTCTACTTCTGCATTCCATGTTTCCATTTGTTATGGGATTTGAGGTTTGCAAACTGTTTCCAAAGGAGGTTTGGTATGTGCCTAGTCTGCTTTGGGATAAGTGTGATTGTAGCATTGAGTAACATTTTTTCCCCCCTGCAGTGTAGACTGTTGTGTATTTCTTTACAGGAATAAGCCATTTTTGTAGCAGTTACCAATTGGTATCGTAAAGTGGGTTTTGTGTGTGTGTGTGTGTGTGTGTGTGACTAATGTTTTAAGCTTCTTTGTTTTCTTGTTCAGACTTTTAGGTTGGTACCTGCATGATCAGTTCAAGAAATTCATGACTTGCAACTGGAATGTGAACTGTTCTCTTCTGCGAGTACAGTATTTCTATGGCATTTATTACTGAAAATGGATTCTCAAAACAATCTTAACAAATTATATTTAATATAAAAATGATAAAGTAATGTAAAAGGCCTAACCTCAACTCACAAAAAGTAGGGTAACTCAGCATTAAAGATGTCACCATGTCCTTAATTCACCCTGTTGCTTATAGGCATTGCAGCGAACTTAAACATCTTGGATAATCCTACATATTTAAAGGATGGAGTGACAGACTCAGGTCTGAATGCCTTTACTCATACAGATTTATTAGCTCACTCACTTTAAGAACCAAAATGTCTGTCAGGCAAATATGATCTATACAAATGCACTAAGGGGAAATAAGACCACAGCCCCCACATAAGTGAAATACAACTAGATAAGCAAAATAGCACACTTAGAAATATGAATGAAAAGAATCAGCTTTCATCACTTCTCTCCCCTCCCCCCCTTCTCTTTCCACCCTTAAAGCATTGTGGATTGGGATGGGCTTGTTTTCTGGAACTTCTTATTCTGGGCTGCCAGTCTTCCCATTGCCCAATCTTATTTTATCCATTGTTCATACCAGCAGGCATAATGCTTGCATTTACTATGGGGAGAAAAAACGGGACAGCAACTGTACTTGTAGTACATCACTAGTTCCCAGGATGTGCAGCAATGCATAATCACAATATCCCATCTCTTTCCAGCCAAATTCAAGAAACGTGGCTGAGACTTCCAAAGTAGTATAAGGAATTTAGCAGTAGTAGTTCTCCTACTCTGCTTAGAAAATCTCAGGCCAACCCTGTAATGCATTCCAATACTAGATCAACCACCAGTCATACATTACCGTTATTCTTTGGGTTAACATTTAATAAAATTAAACAGTTTTATTTTGTAACTAAACAGAATCTCAAATACATTTTTTATCTCGTTTCTGAGTTTTCCTTATATCAAGCCATGTAGTGCAACACATTTACTAGAAAGAAGGAATTCCATTGTGCTTTCTGCTGAATGGTATTCAAATGGTGAACAAACTTGGATACTGAATTGCAATAGCGTTTCCATGTTCTCCAAGAAAGCTGCTATGTCTAAGTCTGATATTTATCTTATTAGGTTTTTCAAATGTGCAGTACACCATGTAATATTTTTGTTTATATCAGCATGAAGTGTTACTTTAGCACTACAGGAGTTAAGAATCTGCTATCTATAGTTGAATCTCTTTACACACGTTTGAAATGTGTAATTGCTGCACCTGGCCTCTGGAACATATAAATTGCCATACCGGTTCAGACTGATGTCCATCTAGTCCAGTATCTTGTCTCTGACAACGGCTGGCAACAGATTGCTTCAGAGGAAGGTATAAGAATCCCACAACAGGTAGATGTGGGATAATCTGTCCTGCACATTAGGTCTCATCCTGCTCTCTATTATTCAGATATTGGCTTAAGCCCTGAAACATGAGGTTTAATCTTTTTCAAAATTTGTTACCATTAATATCTTTGGATATTATTGTATCCATATGTTTCCAATGCCTTTTTGAATCTCGTTAAGTTCTTGTCCTCAATAATTTTGTGACAGTGAGGTCTAGAGTTTAGTTCTATACTGTGTGGAAAAAATATTTCCTTCTATCAGTTTTGACTTTGCCACCTTCTAAATTTCACTGACTGTCGTCGTCTTCTTGCATTATGAGACGGGGAAGAGAAGCTTACAATTGACCTTTTTCTACCATTGTTTATTTTACATACTTTTATTGTGTGTCTGTTTTCGAAGGTGAACAGTTCCAGTCTTTTCAGTCTCTCTTCTTATGAGTTTTTCCCCCCATGTCCTTATTTCATTTTTGTCTCTAACCCCCCTCTAATTCTGTAACTTCCTTTGAGTGTGGGATGAGGAGGCAACACTACTCAGTATATTACAGATGAGGCCACACCATTTAAGTACCGAATGGCATATTTTCTATATTATCCATCCCATTCCTTATGCATCCTAACATCGTGCTGGCCTTTTTTGGACCACTACTTGCACCATGAGCAGAGGTCTTTATTGAGCTGTCCACACTGATGCTAAAGTCCCTTTCTTGAGTTGATACACTTCATTTAGAATAGATCCTTGTGAGGTGTATGAGTAGCTGAAATTTTCCACAATCTGCACTACTTTGGATTTATTAACATTGAATTAAATTTGCTATTGTTACCCATATATCTAGTTTGTTTTGGTATCTCTGGAATTCCTCACAGTCCTCCTTGGTCTTGACTAACCTAAATTACATGGTAATCTGCCAATTTCGCTACCTCACTACTTTGCAATCCACTTTCCAGAACACTTGTGGTTTATCAAGCTACCTCCCTTTCCCTGCTGTGTCTGTCTTTTAGGCTTTGATCTTGAAAACTGATTCATATGAGCAGATCTCTGCATTCAGTGATGCTCTGAAGGTATACATTTCTGCTTGTACAGATCAGATTTCAGGATTTGGGGCCTTGGATTATAAAATGTTTGAGGCAGGAAAGGTTTTTTGTTTTGTACAATGCTGAATACAAGAGTTTGTGGTATCCTTGGTTGGTTTGGGTTTTTTCAGTTTAGAACTTTTAAAATTACTAAAGCAGTTCGTTTCAATTTTCTTTTGGGCTTAATTTGTTCCAGTTTTTTCTTTCAAGGATTTAATTACTTCTTTAGGGTTGCTTCGCCCCCTCCCTTTTGCAATTGTATCCAAAGAATTTAGTAAAAGATGTACTGTTGCCATCATAACCGTGGACACTTCAAGTGTTGGATTTAGCTTTAAAAATACAATAAGTATAATGCAATTTAGTTGTAGAGCTGTTTGTATACACATGTAAAAGTTTAGGTTTAAAGTAAACAGTGTGGTACTAAAATTAATTCCATTTATACTTAACTCAGTATAACAAATTAAAGCTAAAAGTTATTCAGAACCTATTGCATCAGTGTTTTTCTTGTGTTTTTTCTCTCACCAGTGAGCCAGTTCAGTAAGCTCTGTTCCATTGTGGATTGTTGCTGGTTTGATCACATATCTTTCCCACTCACTTCTGCCCTCAATCTTGTAATAACTGACTCTCCGTCACACACCGCATCATGTTTAAACTTCTTGTCCTTTGAGGCCACACAGAACTCTGCTGCAGCCTGTATCTGGACTGTATCAAATCATTCTGTGTTTTTCTGAGCTACACCCCATTGGATCCTTCCATTCCAGTCTTCGTGCCTTCTTCTATGCCGCTCCCTGTGGATGATACAACTTTTCATCCCAATTCACCACACTGCCACTTTCTTCTTATAGTTTGTTAAAAACTTTCTGCTTCTGCAATGCCCACAAGAAATGAGTTTGAGTTAATAAAAAAAAGTTTGTTCCATATTCTTCCCATTCTAGAGTTCCCACTGAATCCTATCTCCAGTATGTCCCTCTTAAACTGAAAGCCCTTAGGTTTGTGTTCTGTGTGCTGTATAATACTAAAGACTGCCAGTGATTAACAAGGGAATATGTGGTTCTACCACTTTGTACGTATAAGAGTGAACAGTGGCATTCCGTACATGATAGAATCTAGAGAGTTGGAATTTGGAAGTTATGGAAGAGAAAGTTGCAATGGTTAGGATTACAGAAGATGAAGGTATGAATTAAGACTTCAGCAGTAGACAACATTGGCGTATACAGGAAATTCTGCAAAGTAGGTTTGTTGCAAAATATATGGGATGAAGAGGCAAGAATGAGTTTATGGTTCTGTACTGTGAAGGCACATGGAAGGTCTGAATCAACGGAGTTGGAGGGTATGGATATGTGTCCGAGTGAAGAATGTGGCAAGAGAAGAAATTCTCGTAGACTTAGCTAAAGGAAACCACAAGTTACTTGATTACTGAAGATGATTGTGTTAAATTTCCTCTTTATAGCCATTTTCATTGATATAGTTTTGATGTATTTACATAATGGGTGACAATGAGAGATTAATTTTATATCTGCCAGTGCATCAATGAGGATCATAGATTTATACTTTCATGAGCTAGGTCTTCCTTTCAATAGTGAACTAGAGAAGCTAAATTTTTCTCCTGTTGCATGTTAAGTGATAGAATAAAATTTCACCACTACTAAAATAAAAACAACTTGTCAATAACACTTAGTATTTTATTATTTAACTCAAAAATGCTTTCATTTTTTTTCTTCCACTTCCTCCTTTTGGTTTAAATGTCATAGTTACTCTGGAAACAAATATAGGTGTGATTGGATTAAACACTGGGTTGTGAGTATGGTTTCAGCTGTGTGTAGTGAGAGGTGTAGTAAAGGTCAAACTTATTTCCTTCTTACAAATAAAAATACCTCAATGTTGAGTCCATGGCAGATTGTTTAAGAATGACTGTTAAGGAAGTAAAAAGAGCAGCTCTGTTAAGCAAGTGGTCTTAAATTCATACTGCTGTTTGTAAATGAAATGCCTCTTTAGAAAGCTAAGAGAACACTTTTTATCTAATGGTGTATTTTGCAGTGATGGAAAAAATACGTACATCAACAAGCACTGTTGGATAGAAGTGATTGTGCGATTGTTTAAACTCTTGAGAGGTAGAGCCCAAGATGAGTGCATTGCATGCACACACAAATCAGGCTGAATTGCTAACCATTTCTACTCCATTTTCTTTGGGGTATACTTAATGCACATACTGAAAATAACTAATAGAATATAAGAACATAAGAATGGCCATACTGGGTCAGACCAAAGGTCCATCCAGCCCAGTATTCTGTCTACCGACAGTGGCCAATGCCAGGTGCCCCAGAGGGAGTGAACCTATCAGATAATGATCAAGTGATCTCTCTCCTGCCATCCATCTCAGCCCTCTGACAAACAGAGGCTAGGGACACCATTCCTTACCCATCCTGGCTAATAGCCATTAATGGACTTAACCTCCATGAATTTATCTACTTCTCTTTTAAACCCTGTTATAGTCCTAGCCTTCACAACCTCCTCAGGCAAGGAGTTCTACAGGTTGACTGTGCGCTGTGTGAAGAAGAACTTCCTTTTATTTGTTTTAAACCTGCTGCCCATTAATTTCATTTGGTGGCCCCTAGTTCTTATATTATGGGAACAAGTAAATAACTTTTCCTTATTCACTTTCTCCACACCACTCATTATTTTATATACCTCTATCATATCCCCCCTTAGTCTCCTCTTTTCCAAGCTGAAAAGTCCTAGCCTCTTTAATCTCTCCTCATATGGGACCCGTTCCAAACCCCTAATCATTTTAGTTGCCCTTCTCTGAACTTTTTCTAATGCCAGTATATCTTTTTTGAGATGAGGAGACCACATCTGTATGCAGTATTCATGATGTGGGCATACCATGGATTTATATAAGGGCAATAAGATATTCTCCATCTTATTCTCTATCCCTTTTTTAATGTTTCCTAATATCCTGTTTGCTTTTTTGACTGCCGCTGCACACTGTGTGGACGTCTTCAGAGAACTATCCACGATGACTCCAAGATCTTTCCTGATCAGTTGTAGCTAAATTAGCCCCCATTATATTGTATGTATAGTTGGGGTTATTTTTTCCGATGTGCTTTACTTTACATATATCCATATTAAATTTGATTCGCCATTTTGTTGCCCAATCACTTAGTTTTGTGAGATCTTTTTGAAGTTCTTCACAGTCTGCTTCGGTCTTAACTATCTTGAGCAGTTTAGTATCATCTGCAAAGTTTGCCACCTCACTGTTTACCCCTTTCTCCAGATCATTTATGAATAAGTTGAATAGGAGTTATACTTGTTCAGTGAGTAAAGACTATACCTAGTTCCTAACTTGAAATACTTATTCGTGATCACTAAATTAAGATTTTCATAATTATAACCATTCCACCTTATACTGCCATAGCTGCTGTCAATGGAGACTCAAAATAAAGCCCCCTGTCTCTGTTTTAGAGGGGCTATTGACAGAGCATCTTATGCAAGGGGAGCCAGTTTTTGGAATTCACCCACCTTTCTCCCAGGTCCAGAATAGTCCAACTCTCTTAACCTTCAGTATATACTGCTAGGTAAGGGATGATGAACTGTGATCTTAGCTGTGTGCATTGGGGCAGGGATTTGTGGCTGGAGTAAAAAAATTTTTCTAGGTTTCGTGGATACAGCTACATTTATTTTTGTGGTTTTTTTTTTTTTTTTTTCAAATATATGGTGAAGATGCTTTGGATAAGTGTCTTAATTTTTTTAATATAGTGGGATCCTGTTTTCAGTTGCTTATAACTTTTCCAAATTTAATCGTTTGGGCTGCATGCTGGATGTCGGTCTCAGGCTGAAACTTTTGGTTTATGCGGCCTTTGAAAAGGAGGTTAGGTAAAAATACTTTGCTTTGCAATGTTAAAATAATTCTGGTTACTTTTTTCTTAAAACAAACAAACAAAAACTCTATAGTGCTCCCATACTTTGGAGCAGGGACTTGAAATTTGACAGAAGTAGCAGCACAGTGTCAGGGATGTACCTTTTGCTGTTCCTGTGAAAATCTGCCCAAATTTGGCCTAGTTGTAAGCCTTTGAAAAAAATCTGTTTGCACATGCTCAGAGATCTGAGAGTTTTGCAGCTAAAATCTCTAGATTTCATTCTTGCTGAGCCAGCTCCCATTGCTGACCAGACTCTGTACTATCCCCGCAGAGTGACTGAATATGCTCCAGTCTGGGCCTGCGGGGCCAAAGCTGAACTTCTACTGTAAATTGCTTTCCTGGTTGCTGAGCACTCATATCTGCAACTGAAGTCAGTGGGTACAGTGCTTTGGGCATATAAAATGCGATATGATGCTAAGATCTTTGAAAAATCAGATCCTAGTTGTCTAACCAAAATTAGGCACCCAAAATTAGTGGATTTTTTTTACTTTAATCTCTCTTAGCTTCCTCATTTGTAAAATCAGGGTAATACTACCCCCTCACCTCGTAGGGGTGTTGTGAAGATAAATTAATATTTCTGAAGCACTTTCAGGCACTATAGTGATGAGCATAATAGAAAAGCCCTAGAAATTAAAGGTTTCAGAGTAGCAGCCACTTAATTGGCCTCTCAGAGTTGGTAAGACAACTCCCACCTTTTCATGCTCTCTGTATGTGTATATATATCTCCTCAATATCTGTTCCATTCTATGCATCCGAAGAAGTGGGCTGTAGCCCACAAAAGCTTATGGTCAAATAAATTTGTTAGTCTCTAAGGTGCCACAAGTACTCCTGTTCTTTTTTCTACAAAAATAACAGGAGTAATTGTGGCACCTTAGAGACTAACAAATTTATTAGAGCATAAGCTTTCGTGGGCTACAACCCACTTCTTCGGATGCATACTCCTGTTATTTTTGCGGATACAGACTAACACGGCTGCTACTCTGAAACCTGTTCTTTTTTCTAGAAATTAAATAATACTGTCTTCAGAGCAGGATTTGAATAGTATACAGTGATTGAGGCATGAGGGCCACTCTTTGAACATTGGGGCTAAAACAAAATATTGAATAACTGCTTATTCAATGTGCACCATCTACCCTTTGTGGGGGTGTGTTTCACGTGGAAAAAATGTGATCATATAATTAAAGACTGAATCATAATGCAGGTGTACAAGGGGGCTGAATTAAGTTTTGGCATTCCTAACTTGAGTGCTTGATTTTGCAACCTTATAGTCTTTTAATACAGCTTTTTTTTTTTAATGTAATATAAAATCTAAAATACTATTACTGTACCTTGTAGTAAACTGCTGCTAAGGAAGAAATGAACTAACTAAAGTATCGATTATTTAAAGGACAGCTGTTGTAAAGATTGTAGTTAAGTAAAGAATATCTTGTTTAGAACATAAGCAATTAAAATGCGTCTTCTCCTCCCTGTCTTTATGTAAGCCCAATTCATATTTTAAAATTTGTATTTTGTTACAGTATATGATATCTCAGTTCTTTTGCTCCCTGCATCAGGAAAATAATAATATTCATGTGTATCGTGCTTTTCAGGAGTGTGGAGACACAGAAAACAAACCACAAAGCAAGGAAAGATGGGTAATGGGCTGTTAAAACATTGCAGGTTTTGTGTGTCTATTTTGGCAACAAGCAATCAGTTTTCTGAATAAAACATATGTTCATAATCATAATGTACTGAAAGAAGAGGAGATGGGTGGAAGAGCAGTTATTTTATTTAAATATGCATTTTTACTTACATAAAGAAAATTCTATCCAAGGCACTAGGCATCTTTTTGGTATATTAAAATTGCAGCCGTATAAACAGAAGTAAACCTTGCAACCTCTGCAAAACTAGGAGGGAAAACTAAAACTGCCCCAAAACCAAATCCCATGACTTGGTACACACATTCCAGCCCTCAGTGCAAGCCTTTTTCTCCAAAAGTCTAGGAAAGAGAATGGCTTTGCAGCATGCTCTGAATCTTAATTGAATATTGACTGCTTTTGGACTGGGTAGGATTCCAAAGTTAAGGGCGAATGTCCTGTCATTACCTCAGATCCTTTTAAACAAAAGGGACTATGGTGTGAGCTCCTCTGTGGACTGCAATTATGGCAGTATTACTAGGGGAGAAAGACAGTCCCTCAAAGGGCTGGTCTACACTAACCCCCCCACTTCGGACTAAGGTACGCAAATTCAGCTACGTTAATAACGTAGCTGAATTCGAAGTACCTTAGTCCGAAGTTACCGCGGTCCAGACGCGGCAGGAAGGCTCCCCCGTCGATGCTGCGTACTCCGCTCGCCGAGCTGGAGTACCAGCGTCGAAGGCGAGCACTTCCGGGATCGATCCGGGGCACTTCCGGGATCGATCCGGGATCGATTTATCGCGTCTTAACCAGACGCGATAAATCGAACTCAGAAAATCGATTGCTTACATCCGGACCCGGATGTAAGTGAAGACGTACCAAAATAGGCAGGTCTCTTTAAAATAATTAGCTCAATAGTTGTCTGGACCACTGATAATGAAAACTGGAGAAGTTCCAGAGGACGGGAAGAAAAGCTGGTGTTTGGTCAATGGTGATTTGGAGAATCTGTACAACTTAAGAATTCTGTTTGATATTGAAGTATGTGTATGCAGTGTTGTAGCCATGTTGGTCCCCGGATAATAGAGAAGGTGGATGAAGTAAAATCTTTTATTGGACCAACTTATGTTGGTGAGAGAGACAAGCTGTGGCACTTACACAGAACTCCTCAGGTCTTGGAAACTTCCTGTCACTTCTAAATACAAGGTGGAACAGATTGTTTAGCATAGGTAATTAACACACATTTCAAGAGAGCATTCAAGGTGAGGTGGCCCGTTAACACCCCACAGCTGGAGGGGGTTGTAAATGGGTTATAGATTGTAATTAGCCATAAATGCAGTGCCCTTATTCAGTCCATGGATTTTTAGTGTCTAACAAAGTTATGAATTTACACTCCCAGACTCATGTTTTGAAGGTGTTGTGCAGGTTTCCTTTGAGGATGACGACTGATTGGGTCAGATATAGAGTGATCGAAAACCACCTTCACCAAACAAGGATGCTCCACCAGAGAAGTAGATTGCATCATAGAACAGGCCACCCAAACATCCTGAGAGAACCTGCTTCAACACCGAAATAAAACCCCATACACATCCTCAGTGGGGTGGTAGATGACAACATTGGAACCCATATGGGATAGCATCAAACAATTACAACCCATATTCAATGGGGACCACATCCTGAAAAATCTTTCCTGAACCCCCCTATCTAGCCTTCAAACAACCCCTCCCCACTCTAAACTCATCATCAGAAGCATCATCAACAGATGAAGACACCAACTCAAAGCAGCAGCAGATTCTGACAGAACAACAGATGGAAAACCTGCAAACATATTTCCACTGCTACAGTGATCAAGACCCCCCCACCATAGCACACCTTTCAAGATCCCTGGGTCCTGCATATGCCTACCACAACTTGTAGTGCACTGAATGAGGTGCATCACATGCCCCAATAGCAACTACGTGGGTGAAACCAGTCAGTCACTACACTCTTGAATGAACTTGCACAGGAAAATGATCAACAAAAACACCACATCACTTGTGGGTGAACACCTTTTCACAAAGTGATCATTCTCACCTATCAGTCCTCATCCTCAAAGGAAAACTGCACAACACTTTCAAAAGACGAGCCTGGGAGCATAAATTAATAACTTTGCTAGACACTAAAAACCATGGACTGAATAGCAACACTGGATTTATGGATTATTACAACAATCTATAACCCATTTACAACTCCTCCCCCTCTCCTCCCCACCTATGACTGGAGGGGTGTTAACAGGCCACTTCACCTTGAATTGTCCCTTGAAATACATGTTAACCACTTAGGCTAAACAATCTCTTTCACCATGCATTTAACTGTGACACACAGGACATGTCTACACTTACCAGGGATTGACGCTGCGGCGATCGATGCACTGGGGGTCGATTTAGGGGTCTCCTGTTGACTCCGGTACTCCACTGGCATGAGGAGGGTAAGGTAAATTGACGGGAGATCGTCTCCTGTTGACCCAGTGCAGTGTAAGCTACGTCCACTCCAGCTACCTTATTCACATAACTGGAGTTGCGTAACTTAGATTGACTTACCCTATAGTGTAGACAAGGCCTCTGAGTTAGGCTATGTCTACAGCAAAACTTATGTCGCTCAGGGGTGCGAAATAAACATCCTCCTAAGCGACATAAGTTACACTGACGAGCATTGGTGTGGACAGCGCTATTTTGGCCGGAGCACTTCTCCTCTTGCTGCTCATTGGGGGTGGTTTAATTATGTCGACAGCAGAGCTCTCTCCTGTTGGCATAGAGTGGCTACACAAGATCTTAGTGGTGCAGCTGCATCAGTACAGTCGTGCTGTTATAAGCTCTCTAGTGTAGACATAGCCTTAGTTTCCCAGACCTAAAGAAGAGCTCTATGGAACCTTGACAGCTTGTCTCTCTCACCAACAGAAGTTGGTCCAATAAAAGATATATACATACAGATAGCTGAGGTATGGGGTTCTTTACCTTGTCGGTTACTTCTTATCTCCATGTTGGACGGTATTCCAACAGGATAGGACTGACAGAAGAGGGTTGTGAAATTTGGATGGTTTATCATTTCAAATACAAATGGCATGGTCAATAGACTGGGATACTGCTTTGGAGAGCTGGTTTGTCAGGGGAAAGGTTGCCTGACAGTAGTGTCATCTGGTAGGACTCTGGTCATCTGTTAAGCCTGACCACAGACTGACCTAATAAAGAAGACTGGAAGGTTATAAAGGACAGGATCAGCTTTACTTGTGCAGTCTTCAACCATTTTTCATGCAGGAGCTTGATGCAGTGGGGAGTGAGGGGAGGGGTAAAACCCTACCTACCTGCCTGCCTCAACACAAGATTCCTGAAGTAAGGGTGGTGAACTAGCATGAGGGGGATTGTGTTCATGATGTATGTTTTCTATATGATTTGTTCTTCCTGTATTTAAGTAAAGAACAATAGTGTGTTAGATATTTTACAATGAAGTCTATTACATACATCACTTACCACTTGTAGAGATAAATCAGAAGGCTGGTGCTATGATGGAATTCTTGGGGATGTGTGGTGTTGAAGCTCTGAGAGAGTCTGAAAGGTCAACACTAATAAAGCACTGTCTATACTGGCACTTTTCAGCGCTAAAACATTTGTCATTCAGGGGTGTGTTTTTTCACACCCCTGAACAATTGTAGTTTTAGTGCTGAAAGTGGCAGTGTAGACACAGCCTAATTCCAGGGACTGGGCATACAGCCATGTGGTCTAAACTCTCAGTATCTGCACCCTGAGAGTGTGCCTAGGGCTTCCAAGACAAGAACTGGGACTACACTCTTTTCAGACTCCACGGGACTTAAAACACTGAGGGATAGGGTTACCATACATCTGTGTTTTCCCAGACAGAGAATCAAAAAATAGGCAATGTCTGTGTGAATATTTCAAATAAGAGGCAATGTCCGGGGTTTTTGCTGAGCAGGTGTTGCAGCTCAGAACGAGTCTTATTTGGTCCACTTCCCAATTGGTGCCTCCCCTGTATCTGCATCGGATTGGTCCCTCACAGTTGCCGGATCCCGCACACCCAGCTCCCAGCCCTGAGGAGGGAAAAGCCCCACAAGGAGGTGCTGATGGACATGTTTCTGCTGCCCTGATCTGCGCCAGCTGCCCTGCCACCATGACAGGGAGCAACACTGGCCACCCACCTCAAGAGTGAGTTACCAGGTACCTCTTCCCGTACACACACCACCTCTCCAAATACCTTTCCTCCCCCTCCAGCAGTGTCCTCTTTTTGGGAACCTGAAAAATGGTAACCCTACCCAGGTATCCAGTGGCTAAGCAATGTGGTGGGCCTTCAGGAAGGGGTACTCCTGGGGGCATTCTGTGCCAAAAAATTAATTGCCTATAAATAAAATATAGTAAAGTAAAATAAAAATAAAAAATAATAAAATAAAATAAAAAATTAATGCCTATAAATAAAATATAATAAAAATAAACAAAATATTTGTTTCCAGTTTCATTATTCAAAGTTTTGTGCTTTTCAGTGTTGAGGGGAATCCATGGCTATTAATTGTTTTTCCCTTATCTGGTTTCCCAGTGTATCTGAAAATTGAAATACCTCATAATTACTAATTTACCCCTAGTACTTGGTGTTTTAATATTTCATTGTTAATAACTAAACTGCTATTGATTATACAGTTTTTGGGGAGGTGGGTGTACTGCACTAGTCTGAGTTAATCATGCAAAGATAAAATAGCTTATAGCAGAGATTCATTTCTAATTGGATGAGTAAAATCCAAATTTTACAGTAGCTTAGAAGGAAGCTAGATAAGGAGAATTTTAAGTTAGTACTGCTGAGACTAAATTACTTTGTCATTAATAATTGTATCTGCTCTTTAGGATGTTTTCATTCTAATACTGTTGATGTTAATGGTGTACTTGAGTAGAATTTAACATACATATATATATATATTAGAAAGAGAGAGAGTGTATTGGAATATTTATCTTTTTAATTATCAAGATTTCTCTGTTCTTTAGGGGAGTGAGCACATTAGATAATTAAACACTTCTTTAGAGTTGCTATAGTGCAGACACTTCAGAGGGAAATGAGAATGAAGTCCCTTTGATGGGTTTAAGACAGAAGAGTATTCGTCTATCAGATATGTAGTTGAAAACATGTGGCTCTGTTTTAAGAAGGTGTCCTTAAAATGTGACAAATTTAATTTAAATTCCAAGAGAACTTTTTACTGTAACTTAATATATGTTTTAGTTGGAATAACCACACATGATATTGATGCTTTTAAAGCTTCAGCACAATATTTTGTCTCTAGCTATTTTTCGACTTTACTTAATTTGACATTGATGATCAAATAATTGAAATAAAGGCCACATAGTAGTAATGTCCCGGGTCCCAGTCAGGATTGGGGCCCCATGTGCTGGGCATTGTACATACATATAGAAGACCAGTCTATTCACAAGGAACCTAATGTACAAAAGGTGAGATCCTACAAAGTTCTAAGGAATTCCTAGAGGTGCTTAGTACTCCATTCCTGTTGACTGCAATAGACGTTGGGGGGTGCTTAGCACCATGTTAAGTGGGTACTCAGCACCACCTGACAAGGCAGAATCGTCCCTACAAGATGAACATGTGGGTGTAGGAAAACACTTTGGGAACTGGTAAGAATCAGAGTTTTGTAGATTACCTACATGTACAACTTTCAGCTTTCTATGCTTTTAAGTAAGTAAGTGAATAGTAACTTTAATGGATCTCTTAACAGGCTACCTACGTAACAGTTAGCAGTATGTATGTTGTTGGTACATTTGAACTCACTTTTCTTTTCCTTTTCCAGTGTTTGGCAACTATTTTGGTTACGTAACATTCTTTAGAAATATAGCTCATGCTCTTATGCCTGTGGTAAAATATTTACACAATAATATAATACACAATACAAAATTACATTAAAATAGAGAAAAATGGATGTGCTGTCAATACTGTAGGATATTTCTTTAACTAGTTCACCAGTCACTAAATTTTTTGTTTTATCTACAATCTCTACTAGCACTGTCATTACTTAAGTCTTTATACGGGTGGACCTGGTAGCACTGCCTGTACTTAAGTTTGCCTGACATTTTTGATTTCAAGACCCTATTTGGTTTCTTACGTGCTGTGTGAAGTTATTTTTCAGCAATTTTGAATTTGTCACATTTTAATTTCATTGAATGCCCCTTTTTTTGTGTTGAGATGGGAATAATAGAAGCTGTTGATCTACCGTCTCTAAACCAGTCATTATTTTACATACTTGTATCCTATCCCCTCTGTATTCACCACCTTCCTAAGGTAAACAATCCCAATCTTTTCTCTCTCTTCATATGAGAGCTTCCATTATACTAATGTTTGTTGCCATTCTCTGAACCCCTGCTAATCCTAAAATCTTGTTTTTAGACAGATAATCCGTAATATACACACACACACACACACACACACACAGTATTCTAGATGAGACCTTTGGGTGTGTAGTGGACCAGTGTTAACTAACATTGAGATCTTGATGATAGAGTTGTTTACATTAAGTATCAAAGATATGAAACGGGGAAGGTCTGCAAAAAAAAAAAAAAAAAAAAAAAAGAGTATGGTTGATAACCAAATGATGTTAATTAAATTGCTAACCTTACAGTTTTAGAGAAGGAAAGCTTATTGCTATTACTTTAAAGACATTTCTAGGCTTTTAACTTTTTTTTATTCAGGGATCTATTCCTGCTCCTTTTTTTACTTCTGTGGATAGACTGAATAATCGGTTCCATTTAATGCTGTGCTAAAGTTCTCATTAATTTTGGTTTTCAAAACATAGTTAATATTTGTGCAGCATTGTCCATCTAAAATTTGTCACTGTTGCTTGATGGTTTTTTTTTTTTACTTACTGAATCAAGATGTAAAGACAACAAAATTAGAGTTTAATATTCAGTTACAGTGGTTTTGCAAGTAGACTTACTTGCTCTATATGGTAATATGCGTTAGTAGTAGTTTCATAGCAAGTGAAAATGAATATTTTTTAAAAAAAATGTTTTTCCCCCTAACGTGCTAGCTTATTTACTTCATACCATTATAACTGTAGTAAACACTTAATACTCCCAAGACCAACATGGTAAGTGAACTTCTGTTATTCACATCAGAGTCTACCAACTGCCCATCACCAGCGAGGACATTTCTTACAGTTGTGTTGAAAATGCAAATCTATGAAATATTAAAGAAGTCATGGTTAGTTTTGTGATTTGTGGATTACAAAGCTATTGGTAAGAGTGAAAGAAAATTAGGTCACAAATTACCTCCTTTGATAGTCCTGCTACTGGATGGAGGATTGGTGTGGGGGGGGGGGGGGGTAAGAGAGAGGGGGGGGGGGGAAGTTGACCTACCTCAGAGCCCCACTGCTACAAGGGGGAAATGTAGTTGACAACATTTGTGAGCCTGCCAAGAACCCAGGGTTTGGGTTGCCAAGCAATCACTTGTACTGCTTCTGCTTATACTTGGCTGTAAAAGTGAGTTATAAACTGATTTCCGATGACTTTGACTGTTAATCTTTTATATAGCTCAATTTCTGTAAAATATTGTTTTTCTGCTTTTTCCTGCCCATTAAAGGGTGGCTACCTTTCCTCTTATTTTAAAGGCTGTGTCTTACTTTGTGTCAGATAGCCCAGGCCCTGAGCAAGCCAGTATATAAGGTACTTTGGCCCATATTTCAACAAGGTTCATACATTGTGATAAAAACTTACCCTGAATAAACATTGTTGGGTGCTGTTCTTTAACCTAAGATTGGTAATTTCTCACATGATTGTCCCTAATTTCCTTCTCATGTAGGGACCTGCATTTGAAATTTACAATTTAAATTAGACCTTGCACAGCAAGGAAGGCGGACCCAAAAAAAAAGGGGGCAGGGGGAGGAGGAGGGGTTATAGAACAAGTTGTTATCACACTGAAAAATTGAGGTAAACTCCTCCTTTTTATGAATCTCTCTTGATACAGGTACTTTAAAAAATGTATCAAAATTTGAGGAAATGTATTGAAATACATGGTGGCAGCCAGAGATGACCATTATTATTTCTTCTTATATTTAGACACACACAAAAAGCTACATTACAAGAAAATTACATTTGCAAAGTTGTTAGGCTCTCAAATTGTGTAATATGTGAATTAAGATTGCTAATGTAATCGTAAGACCCCTGGTGCATATGCATTATGATAGTCTTTAATTACATGATCATATACTATTTTAGAACTCTTGTCTCATTCAGTGAATGGGATGCACAGTGCTCAGAGTGGGTAGCTATTCAGTATTGCTTTTTCTTGATTGAATGTGTGGCCCCAGGACATGTTTATTGCACACCAGTCAAATCCTGCACTCAATACAGTTTTTTCTTATGATCTTTTCCGTGGCAGTATTACAGTCACTGGGCTAACTGTGCCTCTAACTCCTCATCCAGCCTTTGAGTGCACTGACTCTGATGCCTCAAGCTGTCACCTTTCTGAGTGGAATCAGGTGAATCTCCCACTCAGACTGGGCTTTGGGATGCAGTCCCTAGGTACTAAATGAAATTACCTCATCAGGCCCGACTTAAATTTAATACCTGCAGTTCTGCTCCTCTGGAACTATGCACAGTGGCATTCAATGACCAGACATCCTTTGAAAGCAAAATATTGTTTAGAACCAAAGCATTTCAGAACTAAAATAAAAATAATAAACAGTCTGTACACATGCTTGCCTTCCCTAAGGCTTAACATCCTCTGCAAGCTTCGGAAGTCCCCAACTGTTCGGACTCTCCCACAGAACCTGTCTCTGTCCATGTCAGTCTGTTTCCCCAGAGAACAGTTCACTGACAGTTCTCCCTTCCCCCTTTCAGAAAGTCTGTTTAACCATTTAGTGTTCCTTTGACCTCTTGGCTCCCAGCCTTGGCAAAACAGCTATAAAACTTTGGATGGAGTGTGGAAGTAGCGTTTTCATTAACAGCCTGGCAGTTGTCTTGTTTATTGGGAGGCTGCTTTTCTAGAGCTATAGTGTTGTGTTCCTGCTTGTTTTCCCATTAGTTCCCATTAAACTAAACCAATATTACTTTGGGTAATGGTCCCTGTTGTATTCCACTGAGGCTTACGTACGCGTCTGGAGTTGGAGAATTTGAAAGTAGTGTCCATTGGTTTGCTCAGGCGCCCTGGCTCGCCTCGTGTGTCTGTCTGAGGTGATAAAGGGCAGGGCAGACTGACCACACCTCCAGTTCCTTCTCATCGCTGCACGGTCCGGATTGGAACTTTGTCATTGTTTCTGATGCACTTCTGATGCAAAATGGTAGTTGTACAGAGTTTTATAGTAGTTTTACCAGTTCTATTTTTCTTAGTTTTAACAGTTTCATAAAATCATTATATAGCAACAACATGTCTGCCACAGACACTACATTAAGGTATCTGAGTGTTTCACAAACAACTTTTTTTTCTTTACAGCATCTCTATGAAATAAGATAACAGCATTTCCCCCCATTTTACAGGGAACTGAAGCACAGGAAAATTGTCCGCTAATTTTAAGAGTCCAACTTGAGATGCCTTGGGCTTTATTTTTATTTCAGAATATTTAGCATTTGTGTAGCATTTTATATGTTCAGAACATAGCTCCTAGTGACTTTATTTGCAATTGTGAGTGCTCAGTACTTCTGCAGATCAGGCCCCAGGTGTCTCAGGGCATGCAGAAAATCAGGAACATCCTGTGACCACCTGTGAAAAGTTTGGAGTCGGTGACTTGCCCAGGACCACCTACAGATTCAACCACCTACAGATTCTGTTGCAGAGGCAGGAATAGAATCTGGTTCTCCGGGGTGGATTTGACTGCCATCAGGGCCGGCTCCAGGCACCAGCCCACCAAGCATGTGCTTGGGGCGGTGCCTGGAGGGGGGCGGTGCGGCGGGGCGCTCCGGCCCGAGAGCGGGGCCGCGACTGGGCTCGCCGCCCTCCCCGCGGTGCTCCGGCCGCTGGGGAGAGTGGAGCCGCCGGGGGCTCACCGCCCTCCCCCTGGCGCTCCGGACGGTCGGGGAGAGCGGAGAGCTCCGGCCGGGCTCGCTGCCCTCCCCCTGGCGCTCTGGCCGCCGGGGAGAGCGGAGAGCCCCAGCCGGGCTCGCCGCCCTCCCCTGCCGTGCTGTGTGTGTGTGTGTGTGTGTGTGGCTTTTTTGCCTAAGGCGGCAAAAAAGCCAAAGCCGGCCCTGACTGCCATAACCTCCAGACCATCCTTTTTCTTCCTGCAGTCCTCTGCCTCATTCATTACATACTTTCCAACTTTTGTAATACAGTAGAACCTCAGAGTTACGAACACCAGAGTTACGACAAGCTGACCACAGTCCTCATTTGGAACTGGAAGTACGTAATCAGACAGCAGCAGAGACCAAAAAAAAAGCGATTACAGTACAGTACTGTGATAAATGTAAACTACTAAAAAAATAAAGGGAAAGCAGTTTTTTTCTTCTGCATAGTAAAGTTTCAAACCTGTATTAAGTCAATGTTCAGCTCTAAACTTTTGAAAGAACAATCATAATGTTTTATTCAGAGTTACGAACAACCTCCATTCCTGAGGTGTTTGTAACTCTGAGGTTCTGCTGTATAGAAGTAACTGTATCACTCACTCTGCAGTCTTGACTAATTGCTTGAGTATCGTTCCTCCTATGCACATGCACTGAATAAGGTACGGGTCCTGTGGAAACAGTATAAGCTAATTTAATTAAAGACTGTCATAATATTTATGAGCAAGGGGGCAAATTAAGGCTTCACAACTGCTGCAAATAACTGAGGGATGTTGAGAGTCATGAATTCTGGATTCTATTCCAGGTTTGAGAGGGGAGCGTTCTGTAGTGGTGTCTTTCTTCCTTCAGCATGTCCTACTTTTGCCTTTATCCCCTAGCTGTCCCTCTTTAGCCTGTTCTCCTCTACTGCTTTCCCTCCTCCTCTGTCCTGCCTTAGCTTGCTGCTATCTACCCCAGCCTGCTTTTGTCATGTCTTTTTTGAACAAGTCAGGTTACTCTCACCTTCTCTGTATTACTTGGGAGCATTGATAGCACAGGAGAGACAGTCTGTTTGTTGTTGGTTCCAGTTCCCAGGGCCATAGTGGCCCTGGCTGTTGGAAGGAGTGGTTGAACAAAAAGTCCTACTCAGCTCTGGATTGGAGCATGCTTACTAGCTGGGTGCAGGTGGAGCATACTTGGGGTAGACAGAATCTTCAGAGAATAATTCTCTAGCCTGTTACAAACCCTTATGAAGCATGTGCAAACAGATTGGAAACATCGTTTTACTTAGTGTCCTGAGTTCCACCTCATAGTGCTCCTGGGACAGGAAAGACCCTGGTGGTGTGTGTGCGGCTAAAGACCTGGCTTCCCAGAGGTCCAGGACAGGTAGCCCTTTCCTGCCATTGCTCCTTGTAGCTGTAGCTGCTAACAGGCTTCAACACCAAATGTAAAAATAAAATAAATAGCCCCCCCCCCCCCCCGCCCCGATATTCCCACAATTTCTAGTTTCAGGTATTTCACATTTATTGATGGTGAACTAGCAGAATCTTCAGTTTGCAGGGCTGAACAAAACGCTGAAGTTACCGCTGGGTTTTAAACTGCTTCACGGATTTGATTGGTAGGAACAGGTTTTTCAGTATGAAATTTTAGTTTTTGAGGTTTGGAGGAAAGGGAAGATAAGTTTCCTTACATGCAAGTTTTAATGAATTTAATGTACCTCTTGGGATATACAAGTATGCATGATTGTTCAAAATCTGTACTGTGAGTGTTCCAGAGAAATACATTTTATTTCTATGTAAGCTGATGTACTTGTAATTTTATCATCTAACAAATTGTTTATACCCCAGATTTCTTCACTGAAAGACTAACTTCTCATATGTGATAAATGTAAAATTATGTATTCTTGAAGTCATTGTATTGAATAGGACCGAAAAATGTTTTCTAATATACTGACTACTTGTATTTGAGGTTATCAATCCAGGTGCTGGTAGTTAATACAGCTTAGTTCTTATTTCTAAGGTAGCAAGCAGGGCATTAAAAACTACCAAAGGATCAAAAGAACATGATTTACAGAACTTAAATTGATTGGAAGCTGTTATCTGAGTAGTGCATAAGTTTGCTCTGAATGCACATAGCGGTGTTTTAAAAACTTCTTTTCTTCTTTCACAGGAAAGATGATAAAGATTATGCTTTAAAACAAATAGAAGGTACTGGAATTTCTATGTCTGCATGCAGAGAAATAGCAGTAAGTAACAGTCATTTTTTTATTATCAGTAAGATTTTAATAAAGTATTTTTTAAGTGAATGCATCATAATTTAATGTTTTAGTTTCAATAAATCTACCTTTCTAAATACAGAAGAAAATCTTAAATTTGAGGTTTAAAGTAAACCTAATTCCCTTATATAAGAGTTTAACTTTTCGCTGAAGAATGGTGCAGTTCCTAAATTACATTTTATTATTGCATATTTAAGCATAAATCATAATTATCTGTACCTCTGAATGCATATTGATTAGTACTGGAAATAAATGTATGATTTTCTCTTTATTAAAATAGTGACTGTCTAAACTCTGTTATATTTGTCAGCACTGTTCATTACAGTAAGTTTGGGTATAATGGTTTAATTTTAGTTTACAATTAATTTCCTTTCCCATTCAAAGACTTGTACCCTTAAAAGTAATATAGCCATATCTGATTGCAAGGGGAGAGCTCAAAACAAATTTCCAATATCTTCCAATATCAGATCACTGACAAATCTAAATAATTAATAATCAATGTTCTATATGAATAATATTTACAGGCTGTATACATTCTGTCTTACACACAATATTGCAGACATCAAATGCAATATTGTGTGTAAGACAGAATGTATACAGCCTGTAAATATTATTCATATAGAACATTGATTATTAATTTTTTAGATTTGCCAGTGCAACAGATCCACTTGGTGATATTAAGACCCTTAATTATTTAAATGTCAAGAATTTGGTGATTCACTAATCTTAAATAAACATTTTTTTTCCTTTGGTTAAATGAGTTGTCACTTCTTCGTAAAATACAAACTCATGAATCTTCAAATATATTTTTGTTCAGGATCATATTTGTGTGGATCCTTTGAATTCTTATTTTGTTCCCAAATGATTTCTTAATGGTGCAGAAACATTCTGTTTGTGGATGCAGATAATTAACAGTTCTGGTAGAAACATCTTCCTGAAATTAATGCTTAAATTTTTTTATGAAATGTTGATACGAGAGGGGTGAGGTGTGATGCTTTAGATTTTGATAATTTTATTACTTTATTACCAATGAAATAGATAATATAAGATTAGAATTGTATTTTAAAGACCTAAGCCAAGCCTTTGAGACATGACCTAGGGATTTTTGGGTGCCTAGCCTAAGACATCTTAAAGGGTACAGACTCAAAAGCACTTCCCGAAAATCGGTCCACTCTACTGCACCTCAAGTTAGGCACCAACACTGAAGGTCTCCCTCCCTCCTCCCAAAAAAATCTCCAGTCACTTTTTGGAAAACTTGACCTTTTCTTAAAAGTGGAAAATCCTAGGTGTGTTTTGGTTGTTTGGTTGTTTTATTAACTTGTTGTGGATATGATAGTGTGACATAGAACTGTGTAAGACTGTGAAGGTCCATGAAAGAGTTTTGGTGAGAGAAATAACATTCTGTACATACTTAGAACGCTGCTATTATTTAAGATTTCTTGACACTTCCCGTTATAAGACACTGTCCTCAGTTGCTTATAACTTTGCCAAACTCTAGCCATTTGGTCTGAAATTTCCCATACTGGGTATCTGCCTCAGGCTGAAGTTGTATTGGAAAGTTTCAGCTAAAACAGTTCAGATGTTTCAAAGAAAGATTAGGCGAAAATAACGTTTTTTTGCCAATGTTAAACAATGCTCATAACAGTTGCACCAAGAAGCTATAGTGCGTCCCTGATTTGGAGCAGGGTCTTCACATTTGGTAGAGGGAGTCACTCTTGTGATAGGAATGTGCCTTTTGCTGTGCCCATGAAAAGCCATCTAAATTTGGCCAAGTTATGAGCCTCTGAAAATGTCAGTTTGCACAATAGACTTGTTTGGCTACCAAATTCTCCTAAGATTCTAGTTTTGAACGTGCTCCGTCCCAGGGCTGCAGGGACTGAACAGGACTTTGCCTGGAATTGCTCTTGGACACCAGGGGCCACTATAGTGCCAGCTGTTTGAAACTGAGAGTGGGGAGATGCTCACAGTGCTGTTGCTGACTGGATCCAGGAACTAAGGAGAAAGCACAGCAGTGGGATGCAGAGGGGTCAGGGAAAGGGGTGGGAGGGTGAATGGATTGTAGGAGCCAAAGGGTCAGGAGGAGCAGAAGGGGTAGGCAACAGGAGCTAGGTGGGTGGGAGACAGGCAGTGAGTAGAAGGGAAGAAAGGTCTTTGCCCCTTCCTTACAGAACTTGGAATTGGACCTCAAAGTCATCAGTTGCTGTATTCCTTTGATGTCAGCAAATAGCTGTGAAACCTACTGGCAAAGTGTCTCATCCTTCTTCCAGGGATTGGGTCACATAGAGATTAACAGCCAGCTGGGGCTTCCAGTAACTCCGTTTAAATCAAATGAATTAGAAGATTACTGTTAGCAGTGCCTACGATATGCTAGGCACTGTCTAAACACACAGGAAGAACAGTCCCTGCCACTTTCTCAGCCCCTCCGCCCCATCCCTTCGCCCTCCCAAATGCTATCTTGGGGTATCCTGTTTGGTTTCGTGCACTGATGTTTAATTATCCAGCTGTGGATCTAAAGGTTCTAACTCTTCTTATGATCCAAGCTGAGGAAGTATGGTTCCACAGTATGGAACTTCTGTTTTTCAATTAAAAAAAAAAAAAGGAAATTTCCTTAAAATTACCTTTTTAAAAAAAAATGTCCAGAGAATCCAATTCTCCAGGGTAGCAATCAGCTTCCTTAAGTGTGAGACCGTTCCTTCCTGCAATCCACTGCCTCATTCACTACATTCCGTCCAGCATTTGCAGCAAGTGAGACAGGGGTCCTGTAGACAAGTCTCCTTCAATACACAACCCTTATTCATCCCCAGAGCGTCAACCATTGCGTGCATTGATTGGGTCTGGGTTCCTGAGAGGGAAAAATAGTATGTGACCATATAATTAAAGACTGTGCTGATACATGCACACAAGGCCAGTGAATTCGGGCCTTAATTCTGGCATTTCTTAACTTTTGAGTTCTTGACCTTGCAACTGAATGCTCTTTTATTGTAGTATTTTTTGAAATAATATTATAGATTGTCCTGAAAACTGGATTATTTTTATTGTTTTAAAAGTCATAGTAATAAAAAAATGCCTGATATTTCACAATGGAGTGGTGAGACAGTTATAGAATGAAAGAAGGCCTGTAAGATGTACTGGGCCAGAGTGGGATCTGTGGTTCCTCTCCGTCTTGTCTATTTATATTGTTTGTATCTGTTTTGTGTGTGTGTGTGTGTGTGTGTGTGTGTGTATAGACAAAGAAAAAGAAAAAGATGCCAGCAGCTTTATATTTAACAGCAATGTTATATTGTAAATAAACTTCCATCTGTACATCTAATTAATACAACTGTTTGATATAATCATGTAATGAATTTCAAGGCAAAATTAATAAATGCCAGTCTTGTTAATTTAAAAAGAGATCTTCTAGAGTATAATGTTTCATTATATGCATTTGAGTGCTGGAGTAGTCAGAGGAAGTAGGAAGGCTTGACTTGCATGTGTAATGAATTTCCATTTCAAAACATAGTTTCCTCAGCAATTGAAACTCCTGTATTTCATCCATCTGGGTAGCTCTTCACCTGGAAAGAATACATTTTGAAGTAAATCTTCATTATTTGTGTGCCAAGCATCTCTGTTTTGACAACTCTGCAATAACACCTGTGTTTGTGTATGACAGATTAAATTCCAGTTTCAAGCTTCCAAAGAGTTGTATCTCAATAACATATTTTCAGTACTCTCAGGACTCCCTTCATCTAGCACCTATTGTATCCAGATATCTGAGCTAAAGACTGGATTGATAGGGACTGCCTGAAGAAAAAAAATTGCTATTGTGCCCTGGATACGGGAAAGAGCTATGAAGTGAGGTGGGGTCTGGAGCTGGAATGTAGGCTGTCACTTGCTGTGTGCGCACTCAAGTCATTTGTTTTTCAGGCTTGCATGTGAGCATTCTTATATTTTATTATAATTCTTCTTCAACTTGAGTACCTTGACTGAACAAGTCTATGTTTTGATCAAACCAACTTCCCCATTTATTTTGGTAGAATAGTTTCAGTACTTATGTAAAATTGAATTCTGTTATATCATGTTAATTGAAATACTTACCCTAGTAAGAGATACTATTTAAACATTCTCCTCTTTGCCTTTCACTCCTCCCCCTGACCACCCCTACACTTCTCCAACATGATAAACGTTTGTGAAGCCTGCCTCTTACATAATTTTGGCTGAATGTTATACTGTATTGATCCTTAGTTGAACATTGTTCTGTGTAATTATCCAGTGATGTACACTGCCTTGCTTTTTCTTATTTTTTTTCCTGTTGAATTTACTTAATGATAGAGCTAGAGAAGAAGCATGAAGAAACCGTGGTTCGCTTACAGTAAGCTTTCATGCACTGAAATATCAGTTTCTAATAGTTTGCATTTATATAGAACTTTACCTCTGAGGCTTCAAAGTATATAACAGACATGAAAAAACTGAACCTTTCCTCAGCCCTATGAGACAGGTAAGTTTCAGATGGGAAAACTGAGGTACAGAGAAGTGAAGTGTCATGTCTAAGTTACACAGGAAATCAACCCAAAACTCCTGATTCCCAGTCCAGTAACTTAAATACAAGAAAATCCTTCCTCCCTTTTTAGATGGGGTACTGCAGGAAACTATATCAGGTAACTGTTCTGAGTATTTGAGGAATAAAGGAACTTTAGGGAGGAAATAGGGGGCTAGTACCTGCCCTTCAGTTAATCCTTCTTTAAAAGTGAATTGGATTGAGTGTGTTTCAGTTTAGGGAAGGTTTTGTGTATGAGTCCTATCAACTGGTTTAAAAAAAACCCAAACAAACCTATATTACATTGACTTTATTAGCTTGGAGCCAGCTGGTGCAATGAGTTAAAGGATCATTGCACCACTATGCTAAACACTGTCCAAAAACATAGGAAGACCATTCCTCCCCGCTACCCTCCCAGTCTGTATTAGGGCAATCTGTTTTAGTGCATTTTTTTCAGCTTGGGTGTTGAACATGCTCTATAAAAATCTGGTGGGCCATAAACATAATCATAATAAATTGGGGCAGCGGTTCTCAAAGTATGGGGCACGCCTCCCAAGGGAGATGTGGGAATGTGTAAAGGGAGGCTGTGGCACTCTGTGCCTGAAAGCAGCACCCTAGAACCCCCATATTCACCACTGTCATATAACTATATTATTTGTACAAAGTATGCCTTCTGAGGTATCATTTTAAAAGTCTTGATCTGTTGAACATTAATATCCTGTTGGATTGTATGTGCTATCATTGTGTTTGAAGTTATGAAGTTTTGCTATATATGTATTACTGAACTATGTTGGAAGTTGGAAACACCCACAACCACCCTTTTAGGTACAACAGTGGAGGAGCCAGATGTGCTAACAGCCCGTTAAAGGGAATACACACTCACAAGGACTGTCCCAGAAACCGTATGCAATGGAGACTTCTCAGAAATAGCACATAGACTATGGAGACTGATTGAGCCAGGAAACAAGCATAGATGTTTCCAGCAAGCTGAAAGAAGCTATAAAAGGGGGAAGTGACATCATCATTTGGCCTCACTCCCCCCCACAACTCAACACCTGGACGCACATCTGGAGGACAAAGATTTTGAACAGGGGAGGTGGTCCCAGGCTGGAAAGGAGAGTCCCAACTTGTGTATTAAGGAACTATACCATCAGGGTGAGAAACTGCTTGATTTAAATTCAGTCTAGTTTATAGAACTAAGATTGCAGATTTATTTTATTTCAAAGTAAACAACTTTGAGCTGTACGCTTATTACTTATAATCACTTAAAATCTATCTTTCTGTAGTCAATAAATCTGTTTTATATTTTACCTTAAACAGGGTGTTTTGGTTGTAGTGCTTGGGAAATCTGCTCAGTGTACAAAAGCTGATGCATGTGCTCTCCACATTGAGGGGAGGGGCAGACTGGATAATAAACTTACACTGGTCAGACTTCTGACCAGAGCAGGACAGTACAGTCCTGGGGTCCTAGGCTGGAGAGTTGGGGGAATTGGTTGGAACCTCTCTATTGTTAGTTCATAAGTGGCTAGGAGAAGCATTCATGTAACTCAGCTGGGTGTGTCCCTGCCTGTGGGTGGCTGTGTAAGTGCAGTACCTGGAGAGGCTTGCAGCTTGTCACAGCATCACTGTGTGAGAGGGAATCCAGGTTGGTATGCCAGAGGGTTCAGCAGTACCCCAGTTCCAGGTTGCAACCCAGGGAACCTGTCACAGAGGCGTGAGCGCAGTGTGTGTGGTGGTGTGTTTTTTTTTTTTTTTTTTTTAAATAAGCGTTGGCTGTCAGCCCTGGGCAGCTGAGGCTCATGCAGAAGGGCCATGCAAACCCGGGGTTAGAGATTAAAGGGGACAGCTGGAGCCCAAGCTGCCCTGTTCTGAGAGCCAGAGCCTGCCCTGCTCTGACAGCGAGAGCCCAGGATGAGAGCTTAAGCCACAGCCTGTTCTGCTCTACCGCAGGAGCCGCAGGCGCTGCAAAGCTCTTCACTAGCAACTGTCAGGTCAGACCTCATTGAGTGGTTCCCCCGCCCAAGAAATTAAAAATGTTAGCAGCAGCACGCAACAAGTGACAAACAGTTTATATGAGAAATGGATTGTTTTTGTGACAAACAGAGAAAAGCGAATAACACAAGCTGAAGCCGAAAATATGATGAAGCTTATTTCAAACTGCGCTTTACATGGAGCGGGTCAGGCGATGCACCAAGGTCTCAATGTGTTGTGTGTGGCGAAGTACTGGCAAACGACAATATGAGGCTCTGCAGGCTACACTGGCATCTCAAAGTAACTACTTTAGTATCTAAACCCATAGTGTTTTTTTTCAGAGGAAGGTCAATGAGTTAACAGGACAAAAGAAAGTTGTTGAAGTATACAGCACTGTTAACATGAAGGCTACTGAGGCTTCTTACCATGTGGCTTTGCGCATTGCCAAAGCTGGTAAGCTGCACAACATATGTGAGAAACTACTACTTCCAGCCGCAAAGGATATGTTTGCGGTGATGAATGGAGAGAAATCAGCATCACAGCTAGATGTGATCCCACTTTCTAATGAGACAGTTTCACGCCACATTGCAGAGATGGTCACTGATATAAAAGAGCAGCTCCTAGAAAGTGTTTGTCAGAGCCCATATTAAATTCAGATAGATGAGTCTACCGATATATCAAATGCTGCACAGCTACTGGTATATATTCGTTTTGCTACAGCAACAGAATTAAGAGGAATTTCTGTTTTGCCATCGACTTCCAACAGGAGGAACTGGTGAAGAGCTTTTTAAACTATTAAATAATTTTGTCCAAGACACAGGCCTTGATTGGGGACATTGTTTTGGAATTTGTAGCGATGGAGCACAGTCTATGACAGGACAGGGTTGTGAGAAGGGTACAAAAAGTGGCCCCTACAGCAACCTGGAATCATGGTATTATCCACAGACAGGCAATGGCTGCTAAGAAGATGCCAGAGGAACTCAGCAATGTTCTTTCAGATGCAGTAAAAATTATAAACGTTATAAAGTTGCACCCGGTTAATTCAAGGGTTTTTGCCATTTTCTGCAAAGTGTTGGGGGGCATACTTCATACAGTTGTTACATGCAAACGTTTGTTGACTGTCCTGGGGCATGGTGCTGACAAGATTATGTGAACTGTGTGAGGAAGTCCATATTTTTCTTGCCGATAGTAACTCATACAGCATTTCAGTGACACTCAGATATCCTTGTCATATCTGGCAGATCTATTTGAGCGAATGAATTCCTTGAATGTGTCACTTGAGGGACGAGATACAAATGTTTTCATTGATAATGGTCGGATAGCTGCATTCACTAACAAACTTGAATTGTGGTCTTCACATGTGCAGCAGGGATCTATTTCCATATTTTCAACAGTAGAGAGTGTTATGCAACAGTGCGGTGATCTGTCAGTTGACAGTATCCAGGATGTAATTGTTGAGCACTTAGGCGAGCTGCAGGAATAGTTTTGTGAATACTTTCCTGAAGTGGGCAAAGACAAATGTAATCAATGGGATCAGGAACCCATTCAGCTTTAAGCCGAACACAACAAATATGCTGTCTTCAAAAGAAGAGGAAAGCCTTATGGACCTGTCAAGCGACAAGGAACTGCAGCACAAATTTTCACAAATGCCAGTTGCAGACTTTCGGTTATCAGTGGGATCTGAGTTTCATGTGTTAACACACCAGGCTCTTACAGCCCTCATTCCTTTTTCATCCACCTACCTGTGTGAATGAGCCTTCTCAGCATTAACCACTATTAAAACAAAGTATCTCTCCCAGCTTGCTGTTGAAGATGACTTTCATCTCTTCCTTTCTACACTGCAATTCCGAATTCCGCTACTTTGGACAGTGAGGAAATAAACACACCCCTCTCACTGACAAGATAGGATAGATGGCTATTGTACTGAATAGATCATTGTTTAGTGTCATGTTTTCTAAAATGTTTGTGGAGTTTTATTTTAGCTGCTTCCATTTGTACATTCATTTTTTGCAACATATAGGATTTTTGTTTGTTATATTGTGTTAGTAAACTATGGGGAGGTGCAATAATTTTTTTCATAGCTCAGGGAGGCTCACTATGACAAAGTTTGAGAACTCCTGCTTTGAGGCATATTCTCTGTACTGTTGCATTCAGTAGAGTAGCTGGGGGGAGTGGGGCAGTGGCCGCTCCCCCACTGAGCATCTTGGCGCCTTTTTAATTATTACTCACCCGGCGGCGCTCCGGGTCTTTGGCAGCACTTCGGCGGGCCCTCACTCCCTCTGGGTGTCTTCGGCAGCACTGAAGGAAATGCCGCCGAAGACCCGCGGCGCGAGTGAGGGTCCCGCTGCCGAAGACCCGGAACGCCGCCGGGTGAGTAAAAGCACCGCCCCATCAGTAAAAGCGCCGCAGCAGGTGGCGCCTTTTTTTTTTTTTTTTTTTTTTAAGATGCTCCCCCTATTCCCTCCACCTGGCTACGCCACTGGTTGCACTCCCTTTGTTTCACTTGAGCAGCACATAAGAAGCAGAAACCACAGACCCAAAGCAAGACTATCTAATCAAGAGATGATTTGTCTGGCTCCTATGCATCCCTCCCCATAGCTTCACATGGGGTGAGGAGGGAATTGGCTTGGAGCATGATGAACACTGGTTGTCTTCATTGGTGTATGGTTCCTTGGGGGCCATAGCCAGCTCCTGTGAGCAAGACTGCTCTTACTGGGTAGGGACTGGAACAAGAAATCAGGGAGCCATAACTGGTTGACTTCTTCTCATTTTCCACTTTGTTGGGCTGCCCTAGCTGGAGGGGGAGATGTCCTTTGCTAGGCACTCTCCTAGGCTGAGACAGAGCCAACTGAGATCCTATCCTGCTCTCCATAGGGCTCTCCATAGCCTGCCAGAGAGAATAAGCAATGGAGTTTCTACTTCGCTTCCTTCCATGTGGTGTAGCAGGCAGCAGTAAGGGAGCTGCTGCAGTGCTATTCAGAGCACTCCAGTCCATGTTAGAGTTGACTGCAAAAGATAGTGGGAAGCAGCTGGGAAGGCGATGCCTCCTACCTTCATAGCAATGGGCTGATTCAAACACTTCTGTTTAAAAATTGCGGTGTTGACTCGTTTTCAGTTTGTGACCAAGTATACATTTTCTTAGCAGTCATGCCTAAGGACCACAAAACATAGGCATGGGCATAGACAACTTTTTTTTATTTGGTGGGGACTAGAGTTGGAGGAAAAAAGAAGGCATCTGAAGCCAGGCATGCTATCTTTTTTGTTGTCTTTCCTCTTCAGAGTTTCTGGATGAAGTAGAAACCCAAGGCGGATACATAAGCAAATCATAAAAGCAATTGTTTTCTAGTGTAATCAACAAATCAGGTGTTGCCTTTCTTCATCTTGCCACAATAGAGTGTTCTACAAAGAACTCAGTGACTTTAAGCCATTACCTGCAACAGGAATTAAATGTCAGTTGCCTGATACCGTTAGCCTGATCAACCATTACTTTAGTCTTTCCCTGTGTGTAACTTTGTGGAATAAGGCTGTTTTTTCTGCTTATCCAGTTTTGATGATTTTCAGTGGCTGTTATTCTGAAGCTAGTGACAGCATACTTGTTTCTACCATTGTACAGCTTTTAGGCACAAACTACTTTTGACTAAGTACTGTGGCAGAGCTCCGACCTTGTACCTGTGGGTCCCGTGCTTCTAGGCAGTATATGTTAGCCTCAGTGGCTCACTGCGGCCCTCCACGTAGCCCTTCTCTCTCTAGGGCCAGGGTTACAGTCTACTGAGCCCTTTTCATCATAAGCCAGCAAGGAGGTTGGTGAGAGAACTCCCAGTGTCTCTGTTGTCCCTAGCGGCTTGTTTCAGAACAGTTTAGCCTCCTGTCCTGACAGGGGCCTGACTTTCCCTCCTAGGAGGTGTTCCTGTAGTGGTGGGCTGGGGGGAACCCGGGTCCGCCCTCTACTCCGGGTTCCGGCCCAGGGACCCTAATGGTAGCAGCTGTTGGCAGCCAACCTTTCACTGCCAGAGTTGCTACATTTCCCTGGTCCACTTCCCCACAGCTCTCCTGCTTCTCCCTTCTTCACCCTTACCTTAGGGCTCCCTTACCAATGACTTGAGGGTGTCTTCATTAACCAGCCCTTCAGCGCACTTCCCCTCCTCTGCCTGACTGGAGTGAGTCCTTTTACAGTATCAGAGGGGCCTTAATTAGAGTCAGGTGGTCACATTAGCTTAATGGCCTCACCTGACTCTTTGCAGGTTAATTGGAATCAGGTGTTCTCATTAGCCTGGAGCAGTCCCTGCTCTGGTCAGTCAGGGAACAGAAAACTGTTAATCCAGTGGCCAGTATATCTGCCTTCTGCTACTCTGCTGTACCCAACTGGCCTGGGTCTATCACAGTACACAGATGAAGCTTTCAGACCATCTAGATTGTCTTAATATGAAAAAGACGAGAAAAATTTAAGAGGCAACAAGCTTCTTCATGTCACCACAAAGCAATTGTGTTTTTCGAAAGACCACGAAGAACTTAGCATGTCACCAACATTTTCAGTACTCTTGGAAGAAAAAAGAAAATGGATAGATCCTAATGAAAATAGTATAAATTATCTTGCCAGACAAAGACTTGTATTTGCGAGGCAGTTATACTGAACAAGCTGAAAATATGCCCTTATGTGGCGAGGTTGACTGAAACTTTATTCAGCTGCTTTGTTTGCAGGCAGAATATGATCTTGATATTTCAGGGTATCTGAAAGAGTCAAAACAAATTCACAAGTCCAATTATTCAGAAGGAGGTAATTGAAATCATGGCTCTTAAAATCATGAGTGATATTTCTGAGAAAATTTCTGGAGAGGGAATTATGCTTGAGGAAACAGACTTCTCCAACAAAGAGCAAGTGTTATATTGCAGGCAAAACGTAGATGATAACATGAAAGTTCATGAAGAGTTCATTGAGTTGCACAATATTGCCTGTACATCAGTGGAGGAAATCGTATCCGTAATTAAGATATATTATTGCATATAAATCTGAGAACCAACAATTGCAGACAATGCTATGATCGTGCTGCTGATGTGGCAGGCTTAGTATCAAATGTAGCAGTGTTTCTCAACCTTTTTGTGCTGGTGACCCCCTTTGGACTTATGACCTTCCCCCTCCCCCCCACACACACACTAAGACTGGAAAAAATTGTGACTTCCTACCTTAAATATCATTAAGCAAATTATGAATAATACTGGCCCACCAGCATTAATAAGCTAATGTTTCAAATCTACACAAATATATTGAGTAATTTCAGTTCCTATACTCTTTTTTTTTTATTTTAGCAAAGAGATTTCTTACCCCCCAAAATATGCTGTCATTAATAGTAACAGGCTTCACACAACCACGTGATTTCACTGCTGCTTCCTGTCTAGACAGTGGTGGTGTTCTTCCCGGCTAGCAAATAGTGTATGCACACTTTTCAGCGAGGTCATCTTGTGCAGTGGATAAATTAACAAGAGCTCAACCAAGTACTTCACAGAATGAATGCGTGAAGACGGTGAAATGCAGAAAATATGATTGCAACTGTTTAATGTATGGCTTTACAGCGATTGAAAATAAAGCTCATTGTGTTGTGTATGGTCAACTGCAGAATGCTGATAGCATGAAATCTTCAAAATTAATTCGGCATTTGGAAAGTAAATATTCACAGTTAAAGAACTCAAGAGGCTTGTTCTTTAAGGAAAAATTGAACAGTTTGAATAGCCAGCAAACACTGATGTTGAATATAAGTAATGTCAGTAAGAATGCTCTTGAAGCTTCATATCTTGTGTCACTTCGTATTGTCCAAAGATGTAAGGCACATACAATAACTGAGAATCTCATAATTCCTGTGGCATTAGATATGGTTACAAGTGTGCTTGGCCATGAAGAGGCAAATAAGCTTAAAGCTATTCCTTTATCAAATGATAGAGTTTTGAGGTGTATTAATGAAATGGTTGATGACATTTGTGAGCAGTTGGGAAATTTTTTTTTTTTAAATGGTGTGAATTTTCTGGCTGTTTAGTTTGATGAATCAACAGCTATTTCAGGCTCAGGGCAGTTCTTAGCTTTTGTTCAATGTAGTTCATATACTACTGCTGAGGAAAATATGCTCTTCTGTAAAGTGCTGCCTAGCCACACAACTGGTGAATGTCTGTTTAACATGTTTGAAGCTACCGAATATTTTGAAATTGATTGGGGACAAATCTGTTGCTATATGCAGTGACAGTGCCAATGCAATGGACTGGTAAGAACAATGGGCTTGTTGGAAGATTAAAAACAATTATGCCACATGCAATTTGGACCCATTGCTTCTTACATCAGCAAGCACTTGTTGCAAAAGGAGGAATGCCTTCTGAGTTGCATCAGGTGTGTGAGGTGTCTGTAAAAGTTGTGAATTTCATAAAAAGTCAGCCTCTGAGCTCACCTGTTTGCAGCTTTATGTGATTAAATGGGCACACGTCATAAAAGTCTTCCCTTGTATGTTGAAGTGAGGTGGCTGTCACGGGGAAAAGTGTTAGGCAGCCTTTTGAATTGCAAGCTGAAGTACTTGTGTTTTTACAGGATCAGGGTTCTTCTTTGCTAAATTGTTCAGCGACCCATCATGACTTCTTCAGTTGGATTACTTAGCCAGACGTCTTCAGTCATCTGAATGAGCTGAATATGAGTTTTAAGGATGACACAAAAACATAATTGTGTTGGGAGACAAAGTGAGAGCCTTTGGAAAGAAGCTTGGAGGCTGGTCTGCTCAGCTTCAGAGTGGAAACTTTGAGTCATTTCCACTGAGTTGCAAGTTTATGAAATTGCCGATGCCGAGTGTGAAACAATTAAACATTATGATTGAACATATTCTTGAACTTAAAAAGCAGCGGCAGGATTACTTCCCACCTGACAACGAATTTGGCAGGAGGTGGATAATTAATCTGCTCAACAAAAGAGTAGTTGAGTCTGCCGAATTTACAGGAAAACTACAAGATAAACTTATTGAGCTTTTATCTGATAAAACACTTCAGTGTTGGTTTTCTTCAGAAGACATGTGCATGTTTTGGATGGCACAGAAGCATGAGTATCCCGAACTTGTAACCGAAGCTTTGAAAGTTTTTAATCCCATTCACAATGTCCTATTTATCTGAATTGGGATTCACATTGATGGTTGCGATTAAAAACAAAGCAATGAAATAAATTATCTGTGGAGAAACACCTGCTGCTGAGTGTTTATTCAGTTCAACCCAAAGTAAAAAAAAAAAAAAATTAGTTGGTACAAAATGAGCACAAGTGCCTGATTGAAGGACTGTGTAAAACTTGCAATTTGTAAAAAGTGAATTTACAGTTTTTTCTGTGTAAAAATGAACTTTGATCTGGCACACACAGGTTTTTTTCTTACCTTCGATTATGACCCCCCCCACACACCTGTCCCTCAAACCCCCTTCCCTTTCCCAGGGATTATGTCTCCCAGGTTGAGAAACACTGATATGTAGCAACAGATTGCAGCAGGAGGAACCATGAGCTATATTTACTTATTGCTATAGGCATGCCTTGAAGTTGGTATGCCCAGGATGTGTTAAAAATAATACTAACCTAAGAGATACTGGTGCAACTGTTTATAAAATCACAGTATTAATTAAAACCTCACCCAGATGAGATGCTGTGTTTCGGGACATTAAACATGAAGTGTTAAGTACATTAACAGGCATCTGTGTCCCTCTGTCCAACAAGATGGACTCTGTGCAGTAGCATTGGATTCAATTTCTGAGACCTACCTTGCACTGTTTGCAGCTTGGGAGGCTACAAAGGATGCAATGAATCCTTAAAGGCGAGTACAAATTGGTGGCATTGCACCTAAAATGGAAAAGTTTTTAATGTCCTCGTTATTGTGCTAAGCTGAAAAATCCTAAATATGATAGACAATCTGTTCAGCCTCTGCAGGGTCAGACATTTCAGCAACAGAAGGTGAATTTCTTATGAAAATGATGTTCACTTCAGTCCATCCGATCAGATGAAAGCCGCCACTTATTCTAGGAGAAGAGTTTAAAGATAGTTGACATGCCTGAGCTTCCAAGAAAGAGAAGTTCTCAAGGAAATATAAATAGGGACAGGTGACCTCAGCTATCCAAATACAGCAAATGTATTTTTTAGAAGAACATCTGCTTTACCGTAATTGACTTTACAGTGTCCAGCATTCAATCAAGATTTGAACAGACTACAAAATTATTCAGCCTTGAAACTCTCTGCTCGAAACATGAAAAACACAGGTGCAAGATGTGGTTGTTTGGTTCTGATTTCAAGTAGGATCAGCTGGTTACTCAGATTTATCTATTGCAAACCAACTGTCAGCTTACAGAAAGATAGTTTGAAGTCAGTTCAAAAATGTTTGCTCAGCCAGACTGAATGTCAGCTGTTTTCCAAAGTGATGAAGTTGATAACAATATTTTGATGGTATTGGCAGCCAATGCCATATGTGAGTGTAGTTTCAGCGCTCATCATTTTAAAACATGGTTTCGATCCATAATGGGACAATCACGTCTCAACTGGCATATGATTTTATATGTACACAAGAACATAACTCACTCACAGCTTACAGGTGTTGCCAAAGAGGTAATTTAATGAAAACTAGGGTGAAGGTTGTTGTCTGAAACTGTCAACTTTGTAAATAATTTTTTTTAAAATTGTGTTTTAAAAATAAGGCTTTGGATGAGTAGTTTTGTGCCCGAACTGAATTTGTCCACCTTTAATAAAGATAAATGAACTTTTTGTTTCAAACTCACTGTTTCCTTTATTAATGCAAACTCTACATATTTTTGGGGGTCGGGAGGAAGCTATAGCTCCCCTCCCACCGCCCTCATTATCTATTCCTGTGGTTCGTCTAGAGTAAGTCTGTGGGTAGGTAGGATAGTTAGTATGTTTGTTTTTGTCAAAGCAAGCAGAGTTTCTAACTTCAAGTGGGATTTTTTTAAAGAGACTTAAAAATCATGAGACTTTAAAATAAAAAAGACCCAGAATGTTTGGGGAGGGTTTGGTCTTCTGGTTCCAGTGTTCAGTTTTCATGTTTTTAGCTCTCTTTCTCCCCCCCCCCCCCCCCATCATTAGGGCTAGAAATTTCCTCTTCTAAAAAATGAAAGCTGAGATTCTCATAATTACCCAACTCCAGGAACTGGGGCTTTAGGAAATATACCGAATACTATAAGGCTTGCAATAAAATCATTAGAGTTGGCAATATTGAATAATCTTTCTTTATATATTGGCTTTTCTGTTGCAAGCTTCCTTGTAGAACACTTTCAAATAATAAAGCGGCGCTTTGTTTTCATCATATCTTTGCATTTTGGTCTCCACTTTTAGTGTTGTGGAGCTGAATATTTGGTTCATAAGAATACACAACTTTATTAAAGTATATTTACATAAAACCAAACTTCGAATGGAAAATCTGATATGAAACTCAGAAAATTTGTGGATTGAGAACCTGTGTATTAAAATGCTTCTGTTTTTGTCATATTTGCATGTTCTTAAAATCAACTTTCAGTTTAAAAAAAAGTCATACCAGTGTTTTTGGATTGAGCAATAAGTGATAATTTGCAAGGTGGTTTGAAAATTTCTTTTACTTTATGAAGCATCTGTTATCAGACCATGTGTGTAGAATGTTAATTTTTTTTATTTTTTAAGATAGTACACAAATGTATTCAAATATCCATTCTTCTATCACCATTTCAGTCAGAGCTAGAATTGTCATTGTACTTGATTAATAAAGGACTGATAAAGTGGAATGGAGCTGGCTGGTGTAAGCTATAATTTTCCCTTTGTTAGTTCAGCAGTATATTTCCAGTTACATCAGAATCTTTCCTTTGAACTCCCACTTGCAGGGAAAACAGTTTATTAGAAGCAGGTTTAATTTTAGAAATAGAAAATGGTAATCTGTTTATTTCTTCAACATTTTATATTCAAATACTATTTTCATTAACTGTGCTTATGTTTGTTAAACTAGCCAGATGCTGGTGTGGTTTTTTTTTTTTTTTTTTTTTTAAGTGTGATCTTCTCTGGCAGACTTAATGTATTATCTTGTAATGAGACCTCTTAAATACACGTTGAAAATGAAATCTAAAGTTAGCCATGGCTTGTCTTAATAAATGTTCCATTTGCAGCCCACAAGTTGGCAAAATATCCATCTGTTCTACTTTCTTAATAAGTAAGGATGCAATTTGGTCACGGATTCCATGACTTTGCTGGACCTCTGTACCTTCAGCTTCAGCTGTCAGCAGCGGGGGCAGAGCCAGGGCTGTGTCTTCCTCCCTCCCCCCCCGGGTGGCTGCAGCCAGAGCCAGGGCTGTGTGCCCATTGCTTTGGCCGGAATCGGGGCTGCGACGGGCTGAAGCCAGTGCTGTGCCCCCCTCCATGGTGGTGGCCTGTCCATGACTTTTACTAAAAATAACCATGACAAAATCTTAACCTTAATAATAAGCAACACTTCTTAAAGAAACATTGGAGCAAAATATTTTAAAGTAACATCTTTACAAACCATATGATTTTTGAATATGCCTTAATTGCAGAGTTGTTGACGTGAACAATAGAACCCCAACAGGCTTGTTCTGCCTACTGTCCTGGTCCTGTAGACTTAGGTCTCATACTTTTTTTCACCTAAATTCATCAGGTAGTTGCTTACTCCTTCCAGTTGTATGTTATTGACAACCTCTAAAGGAGGCCCATCCTTAAATGACGGTAAGGCTTTGTCTACACTGGAAACTGAATGACACAACTTTTGTTGTTCAGGGGTGTGAAAAAAACCGCACACCACGAATGACAAAAGTGTTGCCGATGAAAAGTGCCGATGTGAACAGCACTTTGTCTGCAGGAGTGTTATCCACTGCTTGTTGGGGGTGGAATTTTTTTGTTGGCGGGAGAGCTGTGTCCCCCGGGTTCACTTGCTGCCCCTTCACTGCCCCGGAGCCTGCAGCTCATGCTGACTCCACTCCGCTCTGCCGGCTTCCGGCATCACCTGCTGCCGCAGGGTCCTAGTGCCCCCCTCCACTATGGCCAGGGCAGGCTGCCCTTCCCCTGCCCTTCTGCCCTATTCCTGAGCCTCTCCAATGCCCCGAGCCCCTCATCCCCTGCACCCACTCCTATCCCAAAACTCCATCCCAGAGCCTGCACCCCTGCCCCAGCCTGGAGCCTGCACCCAGCACCCAAACTCCATCCCAGAGTCTGCACCCCAGACACCCTCCCCCAACCAAACTCCCTCCCAGAGCCTTAGGCGGGTGGGGGTGGAATTTGGGGGGGGGGCAGGTTCTGGGCACCACCAAAATTTCTACAAACCTGCCACCCCTGGAAGAGGCAGAGCAGGGGTGGAATGGTGGTGCAGCCCAGTGCAGTGGGGGGGCTTTAACAGAAGTAAATCTAACTAAGTGCATGTTTTGTCCTTTGAGTGAGGTGCGTTACTGTTGGTGGCGCTTAGCACTTTCCAGGAGGGAGGAGCAGGGAGCCACATGCTCAGGGGAGGAGGTGGAGAAGAGATGGGGCAGGGGCGGGGCCTCATGGAAGGGGTGGAGTGGGGGCGGGGCTGGAGGCAGCGAGGGGGGGTGTCAGTGATGCGGCCCTCGGGCCAATGCACTAGTCCTCATGTGGCCCTCTTGGTCATTTGAGTTTGAGACCCCTGAGCCACACTGTGTACCTTTTAGCGGCACAGCCGTGTGGCTAAAAGGTACATCGTGTAGACAAAGCCTTAGAGTAGTTATCAGGATGTAGGGCTTTGAGGTGGTTACGAGCTGGTGAGGAAGGAATTTGGGAATCACAAAGGCTTTTATCAAGTATGGGAACTGATGAGGAGGGAAAATTTGATATGAAAACTCACAGCTCACATATATTTGTAGAGAACTGTGCTGATCCTATGAAAAAAGTTATAAAATTTTAATTAAGTAACTTCACTGTTTAATTGAGGTAAGTGCTCAAAAAATGTATACTTAGGATATAGATGGCCCTATTTTAAGGGAGATGTGTGACCCAGTTTAAATCTATTTTCAAGTTCACAACTAATTCCTTCAGTAGAAAAAACAAATAAAATGAAACATATGCTGTTTTTCTGTGGATTAAAGGCCTCAAAGATTAATTTTTTTTAAAAAATAGGCTTCTTTACAAGGTCTTAAATTACAAACGTATTATTTGGCCAATCCCACCCCACCCTATTGCAGTCTCTGGTGGCATAGATGTTTCTGTAATGGATTTTCTTTGTTTTGCAGCTGCTGCGAGAGCTCAAGCATCCAAACGTCATTTCTTTGCAAAAGGTGTTTTTGTCTCATGCTGACAGGAAAGTGTGGCTTCTCTTTGACTATGCTGAACATGACCTCTGGGTAAGATGAATTGCTTGTAGATAATGGGTTTTGGGTTTCAGTCAGGAACAGATAAACTGATAAATGATATAAGTGTACCACAACTGAAAAACAATGTGTGTGGGGGAAAAGATGTCTCATACTTATATAGTGTTTGCTACAATGTTAATCTTTATTTTCAGAAATAGTATTTAGACCTGCATTCTGCAGTGATATTTACAAAATTAATTACTGTAATATTTGTTCAGCTATAGTGTATACCTTTCTAATCATTTTATTAATAAGAGCTTTTGTGTATTAGTTGGATTGCTGTAATTTTTGTCTGAAAATACCATTTGACATCCTTTGGAATGTAAGGAAAGACTCTGGGACACACAGCATGTATCACAAACTGAGATCAGTGGTGAAGTGCACTGGAACATGCCTCATGCTAACTTACACTATATCTGACCTGTGAATAAACCAAATAGGCTCAATCAAAATGTACAGACATAAAAAGTTCATTGACTTATTTCAGAGTTGGGGTCTTCCCGCTGATCTCATGTTCTCCCTCTACAGCTTCATCTTTTGTAAAATAACTAGCCTTTTTAGTTGTGAATTAGTTTTTTTTTAAAATATAAATGTACTGCATCCAGAGAAAATAAAATAGTAATGCCAACAGAAGTGCCAGGCTCCCCTGTTAATTTCTTGTCATTAACTGGAAAATTTAGCTGTAATGTTGGTAAACAAGTACCCAAACCACCATCATTCAGCTTGATTTCACTGAAGTTTAATTTAAAGGGACACAATCTATTTTGTTTTGGATTCTGAGCATAGCTGTCAAATCCTTTGACCTCCTGTGACAATAATAATAATAAAAAAAAATGTTACGAGGTTTCAAAAAGAGGGATGCAATGAAAAAAAGTTTGATGTGAGATGGGATTTACTTATGTACATATATAAAGATTTCTATAACCCCTTTCATGATTTAGCATTTCTGCTCTCTGTAACTTATAATAATGGACAGTGAGATAAGAACAGGTATCTCTTGGATGGAAATAAATTTGAATCTAAAATGTGTTATGTGCCTTATAATTAGGTAGGATATGACTAAGGACTAGTGCAAAGAGAAACCATCTTCAACTATAATTTGACACAGGTGTTCTCTTCCAGTTTAGTACTTGTTATATTGCTGGTACTAAAATTTAAAACTTTTAGGCTTACCTTTTACACTGGTATAAAAGTGGCTGTAATCATGGTATTTATCTTGCAGACTGCTAAGTTCTGGAATGTAGAGAGCACAAGGCTAATGTGGCCCCTTTTTCATGTTTTGCCCATGTTCATGAAATGATAAAGTACAGATGTTTAGGAACACTTGAGTAATGTTTTATTATTATTTTGAAGATAGAAAAGGTGGGCATTTAAAAAAAAAACCAACAACATAAAGTTCTGAATTAGCTCAGAACATTGTGATGGACAGTTATACCTAGGAGACAGTGACCCAAATATCAGCAGCACGTGAGCAACACCCAGCTTGAGGTCTCTTGCATTTTATGTAAACACCTGAATTCTGTAGCTGTTTTGTCTTCTGAATGATGACAGTACCTGCATGAAAACACTCTGGCTGTGTTATGGTAGTGCCTGAAGGAGACTCCGACATGGATCAGGCTCTACCATGCTAGGCACTATACAAACACATAACAATCCCCTGACCCCAAGGAACTTGTAGAAAGGAGGAAATACTTGAAGTGGTAGCTAACACCATGACACAGCCTCTTCTGTTGAAGGTGGTGGCATCGGACCTTTAGGCATCACAGTTTACAGTCTAGAAGTCCTCTTGGACTTCATTGGTTCTGGGTATGCAAATAATCATAGCCATAATAAACACTTTCTACCTATGACTTACCAGATGATTATTAACTTTGGATGGATGGATTGTGAACCTGACAATGTTCATGGTTTCTTCCAACAATTACTTATTAATTTTAGGGTTTGCTTTTTCAGAAGGGTGGAAGCAAACAGCTGCACACACATGCATGTGCATTTCCTGGTCAAACTACTGTAAAAGAGAGTTTTTAAAATTCCAAAGGAAAAAGTTTGATGCAAATATTCCCTTGCAGTGATTGCAACCCAAATATTGCATTGTGCTAGTGCAAGAGAACCTGAAAGTGATATGGACTATAAACTGACTGATTTATTATTATTGTGCTGAGATGCAAAAAATAAACGGCATGTCTAATGAGAATAGATTAGAGTTGTATTCTTTTCGTTTTAATAAGCTACCATGTTAATGAGGGATTGAGGAAATTGTTTTGAAAACTGACTTTTAAACTGGTGGTAACCTTAAAAAAATTTTTTGTTTGATTGTGGTAATTTATATAAAAAACTTCCTTGGGATGATGTCTTTCATTTTAATTTCCTTTAGTTTTTACCTGTAAATGAGTGTTTTGTATCATAATTCTTTAGATGCTATTATTCTTGTAATAACTTTTAAATTACATGGTTTTAAAAATGTATAGCAATAAAAAAAGATTAAAAAAGCAACTGGCAAGCCTACATAAGGAATCACTGGAGATTTCTCTTTTTTGTAAAACATTATAGATCAAAACATTACATTTTTTTCTTGTTACTATTGATATTTTTCTCTTCCAGCACATAATCAAGTTTCACAGAGCTTCTAAAGCAAACAAGAAACCAGTTCAGTTACCTCGGGGAATGGTGAAGTCACTATTGTATCAGATCCTAGATGGTATTCACTACCTGCATGCTAACTGGGTGTTACACAGGGATTTGGTAAGTTGACCTGCAGTGGGGATTAACACGGGGTAGAAGATTTGAGAGCAAAGATTATTGTCTTTACCAGTAGTCATTAGCAAATAGACCTTTATGTGCTAAGAACGTAAACATATGTGTAAAGCCTGCTATTATTTGACACGCATTTGATGATTCCATTCTTATAAAAATGACACATGTCTGATTGGTTTTTATTTTGTTAAGTCATTAGAAGTTGCATGTGTATGTAATTGGGGGTGGATATTTGGCTGTCAGCAACTTTTAAAGTAAAAAGGCATGCACACAATTTTTTTTTAATTGTCTGTTAAAAATGTCAGAGGAGATACTAATATATATACTTTAATACACTGGAATAAAAACATGAGGTCATTCAAAAGCTACCAACGTTATTGCTCTGTAGATTTCTTTGAAGGCCTTTTGCGAATAGCCCTTGTTTATTATAAATACATTACAAGCAAAACTTTGACTGCCTGAGCAAGTGTTTATTAAAAATCCAAGTAAATTGCAGTTAACATGTAAACTTGATAAACACTTTTTCCAATTTACTATATATTTAGTTGCCTCTGGAACATATGCTCATGACTTTTTGCATAGAATAATAATAGATGGTGTGTCTGACTGTTCCGTCTTCAGAGTTAAATCCTAAATTGCCCTTTCTTACTGCACAATTATCTGTAGCTTTTATTCTTTTCTTCTCAAAGCCAGTAAATATAATGAGGTTTTTAATAGCACATTCTTTTCAAACTATCTCTGAACATAATGCTGTAAATGATAATTTAGCTCCTAATCACTGAAATTTCAGTAATGCATATAAGTAGCGTATATAGCTTCTGATGTAGAGCTAGTTTGACCCTTCACATGCGCATGCCTGCAGTGCTAGTGTTGATTTATACTTAATGCATTAAAGCCCATATTAGCTACTGCAGTGTCAGTTTTTAGGCCTTTCATCTAGCTTTAATGATCCTCCTTGAAATGTAGTTAATGATGGTTATTTTATCTTTCATGTTCATGCCTAGCAAATGTTAAAATAGTGCCCATAGTACTGTGTAAATGGATGAAACAGTTTTATCCTCTCTGTAAAATTGAATTTTCAGAGAACTGAAAATGTAAGGAAACTTTGTTCATGAAAGTAAATAATTGTACTGCGTGGATATTACTTATAATTCTCTGCCAGTGTTATAAACTTGAAAAAAGAAGCCTCAACAACTCAAAGGAAAAGATTTCTTTGTAAAATTTGTGGTTAATATTTTTTCATAACTCTTCTAGCTCATAAAAAAGTAAACTTCAAAAGTATGTAGAAATACATAGGACATACGTTCTTGTAATTGTTTAGAAACATCTTGTTTCAAACCAAAATACGCTGTTGGGTTGTTGTTTTTTTTGGGGTTTTTTTTTTGCAACTTTATGCCTGCTCCTTTATCTTTCAGTATATTTGTTAGAGTGGTAAAGAAAGCAAGAGAACTGTCCTCAAGAAGCTAAATGTTGCTACTGTTTGACTTCCTACAGTTTCAGAAAATTTATGAACACCTTTTAAAAAAAAAACCAAAACATGATCTAATCAGAGTGCAAAAATTAATCATACATTGTGAACTGGATGGCTCGGGAGATGGGTAATTTATGACAGAGCCTTTCACATCTAGGTCTGTGGTTTGAATATGATCTTAAGTTGGTAGTTGCCAAAAGTTATTGCCAAAATCATGGCTACTTGGTGACCTATGTGAAATGAGTTGGTGGGTCTCAGTCCAGCATGCAGGTTTTCCCAGTGCAAAAACCACCATTGCAACTGGCAGCCGCCTTTTAGTAGTTTGAGCAAAGAGCCAAGAATCGGCATGGAGACTGAGCTGCCTTTTCATCCCAAGAAGCTGTCCTTGCAGAACACTGATGAGGTTTGTTGGCCAGAAAGTTATTATTTAATATGTTTATTACAGTGGTACCTAAGGACCTAACGAGTCTTGGGTGATATTGTGCTAGGCACTATACAGATAAAGAGTAGTAGACAGTCCCTGCTGAGCTGAGCTGAGAAGCTTATAATCTAGACAGAGACCAGTGAGGGAAGGTATATAGCACACAAGCAGAGTGAACAATGTGGTGGCAGCAAATGTCATATTAGGGGCCACAATTTTTGTGTGTGAGGATTTAGTTCAGAGGGTATAAGTTAAATGAAAATAAAAAGGGAGGGGAATGGGATTGAGGGGGACAATACAGGGAGAAGAGGGTAGGAGGAGAGGGTGTGGAATGAAGCTGAGGTGAAGAGACTGTGAGGGAATGGGAGCAGCAGCGGGATAGTTGGAGCAAACAGCTGATCAGCACAGGGCACAGAATGTTCAGTTAAAATTGTAGAAAGTTGTTCACGTGCCTAAAGGACCAAAGGCCCCTGCTTTGACTGCATCTGTCCCTGCTGGCTGGAGTCTCTGCCTGCCTCCTCTCTGCAGTTTTCTCCCAAGCTCACTTGATGGGGAAAGGGGAAGCATCACCTGGGTGCAAGTGCTCCCAGAGTTCAAGGGTCTCCCCTGCTCAGTTTTTGGACCAAAAGGGTGCTGGGGGGGAAGGATTAGCTGTGGTTGGACCCCATTTTACCCTCTCCCCTCCAGTACAGAAGCTTGTTCCCTGGCTGTCCATGCTATATATGTTCACACGCAACTTCTGTTTCTGGGCTGTCAATCAGAAACATTCACCAGCAGAGAAAATGACTCAATTTAAAATGTACTTAAGTTACACTTTAGGGGATAATAGTGTATATATTAGAGGTGTTTTCTTTAGTTATTCCAGGGCCATTGGAAAATTGTTTATCTTCTGTGGAGATTGTCTGTAAAATACTTGCTTGGTTCCTTTTTTGAATCAATATTTCTGGCGTTTAATGAGGCAGTACCATACTAGAGCAAAATGAGTTTGCAAAACAGAACCTGGGTGGGCCTGTGTCTCTGGCTATCAAAGGCAGGGTAGTAGAAGTTCATGCTTAATTTGGGAGTAGAAAATTGAATCCAAATGTAATCTATTAAAAAAATGTCTTTTGCCAGGATATCTGAGTGTGCAGGGCTAAAATACCAGCCTTGTAACTCCCCAGCAATCCATTAACTGAGTAAAATGTTGCTACTCTGTTCCCTTAAAAACTCTCCTTGTCACTGTAAGTCAAAATGCGTTCTCTCTTTATCGCAATTGTAGGTATGTATAACGTGTACAGTAATGTGCAACAATAGCTTAATACGTTTATCTTCATTTTAAAACTATGTAGGAGAGATGGGAGAAATTACAGGAGAGAATTCCAAGGATAGAATCATAGAACTGGAAGGGACATCAAGAGGTCACCTAGTCCAGTCTCCTGCACTCATGGCAGGACTAAATATTATCTAGACCATCCCTGACAGGTGTTTGTCTAACTTGGTCTTAAAAATCTCCAATGATGGAGATTCCACAACCTCCCTAGGCAATTTATTCCAGTGCTTAACTACCTTGACAGGAAGTTTTTCGTAGTGTCCAACCTAAACCTCCCTTGCTGCAATTTAAGCCCATTGCTTCATGTCCTATCCTCAGAGGTTAAGGAGAACAATTTTCCTCCCTCCTCCTTGTAACAGTCTTTTATGTACTTGGAAAACTGTTATGTCCCCCCTCAGTCTTCTCTTCTCCAAACTAAACAAACCCAGTTTTTTCAATTTTCCCTCATAGGGTCATTTTCCTATAATAGACCTATAATCGTTTTTGTTGCTCTTCTCTGGACTTCCTCCAATTTGTCCACATCTTTCCTGAAATGTGGTGCCCAGAACTGGACACAATACTCCACACTGATTAGGCCTCAACTGGAGTAGAGTGGAAAAATTACTTCATGTGTCTTGCTTACAAGACTCCTACTAATACATTCCAGAATATTTGCGCTTTGTGTGCTTACAAGACTCCTGCTAATACATTCCAGAATATTTGCGTTTTGTGTGCGTGCGTGCGTGCAACGGTGTTACACTGTGGACTCTTACTTAGCTTGTGATCCACTATGACTCCCAGATCCCTTTCAGCAGTACTCCTTCATAGGCAGTCATTTCCCATTTTGTGTGTGTGCAACTGATTGTTCCTTCCTAAGTGGAGTACTTTGCATTTGTCCTTATTTAATTTTATATTGTTTACTTCAGGCCATTTCTCCAGTTTGTCCAGATCATTTTGAATTTTAATCCTATCCTCCAAAGCACTTGCAACCCCTTGCAGCTTGATATCGTCCACAAACAAGTGTACTCTCTTTGCCATTATCTAAATCATTGATGAAGAAAGTGAACAGAACCCGACCCAGAACTGATTTCCGTGGGACCCAACTTGATATGCCCTTCCAGCATGACTGTGAACCACTGATAACTACTCTCTGGGAACGGTTTTCCAACCAGTTATGCATCCACATTATAGTGGCTCCATCTAGGTTGTATATCCCTAGTTTTGTTTATGAGGCGGTCATGCGAGACAGTATCAAAAGCCTTACTAAAGTCAAGATATACCACTTCTATCGTTTTCCACCCATTCACAAGGCTTGTTACCCTGTCAAAAAAAGCTGTTAGGTTGGTTTAACACGATTGTTCTTGACAAATCCATGCTGACTGTTACTTATCACCTTATTATCTTCTAGTTGTTTACAAATGGATTGCTTAATAATTTGCTCCATTATCTTTCCAGGTACTGAAGTTAAGATGACTGGTCTGTAATTCCCCAGGTTGTCCTTATTTCCCTTTTTATAGATGGGCACTATATTTGCCCTCTTCCAGTCCTCTGGAATCTCTCCTGTCTTCCATGACTTTTCAAAGATAATCACTAATGGCTGAAACAAAAAAGTCATTTAGCGCTTCTGCCATTTCCACATTTTCTTTTATTGTTTTTTCCCCACTCATTGAGTAACGGGCCTACACTGTCCTTGGTCTTCCTCTTGCTTCTAATGTATTTGTAGAATGCTTTCTTGTTACTCTTTATATCTCTAGCTAGTTTAATCTTGTTTTGTGCCTTAGCCTTTCTGATTTTGTCCCTATATACACCGCTACCTCAATATAACTCGACCCGATATAACACTAATTCAGATATAACGTGGTAAACCACTGCTCCAGGGGGGCGGGGCGGCGCACTCCCGTGGATCAAAGCAAGTTCAATATAACGCCGTTTCACCTATAACGCGGTAAGATTTTTTGGCTCACGAGGACAGCGTTATATCGAGGTAGAGGTGTACTTGTTTGTTTATATTATCCTTTGCAATTTGACCTAGTTTCTACTTTTTATAGGACTCTTTTTTGGGTTTCAGATCATTGAAGATCTCTTGGTTAAGCTTGGGTGGTCTCTTGCCATACTTTCTATCTTTCCTACGCAGTGGGATAGTTTATTCTTGTGCCCTTATTAACGTCTCTCTAAAAGACTACCAAATCTGTTGAACTGTTTTTCCCCTTAGACTTGTGTCCCATGGGATCTGATCTAACAACTCCCTGAGTTCGCTAAAGTACATTCTTGAAATCCATTATCTTTATTGTGCTGTTTTCCCTCCCACCATTCCTGAGAATCATGAACTCCATCATTTCATGACCACTTTCACCTAAGCTGCCTTCCGCCTTTCAAATTCTCAACCAGTTCCTCCCTATTGGTCAAAATCAAATCTAGAACAGCTCTCCTGTAGTAGCTTTCTCTATCTTCTGAACTAAAAAATTGTCTCCAGTATATTCCAAAAACTTGTTGGATAATCTGTGCCCTGCTGTGTTATTTTCCCAGTAGATGTCTGGGGAGTTAAAATCCCCCATTACCACCAAGTCCTTTGCTTTACATGATTTTGTTGGTTGTTTAAAAAAAGGCTCATCCCCCTCTTCTTCCTGGTTAGGTGGTCTGTAGTAAACCCCTACCATGACATCACCCTTGTTTTTCCCTCTTTATCCTTATCCAGAGTATTTCAACAGGTCTGTCTCCTATTTCCAGCTCAACCTCAGTCCAAGTGTATACATTTTTAATATATAAGGCAATATCACCTCCCTTTTTTTCTTGTGTGATCTTCCTGAGCAAGCTGTACCTTTCTATGCCAATATTCCAGTCATGTATTATCCCACCAAGTCTCTGATGCCAACTTTGTCATAGTTATTTATTAACTAGCATTTCAAGTTCTTCCTGCTTATTCCCCATATTTCTCGCATTAGTATACAGACATCTAAGATAATTTGATTCCTCCCTGCCCTCCCCTCCCCCCATGTTTTCTCTTGTCTCTCCCTTGTACCTGCTACAACAGCCCATGCTTTCCCCAGATTCTGACCCTTCTCCCAGGTCTCCATGTTTTTGACTTACCTGTGGGCTTTTGTCACCTGCCCCATCGAACCTAGTTTAAAGCCCTCTTCCCAAGGTTAGCCAGTCTGTATCCAAGTATACTTTTTTCCTTCCTCGATAGTTGGACCCCATCTCTGCTTAGCAATCCTTCTTCTTGGAACAACATCCTCTGGTCAAGGAAGCTGAAGCGCTCCTGGTGACGACATCCTTGGAGCCAGGCATTCATTTCCAGGATGCATCTGTCTCTGCCTGGGCCCCTACCCTTGACTAGAAGGATCAAAGGGAACACCACTTGCGCCCCCAGCTCCTTCACCCTTACTCCCAGAGCCTTGAAGTCACTTCTGATCTGCTCACGGTCATACCTCGCAGTATCATTACCTGCCCCCATCGAACCTAGTTTAAAGCCCTCCTCACTAGGTCAGCCAACCTGTTCCTAGACAAAGAATCTATTTTTTTTTTTTTTTTTTTTTTTTAAGTCTACGGTAGAGTGGCAGGTAAATTCTGCTTTGAAGAAGAAGAAAGAACTCCATGTCTCTGAAAAGTATTTTGTCTCCACCTGAGACAATTTAGTAAACTCTTTCTCAAAGTTAGTATTTAAATGGTCCTAGTTAGGCATTGAATTTGAAGCTGGTGTTTTGCTGGAGAGTTAGCAGTCAACAGTACATCAGTTTATATTGTGAAAGCTGTCTTCATAATGAAAGAAGCTAAAACCTAGCTTTTAGAAGTAGGTGTCTATGGTGATGGGAGGATATTCTGTATGAAACAGTAAAAACTGCAGAAAGACTATAATTGCTGAATCTGTAGTTTTCTTGCACCTGCAGTTTTCGCAAGTCCTGAATCTTTCTTTAGAAGGATAACACCTAGGGTTTGGGCAATAGCCTAACTTCTGTTTATGCAGTAATGTGCTGAGAAAATTACCTTTTATTTTTGTAAAAGCAGCAGAGAGTCCTGTGGCACTTTATAGACTAACAGACATATAGGAGCATGAGCTTTCGTGGGTGAATACCTACTTCGGATGCATGTCTCATGTATTCACCCACGAAAGCTCATGCTCCAATACGTCTGTTAGTCTATAAAGTGCCACAGGACTCTTTGCTGCTTTTACAGATCCAGACTAACTTGGCTACCCCTTTGATACTTTTATTTTTGCTGATTGCCAAACTAGCCAATCCACAAAAATCACTGGGATTCCTAAAATGGCTATTTCCCTCGGAAATCATGCAAGAATGGGAATTTGCATTTAGAATATAATCAAAACTGTATGTGTATACACCCACACATAAACATGAGTATTTTACTGTAATATATTTGCCAAATCTGTGAAATTATAAAAGCCTTTTTTTGTTCCTTTTCTTTCCTTCACTTCTATTGTATAGCTTCTTAAGGTTTTATCTTAACCTTTCAATGTCTGTTTTATCTAATTCTTTTCTTTAAATACTACTAGTTTTGTTTTTGACTGTCCTTTTATATCTCATCTCAAACGCTTCTCTGATTTTCCCTTGTTCTTAATTTTCCTTCTGCTGTCTCTTCCCAGGTTACTACTTTCTCTTCATTCCATTCCCCCTCTCTCCCCTTATTTTCTTCACTTTTGTCTTCACTTCTTTCTCAGCATTCTTTTCTGCTGTCCCACCTCTTTCCCATTGTTACTGTAACCCCGTTGTCTCTTCTTTCCCCTTCTTCCACAGTACAATGGAGGTGTGTGTGTGTAAAAAAAATACAGGAACAGCAGGTTTTTCTTCCTTCTTGTGGGGGTGGGTGAGAAGCAGGCAAAGCAAATAGTGGATCAAAGGATGCCAAATCTTCACACTAACAGTATGAGTCAACTGTCCCTTCTCTGTACTGAGAACCTGAGCACTGAACCCAGCAGCATAGTAAAGAGACCAACAATGAGCTGCTGCTGCTCCTGTACTGTGGTTTGGCTGGGCTACTAAATCCTGAATGAGTTCAGGAGGACATCCTTGGAGCTCATGGTTCCCTATCTTCTCTGTTCAGGGGCACTCCGGAATGTTGATGCTTTATCCTGTTACAAGGATGCATCACTAATTTTCTCCTCAGATTAAAATGAAAAAATTATTTTCATAGAACTCTACTGAAGAAGAGAAATTAGTGATCTATCTCTGATTTGTAAGCAGCTGCTTAAATACACATTAGTAAAAGAAAACTACATTTTCTTCAAACCTATATACTTGTGCATGATGGTTCCTGTATAAAATACAATGTATAAAAATATTTTGATTCTTAAGTAGTCTGAAGTTTGAACAAAAATATATATTTTTTTTTTTAAAGATTGGATCAGCTTTTAGTAATCCGCACACTGAAAATACAGTACACTCACTTAGGCCTTGTCTACTCTAAAAGGAAAAGTCGATCTAATCTACGCAATTTGAGTTGTGAATAGCGTAACTCAAATTGACGTAGCTTAGATCTACTTACCATGAGGTCCACACTACGCGATGTCGATGGGAGACGCTCTCCCATCGACTCCCCTTACTCTTCTCGATCAGGTGGAGTACAGGAGTCAACGGGAGAGTGATCGTCCATCGATTTAGTCGGTCTTCACTAGACCAGTTAAAATGATCACTGATGCATAGATTGCGGCAGCGTCGATCCTCCAGTAAGTGTAGACAAGCCCTTACAATTGGCTAGGGATTAAACTTGGAGTAAAGCATTTCAGTGAATCTAAGCAATGCCTAGGGTGTTTAAATGGCATGCTTAGTGCTTGGTGTTGCCTGCAACCTATTCATAATAGACCTCAGGTAGTTTACAGAAGTAAAACTTAGTAGCATTAAACTTAAGTACAATTAAGTATGTAAGCGCACCAGAATAAGGAGAGTGGACTTCAGAAAAGTAGATTTGAACAAACTTGTAAGGTCCAGTGAAAAGAAGATCTAAGGGACGAAGGAGCTCAGTGAGCTTGTATTAGGGTTGTAGCCATGGTGGTCCCAGAATATTAGACGGGGTCTGACCTGAAGAAGAGCTCTGTGTAAGCTCAATAGTTTCTCTCTCACCAACAGAACTTGGTCCAATAGGAGATCGTACCTTACCCTCCTTGTCTCTCAGGAGAGCTGGAAGTTTCACAGACACAATATTGAAGGCACAGTAGCAAACTATTCTGATATGAATGCAAGATAGGAAGACTAGTAAGAGGCCAATCTAGCTCCATCAGGAGCTCTTTAATGACCTGAAAGTCAAAAAGGAATCCCACAAAAAGTGCAAACATGAACAAATTGCTAAGTATAAGTGCAAGAGAACAGAACAAGCATGTAGGGACAAATCAGAAAGGCTAAGGCACAAAATGAGTTACACCTAGCAAGGGACATAAAAGGCAATAGGAAGAGGTTTTATAAATATATTAGGAGCAAGAGAAAGACAAAGAAAAAGGTAGGGCCACTACTTAGTGAGGGAGGAGAGTTAATGATGGATGACATCAAGAAGGCTGAGGTTTGTCTGTTTTTTGCCTCTGTTTTCACTGAAAAGGTTTATTGTGACCAGATGATTAACACAGTTAATATTAGCAAGCAGAAAGGAACACAAAACAGAATAGGGAAAAAACAGGTTAAAGAATATTTAGATAATATAGGTGTATTCAAGTTAGTACCCCGGGGTGCTTAAAGAACTAGCTGAAGCAGTTTCAGAAACATTAGCAATTTATCTTCAAGAACTCCCAGAGGGTGGGTGAGATCCCAGAAGACTGGAGAAGGGCAAACACAATGCATACCTTTAAAAAGGGAAGCGAAGAGGACCCATGAAATTATAGATCAGTCAGCCTACCTTTGATACCTGGAAAGAAATTGGAACAAATTATTAAACAATCAATTTGCAAGCACCTAGAGGATAATAGGAGAAGTAATAGCCAACATGGATTTGTCAAGAACAAATCATGCAAACTAACCTAATTAACTTTAACATGATTATTGGCCTACTGAGTAGCGTGGAAGCAGTAGATGTGATGTATCTTTTAATAAGGCTTAAGTAACCTGTGACATTCTCATAAGCAAACTAGGGAAATATGGTATAGTTGGAATTACTAAAAGGTGGTGAACAATTGATTGAAAAAACTGTGCATAGGCTGCCTCTATACTACGAGCTAAAGTTGTGATTCTCCTGCTTGTGTACACATCTAGTGGAGTCCCACAGGGGTCAGTTCTGGGTCTGGTATTTAGTCAACATTTTCATTAATGACTGGGATAACAGAGTGGAGAATATGGAGAATATAAAATTTGGGGATGAAGACAAGCTGGGGAAGGGTTGCTAGCACTTTGGAGGACAGGATTGGATTTCAAAACAACCTTGATAAATTAGAGAGTTGGTCTGAAATAAATATAAAATTCAGAAAAGACAAGTGCCAGGTACTATTGTTAGGAAGAATAGTCAGTAGTACTGCAGTAAAGAATCTGTGGGTTATAATGGTTCACAAATTGAATAAGAGCCAACAGTATGGTGCAGTTGTGAAAAAAGCTAATATTCTGAGGTGTATTAACAGGGGTATTATATGTAAGACACAGGAGAATATTGGCCCATTCTATTTGGCACTGGTGAGGGCTCAGCTGGAGTATTGTGTCCAGTTTTGGGTGCCACACTTTAAGAAGGATATGGACAAATTGGAGAGGGTCCAGAAAAGAACAAAAATGATGATAGCTTCGGAAATCATGACCTATGAGGAAAGGTTGAAAAACTTGGCATGTTTGTGCTTGAGAAAAGAAGACTGGGGAATGGGGATCTGATAAGTCTACAAATATGTTAAGGGCTATTACAGAGACAACTGTAGCTAATTTTTCTCCATGTCCACTGAAATTGGGACAAGCAGGAATGGGCTTAGTCTGCAGCAAGAGATATTTAGGTTAGATATTAGGAAAAACTTCCTAACTATAAGGGTAGTTAAGTTCTGGAATTGGCTACCAAAGTATGTTGTGGAATCCCTGTTGTTGGAGGTTGTTAAGAACAGGTTAGACAGATAACTGTCAGGGATGGTCTAGGTATACTGGGTTCTGCCCACTCGAGGTCCCTTCCAGCTCTACATTTCTGTTTTTCTCTGTGCAAGTATATTATAAATGATGTAGTGTTGGGTTCTTTTCTAGGACACTAGTGACATAAATTCAAAAAGTCAAAGCATATTTTGGTAATGGTATTCTTTAATTCTCTCTGTAGTATGGAATCCGTGGAAGGGGTAATTGGAAGAAGCAAGCTAATGTGAGGGAGATGCCTACTACCTGAAGAACAATATTTTTGAAAGAACATAAATGTAGTTTCACCTTTTTGTAAACTTTTATTATGCGTACCTTTAAATTACTTCAGCAAATAAATGCCAAATTTCACTTAGAGGTCAAATCAATATATAAACAGTTTACACTCTGCTTTTGATGTCATGACTGACAGCAATTCAAAGTCATTTGGTTTACTATTGCTCTGTCTGTAGTTCTCAGTGAGCTTGCCTTAAAGTACCTCTTATCATTTTAATACCATAGTGCATTTAAATTTGATGATTAAGAGCACATTTATTATAACAATGCAATTGGGTGGCATAAAATGTCTAACATAATTATAGGTGCCAGTCCTGTATCAAAGAGCTAATCTCACACTTTAAAGTCACTAAGAAAAGGACTGACCATAGATATACACTAGAACCTCAGAGTTACGAACCCCTCAGGAATGGTGGTTGGTTGTAACTCTGAAATGTTCATAACTCTGAACAAAGCGTTATGGCTGTTCTTTCAAAAGTTTACGACTGAACATTGACTTACTAGAGCTTTGAAACTTTACTGCAGAAGAAAAATACTGCTTTTAATCATTTTAATTTAAATTAAACAAGCACAGAAACCGTTTCTTTACCTTGTAAAGTCTTTTTTATTAAACTTTCCCTTTATTTTTTTAGTAGTTTAACACAGTAATATACTGTACATTTGCTTTTTTTTCGTCTCTGCTGCCTGATTGTGTACTTCTGGTTCCAAATGAGGTGTGTGGTTGACTCGTCAGTTTGTAACTCTGGTGTTCTACTGTACCTATTTCAGCCTGTACTCTCCTTAACAGCCTTAGAGAAGAGAGACAAAAAATGGGCTTTGCAGCATGCCTGGAAGACTAATGTTCTGGACTCTGGTAGACTACAAGAGGTGGAAGTGAGTTCCAAAGCAGGAGACCCGCCACCGCCCACACAGAGAATGCTCTGCCAGCATCTCTCTCTTACTTTATTAAGGGAGCTTGAGCTCAAGTGCCCCCTGCTGATCTCAACTGTAATTAATATATTATGGAAAGAGATGAATTCTCAGGTAACCAGGTCTCAAACAATGGTTTAAAAGCAGCACCTTGAATTCCACCCAGAAACTTATTGGAAATCCGTGTAGGTCACAGTACACTGGTCTGATATGCATCTCAGATTAAACAGGCTGTAACATCCTGCACTGTATTCAGTTTCTGAACGATCATAAGATGTATCTCCTGTAGAATGTATCACAGCAATCTAATCTCAAGGTGACAAAGGTATGGCTATTTGTGAGAAGGTCTCATTGCAAGGCACAGATGGAGAAAAACACTCTTGGACACAGCTACTACCTGGGCATCGAGGAGCAGCCCCAGATCAAACGCCAAGTATGCTCTTCTCTTCCCAAATAGTAGCCATACTTACTCAATAAGGGCTGCTGACATAACTCTTCTAGCTGCTTCCCCAAGGCCATCAACATTATCCATATTGAGTCACATCCAGCTAGTGATAGTCTAGACACTGGGTAGTTTGTTACTACTACAGCTCGGTCAGAGGTGACAAAGATGTAGAACTGGGTGTTAGCAGCACACTAAATGCATTGTAGCCCTTATCTTCTCACGGGTTCTCTGAGGCCTCATGAACACATTGAACAAGAGCAATGACAACATAGACCATTGTGATGCCTGACCAGAGAGAACCCTTGAGCAAGGGAAACAATGCCCCACACCTACCCGTAGGTTTATCTCAAAATGACAGGAATAGAGCCACTCAGCAGCTCCATCCATTTCTATTCGTGTCCACTAACTAGGCAACCTTTTTTTCATTGTCAGTGATACCAAAGGTTTCAAACAGATCTAAATGAATCTACAGAGACACTTTATTTTTGCTCATTTCAAGGAAGAAATCAACGTACGCAAACCATTTAGTTTCTATCCCATATTAAAACCTATAACCGGATTGATAGGGGGTTCAAAGAAATCTGAGGAAGCAAGAAACTGCCCAAGTTGTCTTGCCATAACCTACAAGTGCACAGTTCGTAAAGAAAGCTGGAGGAAGCATGTGTATTTTTAGTTTGTTGTGAAACTACAAATAGAGAGAAGTGTTACCTTGGAATCTAGTACAGTACTTGACAATTAAAGCTATTTGAATGATGTAAACAGTTACCTTCCTATCTGTCCTTGTAGGAGTTCATGAATGTGTTCAGTAAAGGGTTGTTTTCTTGTTTGGTCTGTTAGAAACTTTGTTTCTCTTTGTGTTAGAATTAATTCTAATTTTTAAACACTATTGTCAAAATAATATCTAGTGAATGGCTTTTTAAATGTTCGTTATTGTCTTCAGAGAGCAGAGCCTTGTTCGCTGCCTGTCTTGCCATTCTGGAATGCTGTCTCACTTTTTTTCTTTTTTGAATGAATTTAATGCTCATAAGATCAGTGTTTTTCTACACTGAAAAATAACTGTAAAAATGACTTCATAGGGTTCCATGTTTGTATCAGTTATTCTTTATAAAAAATATTGCTTTTGCAAGTAAACACTTCCCTCTCCACCAACTTCCAGCCATACAGCTCAATCAAAGATTTAAGTCAAACTATTTCCTTTCTTCTTGTACATCCCCATTCTGTAGGCCAAACCCTGTTCTCAATAATACCCATGGAACCCTGTTTGAACTGGAACTGATTAGAATCTAATAACACATTCTGTTGATGAACAGGAAAAAATATTGAGCTCAGTAATCTCTGTAATGTGAATAGGAGCAAAGGTCTATGTGGGGGTTGCATCTATACAAATTCTCCTGAAGTAATAAATATACTACAGTAGAACCCTTACTTTATGAACTAATGTGGGATTCAGTTAATAAAATTGAAGACCTCAATTACATGAGATGTAGTGTAAAATTTGTAGTGTGGTGCACTACGTCACTTGTCATTCAAACCACTACAAAGCAATTTCCAATACATTGAATGCATCAGAATGTTAGGGGATGTTGACTTGTTCTTTATAGACATCACTTTATGTGATTTTTTTTGTTTTTCCCTCATCAGGAAAAATTGTTCGTATAACTGATTGTAAGATTGGTGTCTGTAAAATCAAGGTTCTACTGTTTCTACTGTATTCTACCAGCCTTCAGATAAGCAATACTTAAAAATATCAGAGGTAATAATTATCATTTTTATATATAAGGGGTGATTTCAACTAGATGCATGTAAACCGGTTAAGTGCCTGTGAAAGTTAATTGACAATTTAATCTCTGTTCCAAGAAGCAAATCATTTTAACAGACTCAGAGGAGACTTTTCAGAAATTGGAAATCCAGCCCAAGATAAGCTGATAGACAGACAACTTCTTTGCTTCGGTCTTCGCCACAGGACCATTCTTTCTAAGTGATAAAGGCAGGCCACCCCAAGAGGCTGTTAAGGAAGCTAAGTAGTCATGGGGTGAGATAAATTACTCTTTTGGATTATGAAGTAGGACAGTTAAATGAAGTAAAATAAGTACTTTCTGAGAATGAGAGAGTTCCCTTTCTGAATCAGTTCTACTTCCTGCAGTGTCTGGGGGTTCCTTTAAGGTCTGCTATTTAAACTTTGACTCAGCCTGGCCATACTTAACTGCAGATGGTGGCTCGCAGCACAGAGTTGAAGTGCTGGAGTCCAGAGCTCTGATTAACAGCATGTAGAAACAATCCCTATGTCATCCCCTTTAGGACACCAAGTGTATTTAGTACAGGCGTCAGAATAGTTTAATTCTCGATGTTTTTGATTAACTCTCAATGCAGAAACATTCCAGCTTTCTGTAGCTACTTATCTCTGTATTTTTTCTCACCTTTGGAGATAGGGCACTTCCATAACCACAGTACATCTGAAAGGAGGTGTATTTGAGCTTGCAGTATTGAAAATGGGCTAATCCTATATTGCCAGAAATGTTACCTCTCAATACTGGGAAGTGATATTTTCCAGTTGTGATTTCATTGTAGACTGACTTTAGCTCTCTGAAAATATAAATTAAAAACTATTAATCTGATATACTTCTCCAGACATAATTTAGCTTTACAGTATTTTATTTCATAGCCTTCTGATGATTTGCATGTTAAATTAATCTTAAAAAAATAAATAGTATGCTAGGTGTCTCTAAACCTGCAACTGCTGGAAGTTGGGACTGGACAATGGGGTGGATCACTCAAAATAGCCCTGTTCTGTTCATTCCCTCTGAAGCATCTGGCACTGGCCACTGTGAAGACAGAATACTGACCCAATATGGCCGTTCTTATTTAGCTGACAAGAGAAACGCTAATATCTGAAAAGCTTATTTTAAGTCTTCACTGGTCATAGTTACAAATCTTTAATAAAATGTTTGCATTTTATCGCCTTAACTCTGAATTTCCTCTACCCAAATGAAAAGTGTGTGTGTCTGTGTGTGTTAGGGGGCAAGGGATGGGAAGCACAGGTTTTATGAGTAAATAGGTGACTATAGGCAATGGCAGAATAAAAATTCTCATATAGACACATTGAACAATTGAGGCAAGCAGGCCTACCAGGGAGTCTTGTTTGACCACAAGCAATGAATAGAGAGGACTTTGCAACCACAGGAAACAAATCCAAGAAGCTCAATAAATGCAATATTTTTTACAATATAATGCTGTTTAATAACACTGGTCTACAATTTTTGAGAAGTCGTCTGCTTCAGAGATAAAATGTGCTATTTATTATGTATTTTGATGTGCTGAAGTCAAATATGACAATTAAAACAACTGGCTACTGTTTCTAAGATATTTAAGTTTTTACATTTTATGTCTATGTATATTGTGTAGATAGTAGAGTTTTAATCATAAATTGTAAACCTAGGTCTTTTCATGTGTTTATGGTTGCTTTACATGATATTTCACCTGTCCTGTTTATGTAACACTTTAAAAATCAGCAAAAGGGTTATATAAATAAAATTTATTATGAAACAAAAGGCAAACTATTCTGTACATAGTTTAGTCCTATTCAGTGTCTATTCGGCGCTTCTTGGCTTGTCTCTTGTATTCATTAAATGGAGTATCTCTTGTCACTGTCCAGCAATAGTCTGCAAGCATTGATGGGCTCCATTTGCCCTGATAGCGTTTCTCCATTGTTGCAATGTCCTGGTGAAATCGCTCGCTGTGCTTGTCGCTCACTGCTCCGCAGTTCGGTGGAAAAAAATCTAGATGAGAGTGCAAAAAATGTATCTTTAGTGACACGTTGCAACCAAGGCTTTTGTATGCCTTGAGGAGGTTTTCCACCAACAACCTGTAGTTGTCTGCCTTGTTGTTTCTGAGAAAATTTATTGCCACTAACTGGAAGGCTTTCCATGCCGTCTTTTCCTTGCCACTCAGTGCATGGTCAAATGCGTCATCTCGAAGAAGTTCACGAATCTGAGGACCAACAAAGACACCTTCCTTTATCTTAGTTTCACTTAACCTTGGAAATTTTCCACGGAGGTACTTGAAAGCTGCTTGTGTTTTGTCAATGGCCTTGACAAAGTTCTTCATCAGACCCAGCTTGATGTGTAAGGGTGGTAACAAAATCTTCCTTGATTCAACAAGTGGTGGATGCTGAACACTTTTCCTCCCAGGCTCCAATGACTGTCGGAGTGGCCAATCTTTCTTGATGTAGTGGGAATCTCTTGCACGACTATCACTTCACCACAAATATAGCAGAAGTTATCTGCACTGTTCACACAAGTACGAGGCATCTCTGCTCACTTTGGCTAAACAGAAATGTGTCCCTTTGCAAAATCAAACACTGACAAATAAGAGAGCACGACACTGTATGATTTCTAGAGCTGATATAGGGCAATTTGTTCAGCAGAGTGATGTAAGCATCATTCATGACTTCTAGGAATAACATGATGCAATTCATATCATGTATGACGCAATACCAGCTTCAGATTGCATCATTCATTGTTTTGCCTAAAAAGCAAGTACTGTCCAAACCCAGTCATAGATTTATTCATAGATCCAGTCAAAGATGTATTTTAGTCATTTCTGGTTTAAATTGAGATCCCTTCCCTTTATAACTCACTTATCCTCCGCCATTCCCAAGTCAAGGGTCGTATATACTGACCCAATAGCGTATCTTGAAAACTAGAGCCAATCAACAATTTTAAGCATCATTTTCGTTCTCAGTGACCCAGAATTAGTAAAGTTTGACTACATTTATTTCAGAAGCATTTTGGCTGGAGAGCAGTGTAATTGATTGACCTTCGTGAGTAGGTAATGTTAGGAAAAGGAACTTGAGCCAGTTCAGGAGTAATCTCTATTGATTGAATCTTTCCTGAATGAGTAAAGTTTAAGCAGTACTGCAGAGGAAAATAAATAAATTGAATCTTTCTAAGAATAATCTCCATACTGGCGTCTCAGTAGTATGGACTCTTTTGTTCCAACTCACACTCTTAAGGTCCCAGCCTTATGCAGGTTCCTTAGGGGAGGACAAATCAGACTACTTATCCTCATATCAGCTTTTAAAGAAATTCCTAAAAGCAACAGAACTGATCAGTCTTCCTCCGACTTCTAATTTGGAACCTAAGTTCATCAGTAGCTTGCCTCTTAACTGCTCAGACAATATCACTATTTCCTTTCCATAAATGTGGGTAGTCTCAAAACAGTTACATCCTTGAAGTATTTCTGAACTAGGAACAATGTCTGTCAAGCCCTAATACTGTGTTTTACAATGACAAGTTGGTGCTGAGGACAAATTTTCCTTCATTCACAAAGATGTCTTTTTGACAGATTGCAAGACATAGCTTTACTATTTCTGCCTGAAGCCTGAAAGAGCGAGAGCAGCACAATCTAGATGACAAAAGAACATTACAAATTTACTTAGCAAGAATGTAACTAGTCAGAAAATCAAGCTTCCTGTTCATTCTTTACTGTTTAACAGCACAAGAAGGGAAGGCTTCTAAACTTGACGCAACCAAGTAAATCAAAATTTCCAGAGGCCTATAGAGTGAAAGGCAAGAGTTTTTGAAAAATGTTAGAGGTCACTTTGCTAAATGGGTAGAAAAATTTATTCTGAGGGGAAGCTGAAGTGAAGTAGCTAGTTCATCCATTTTCAAACCACTGCAAGTGAGGCTTGCAAATCTCATTTGGTGTACTCTGAGTGAAGAGCGGTGTGTGTACTGCCTTGATTATTATTAAATATCTTCCCAAAGTGAGACCTGTGACCTGCACTTCTGTATGTACTTACTGTAGTACTGGCAGAAGTAAGAACTAGAGAAGAAATGATCCAGTCAACAATATTTTCTCCTGACAATTTGTGCATCCATATAATCCTTTTATATGGTTAAGAAACACACTGCTGCAAAGGAACCGTGTTTTGCCTTTTCACTTTCTTGTATCAGCAGATGACTTAAATATTATAGTGTATGTCTCAGAAATGACCTTGATAGAGACCTGTGGCCTCTGTCATCTTGCAGTGAGGCATTCAAAGTATGCTTCTGTGGTGTTTTTCTTTAAGAATAAAGTAACTTGCCTGGATTAGCTTTAAAGCATTTTAGCTTTTACCCCTATACAGTGAAACCTGTCTGAAGTAACTGTGCAAGGGATAACTGAACATTTGTTTTCTATTAATGGCTGATCTTTAAAAGGACAACAAAATTGTACAGAAATTTTGGTTATTACATCAGTGATATCTTAGAAGGTGACCTGCAAAGGAAACAAAATTTGGCTTGAATTTTTTTGCTACTTTATGATAAAAAGCCAAAAGAATGTTCTATTTTGCATTTGGTTTTTAAACTCTGCTTATTTTTTTTCCCATTAGAGATTCAGGGCCTGTATAGTCTGGAAGATTCTACAATAACTGGAGAATAAGTGACCTGGTGACATCACTGAGAGTGAAAGTTGAATTAAGAGATTTTTTTTTAAAGTCACTGTTGAAAATATTCTTGTTTTTTTTGTTTGTTTGTTTTGTTTTGTTACTACCTGTTTAAATTAAATGACTAGCATTTTGGATAAAGGACGCCTTTATTAAAGGTTCCATATCTTTGCCCTTCGGTTAAGGTGCTATGAGCTCACAAATGTCTCTTTGACCTTCTGCAGATCTTCCAAAAAAACCAGAACAGACCAGCTTTACATTCCTAATATTTCTAAGATTAAAAAAAAAACTTTTAAAAGCCTTCTAGAACTTCTTTATTAATCATAAAAGGCACAAGCCCCATTTAAAAAAAAATATTTTGCAGGTCATCTTTAAGAAGGGAAAGTATTGCCTATTGAAGGTGCCCCTTAGTGCAGGTTCACTATATTTAGCATATTTTGCATCTGGAACATTCCACAAATTAGATACAGACTGAATAGTTTCTGTATTAATAAAGTGATTGTAGAAGTGTCAGAGCCCTGTTGATTAAACATGGTTTCCTAGATGTTATCGCATTTCTCCCTTAATTTACAAAGAAAACATGAAGAGTTCTTCTGATATACATATTTTTAAAGGCCATGTATAAGAGAGATGGGAGGGGTAAAATAGGGGAAGTGTTGGGTTTTTCATGTCATTGCTTGCAACAGCAAACTTCCTTCCAGGGTATTTCATTATAAATGGTAATGCCTATTGCTAAGTCCTTGTGTAAGAAAAGTATAATTAAATGGTTGGAAGGTTGCAGGGGTTTGCTTGCATCTCCCTTGGAAGAAATTGGAGCTTCTCTTGAAAGTTGGCCTCATTGTTTGCCTAGCGGGAATTTATGCAGATTGTGTTAATAGTTACTTATTAAAAGGTTTACACTTGAAAAACAGTTTCCAAAGTGTATAGATGTTAGTCTTAAATCAATTGCATATAATTGCCTGATACATTAATGGGATCTCATTATCAATTTTTACTATTGTAAAATAAATAGACATGAGTAGTTTTTAGTGTATTTGAACTACATTGAATAATTTTATACTTAAAAAATTATATATAAACCATTCAAATATGTATAGTAGTAGAATTGTATTGCAGCCATCTCTGTTGCTGTTGTGAAGATTTCATGGATAATTTTGGGGGAAATATTAGATTGTTTCTAAAGGGTAATACGGTAAATCTTCAGTGTTAAGTTAGGAGAAATTTGGTTTGGAAAAGTACTGCTATCTGCTTGTCAGTGAGATTTAAAAAAAAATAAAACTTGGTCTAGCATTCTCAGAAATTGAGGTATCTGCAGAATGATAGTTTGATGCCAATACTTGCTTTTTCTCCAGCTGCAATCCTTTTTTCTGAGGTTACTAAATATGGCAGAAAGCATATGATTTTAAAATGTCCTGCTCAAAAAATGAAGATTTGGACAAGGAAAAGCTGACTTTCACAAAGAGTGTAAATTTTTGCTGAAATATTTGGGGCAAATGCTGTGCTAGAACATTTTGTTCTTTTTCTAGCCACAGTAGTTGATACCACTTTAATTTTGCTAAGAGAGAGCCTAGTTTAAGCAAGAATGATTCCTCATTCTGTTCAGAGTCACACTACTTTCTGGGGAAAAATGTAAAATAATCAGTTTGACTTTTTCTTGTTTGTGTCTGTGAGAAGTTTAGTACTTTGAGGTGCAGAATCTGTATCCCTAGAGCAGGGGTGGCCAACCTGAGCCTGAGAAGGAGCCAGAATTTACGAATGTATGTTGCCAAAGAGCCACAGTAATATGCCAGCAGCCCCATATCCGCTCCTCCCCTACCCCGCTCCCTGCGCCTCCCACCCACCAGCAGCCCCGCCAATCAGCGCCTCCCCTTCCCTCCCTCCCAATCAGCTGTTTTGTGGAGTGCAGGAGGCTCTGTGGAGTGGGGGGGGGGGAAGGAGCGAGGGCACAGCAGGCTGAGGAGAGGGGATGGGAAGGGGTGGCGTGGGGTCAGAGCCAGGGGTTGAGCAGTGAGTGCCCCCAGTACATTGGAAAGTTGGTGCCTGTAGCTCTAGTCCCGGAGTCGGTGCCTATGCAAGGACCTGCATATCAACTTCTGAAGAGCCGCATGTGGCTCTGTAGCCACAGGTTGGCCACCCCGCCCTAGAGAGTGATGCCTTCTATATAAGAGGGAACATTGTCAGGTCAAATTTGGGTTTTGTAAAAATAAACCTTCAAGAAACCTACAACAAATAGAAATATTTTAAACTCCAGTAATTCCAAATTAAAGGTTGTTTAAAGTAAAATGACCCTAAGATTGTTTAAATAATTTAAGGTGTTTAAAACATAGATTTAAAAAAAGGAAAGTTTTAAAATTACTTTTAAATCTTAGCTATCTTAGCAACAAAACAAGGTAGTGTAGGATGCGTTGCCTGTTTTTCCTCAAATCTGATCCAAAGGGACCACCTTGAGGGGAGTGAGCTGATGATGGTCTCTTTGCTCAAAGCACAAGGATGCCAGCTACTGGGTTTTTTTAATTCTGTTTGAACACCTGCCCACTGGGAGTTACTGGAATGAGATCATTATATTTAGGTCACTGAACTGTTGTCAGGTAACTTCTTAACTGGGCTGGATTAGAATTCATGGCATACAGCTAGTGGTAACCAGTTTTAATTGAAAGAGCCAAACGGTATTTGAAAAATTATTCGCTTTTATTTTAGCTGAGCTGTTCTAGAGTTTTATTCTCTAGGTCCTCTTCACACATACTATCTCCCAAAATTGTTAAATGGACTTTAAATTTATTTTCATACTTCAAAAAGAGTAAAATACCAAGCTTAGACTTTCTAAAAATATATCAAATTTAGTTTATTTTGGTAAATGGAGTACTCTGATCTCAAACAGAGAAAGGGAAACAAAAAGAGACACTAAACTTTCACTTTAGCTGAAGCTTTCATTTAAAATAAACAAAGTTTGTTAATTTAAAAAACGAATGAAGTAGTTTTGGGTACTGTACCAACCCCTGACTCTCTGCCTATTTGGGGAGTTTACAACCACATTTTCCTATTCCTTAATGTTGTTCTGTCCCTTGTTGCTATATGAAAGATTTGCATGTAGACTGCACATATAGCTGTGACTGGAGCCACAGGTTCTCCCATGGCAGCAAGTCTGTATAGTTCCCTGGCGAAAGAGAAAACATTGCCTTTCTTGTTTGTAGCTTCTACATTGTTCCTTCACTTGTCTATCCATTCCTTGATGTTAGGGATTTTGTATTGAGCATCTTTTTTCTTCCTACAATAAAACTTAATTTTTCTGTATTGTATTAAAGCTTTGACTACTTTGGTTACATTTGTTAAGCATTTTCAAATCTTTTGGGTACTTATTTGCTAATAATCCAGTGAGTTGTGGATAGACCATATAGGATTTAGTCGAGAGAAGGGACATTTGACTGTACATCTCAAAGGGGAAGGTGATTTGTGAAACTCAGGCTCAACATTAGGACACAGGAGAACAAGCCTCCCTGACAGACACATTGAGCACAGATGGGGACTGGTCAGAGGTATGACTTCTAGGTATGAGAAAGTGCATATATCTTGCAGCACAGCTAAACGTGTGACCGTCAGAAGAGGTATGCATACTTTTAAATAAAAAAGGCAGTGGGAAGGCAAGAGGAAGTAAAGTATAGTTGTGGCAAGGACAAGAATCTATTGAGCTAAACTTTCAGAAAAATGGAAATTCAGCTCCAATGAATCAAAAATGTAGGCAACTAAATTATAAGTCAATAGTCAAATACACCAAAAAATAAAAATCTTTAAGCATATTAGAGGCAAGTAGCCTGTCCGGGAATTGCTGGGTCTCCTGGACAACTAGTGGGTAAAGAGAGAAATTAATGAGGGTAAGCAGAGCAGAAAAAACAATCTTTCATCTGTCTTCACCCCTGATAATGTTGGTAGGATACATATTTTGAGTAATAAAATCATGGTGCTGGAACAAAGTGATACAGTAAAGCAAGAAATCTTCAACAAAACTGAAGAAATAAGAATGAAGTGGCTAAGATGCAGGTCATTAAAATAATCTTCTGTACTAGAAAACTAAACGTTAGTACATATACACTTAAAGAGCTAATTGATCCTGGATATTAAACTAGCGTGCTTCAGTTCAGTGCCAGGTAAACTGGTTGAAACAATTATTTATGAAATACCTAAATGAGCATGGGATGAGAACAAATAAGCAAGGCTTCCATAAAGGAAATTTTAGAGAAAGTCTCAGTTCCACATTCTCATTTCTGCCTCTGAACAGAGTAAGAGACCATAAGAACTGGAGCTGCATCAGTTAGAACAATTGATGTCTGGAAAATTCCTAAGCCTCTAAGCTATCTGTGGTGGAGCATGGTCAGTAAAACTTAGCCCTAGACTAGAGAATGCCTTCAGATTCCTCTGTGGATAAAAATCTTAAGCGGTAGCATAGTTTCATACAGAACTGTCATTGGAGTTATGAGATCCAGGCGTGAGGATCCTACATGAAGATAATGAGTGTGCTCAGTTTTTCTTTGAGTCTTCTAGAACTGTTTCAACAAAATAATGGACTCGGTAGATGATTAAAAAAAAATACTTTTCGAATTACAAAGAGGCCTTTGACAAGGCTGTTAAGGAAGCTAAAAAGTCACTGAATAAGAAGTAAAGTATTATCATGGAGCAGAAATCAGGAAACAGAGTTGGAGTAAATGGTCAGTTTTCATCCTTTCAAAGGATTAACGGTGGGGTGCCCAAGAGATTTGTATCAGAGCTGCTGTTCATGATCTGGAGAAGGGAGTGAAGAATGGGGTAGCAAAATGTGCAGATGACATAATTATTTAGGGATTTTGGGTCTGTGGTTGCTTTATCTTACAGTAGTGCAGTTTGATTCCTCACACCACCTCAGGTGTTGTAAAGCCACCTTTGTGCCGCTGACTCTTTTAGGATGAACAGCTTAGAACCTAGCCTCTGCGGTATCATTGTGAACAGGTCATGTGTCCTCTGCTCAGTGCACAGTGGTGGTCCAAAAAGCAAACAAAAGTTAAGACATATAAAGAACAATGTAGAAACTACTGAAAATATTATAGAGGCATTATAAAATTGGATGAATTACTCTCACCGTGAACATTATTCAGTTCTAGTCACCCAATCTGGGGAAAAGATTCTTATGTCTCACAAGTTAAATGACCCAGAGATGAGCAGTGAAGATGACAAGTGGAGGCATAGAACGATGTCCATATGATGGACGAAGGAGAAAGACATGAGCAGTATAAAATGAATGGTAAATTGGGCAGTCCTATTTTCCCTTGTTTGTAATACAAGAGTAGTTGATGAAACTGAGTGGTAACAAATTTAAAGTTGGTAAAAGAAAATGTTAGACTCTTTTGTGGAAATCACTGTCACAAAAACCAGTAAGTCCAGAAATCTGGCATTCAAAGCTAATATTACTTATTTTAATGGATAATAAATAGCCAAAGTTTCATTAAGTAAAATGATAAATATAGAAGGGATAATAAGCCCTTCTGCTTCAGGGCATAAACCAAGCCAACCACCAACTGCCCAGAGTTAGGAAGAAACTTCCTTTTTAGGCTGGCTATTCCATTTGAGTTTCTTGCACCTGCATCTGAAGCCTCTGGTACTGGCCACTGGCAGAGTCCAGGTACTAAATTACATGGACAGTTGGTCTGATTCAATATGGCGATTACTATATTTTTATATGATTTATAGACATTAAAGAGGGTAGTTCTATTGGGTGCAGTCTGCATCAAGGCAGATGTTCTTGAGTCCTATTGGTGGAAAAGGGTACAATGATTGGGTTTTGGACCTTGGAATCATTGACCCTTGAAATCTTGCCAAAAGGTCTATAAATGATCTCCAAACAGTGTCTAGGCTACCTGGACTACCTCCTTATTTTCTGTATAGAGTTATAGATTAATCATGCAGTGACTACTAAAACTACAGCCTTCTCTTTTCCTCTTTAACATTCTGTCCACATTCTAGCATGTCCACAGTAGTAAGGATTAGCTTCCTCTGAACCAAGGTCTAGAAAAATCGGGAAGGTCATCTATAGCAAAATGTGCAAAAAATATTTTTGAGCAAGACTAGAAGCCCAAATTGTTGCATTTAAAAAGCTTGTATCTTTTTAGATGCTGTATTTGTCTACATATGTAGTCACTACAGTGGAAAAACTCCAAGCTGTTGTATGTTTCAAGATTCACTCCAAAATGTTTATCAACTATTGAATTTAACAATCACTTTTCAGATGTAATAAATCTAATTTTCATCATATTTTTAGAACTTTTGAAGATCTTCTATTCCCGTACTTTTAAATTTGAAATGTATTAACTAGATCTAGAACTTTTGCCCCTGTTCATTTCATACTGCTCCAACTTTTTTGTTTAAAAGTTAATTTATTAACCATATAATTTCTGACACTATTGTGTGGGATCAAAGGGGGTAATTTTTAAATTGTTGGATGCCACGTCATTTTATTTTAAAAAATACCCTCAAAATATTTAGAAATGGTAGGCCAGCTCTTGTTAATTGTTTCTCTTACTGCCAACTCAGGAGTGGCTCCCACTGTTTAATCACAGGGGCAAAATAATGGCAAGTGAAGCCTGTCTAGTTATTAATAGCTTAAACAGTTTATAATTAGTCAAAGTAAGCAATCTTATCTAAATCCTATGAAATCAAGGAAAATATTTAAACTAGTTAATTAGAAGAAGCCATTTCAGGAGCTATCTTAAATTTGAACATTAAGAATCTTAAATCCAGTTAAGTTTCAAATAAGTGACTCTGTTTGCCAGTGGTTAGCCCATCTCCTCTCCAGGAATATATGGTTTAACCATCTGGTGATTAACTGGAAAAATGGTTAGTAATTTGTGTTACAACAGCATTTTCATATCCCAATAAAATCATTACAAGAGTTTAATATCTTGGCATTATCTTAATGTTCTCTTGCCAATCCATGTTGAACTTTTTGGGGGTGGCTTTTCTTGACTCAAGAAAAACAGAGAAGAGTTCATTTCTTCTTATCTATGACAGCTTTTCTGTAAAGATGGAGAGGATGAGTTGTGGAGTGACTGCTGTCTAAACAGAGTAGGTGTGGGAATAGAGGGGCAAAAGGGTATCAGAGTCTTTAATATCTTCTCCTTCCTATTTTCATGAAATTCTAGGGAAAAAACAGCTCTTTCGGACTTGTTTAGATTCAAGTGAGTTGCTCTTTCATTGGCTCCATGGCTTCGTAGGTAGTCCTTAGGAGCCTCTTCATCTTATGAATATGTAATTTATTAATTAATATGCAACACTTATTTAATTGCCTTTGCCCTTGTGGCAGGAAAGCAAGAGAGTTAAAACTAGTTTTTAAAGTTTTTATTCAGTACATTCTCTGAGACATTCGTTCCATCTTATTACAGTTTGACAGGAAATGAAATTCTGTTTACAAAAAGTCCAAACATTCCTGTTCTTTTATATTAAAATTTTCAAAACACTTTCTTTTAAAATTAAATAACTTTTAGGAAGTCTTTAGCTTAAGTTTCATTGGTCACCCAATGAAATTAATAGGCACCAGGTTTATAAGTAAAACAAGAAAGTACTTCACATAACACACAGTCAACTTGTGGAACTCATTGCCAGGGGATGCTGTAAAGGCTAAAAGTAAAACTGGGTTCAGAAAAGAATTAGGTGAATTCCTGGAGGACAGGTCCATCAATGGCTATTAGCTGAGATGGCCAGGGATGCAACCCCATGTGCTGGGTGTCTCTAAACCTCTGACTGCTATAAGCTGGTACTGGATGACATGGGATGGAGCACTTGAAAAATTGCCCTACTCTGCCCTGTGAGGTGGGAGGGTCCCAAAATTCGGGCTGCAGCTAGAGCTTGAATGTCTACATTGCAGTTAAACAGCCCCTTAGCCTGAGCCCCAGGCATGTGCCAGCCGCGGGTGTCTAATTGAAGTATAGACATACCCTCTGAAGCATCTGGTGCTGCCCATTGTCAGAAGACAAGATACTGAGTTAAATGGACCACTGGTCTGACCCAGTGTGGGTGTTCTTATGTAAGTTGTTGATTCTTCATGGCAATTTTTGGAAATATGATTTTTCTTGTCTTCCTGACATGGGTGAGGGTTTGCCAATAATTAATTAATTTCCCATTAATATGAATGTTTCCATATTTAAATGGCTTCTTATGATAGTTTAGCAAAGTTGTTACATTCCACATAGGTACATTAAAGCATTTTACCACTTACATAGCAATGATATTAGGAGCTATATTAGGAGCTTTGCATTTAGATAACATATTTGCAAGTCTCCAGTTCACAAAGTTTTTTGCCACTTCAGCATTTAAGAAATAAACATTTCCAAGTACACATTTTCCTCTAAAGTTTTTAAGAACAAAAGCAGGTTTTCTTGCAAGAGGGTGGGAATTGGTAGAGCCCTTTACCTAGATTTATTGCTCTGATAACACACCCTGCATTCCTTTCACAGACAGACCTCTTCCTAAAACATGAATGTTATACATGGTTTGTCATCTTGATGTTTGCTTGCCTTGGGAGATAGAAGCAGAAACCTAGAATTTCTTTGATTAGCTTTAATATTTTGTAACATACCTAGTTAGATGTGTATTATTTCCAAACATACTGGCTATAACATACTTGTAGCTACATCTTAACATTCAGCAAAGGTGAAAAACAAGTTTGCAACAACCTAATAAGTTACAATAATTTTATTAATTATTTTTGCATAAATATGGAGGTCTCCCCTACAATTATATGATGGTAGTCTTTTCCTTGAAACTGATAATATAAAGATGTATTTATGCTTATTGAAATAAATTCCTTGCCTCCTTACATATATTTAATGTAGAAAAGCAATTTTTCTACCTTAGGTCTTGATTTCATTTTTTTTCAGGCCTGAAATGTTTTAATTACCTAGTGTATTCATGTTTTGACCTATTTCCTTTCAACTGTAATCCAGCCCAGATCAAAGTGACAGGAAGCCCTAGTTTTAATACTTTATATTGCCCCAAGTTGTCAGTAATTGAGTGACAGTAGCGCAAAGAAGCTATAGGACTGTGTTCAGAGCATAAAAATGTAAGAATGAAGCCAAAAGCTTCCGTCTGGCTGAAGCAGAGATGCAATAGGCTGATGTTAACTAGCAGAAAGCTGTCCTGAATGGCAGAGATGTGACATTCTTGCGCCTCCTTTCTTTCCTGAAATCAAAATACTTTGAAAACATTAACAAACTTAGCTTGTTATATACTTGGATAATGACTTAGTATTTTGGTTTTGATAGACTTTAAAGATTGTTTTAACAATCCTTGTTTTAAATATGACCCCCGCAGTGCCAGAGCCACCAGCTCCCGTGGGCAGCTGGAGCTGGAGTGTTCCCCTCTTCCCCCCCCACAACAGGGCTTGAGCTCTCATCCCCCCTGTGGGGCTCAGGCTTCAGTTGCCCTCCTTTCCCCCATCATTTTTAGTAAAAAGTCACAGGCAGGTTACCGGCTTCCGTGAATTTTTGCTTATTGCCCGCGACCATCCATGACTTTTACTAAAAATAATTATGACAAAATGTTAACATTACTCATCAGGAAAATCTTCCCAGTAATCAGTGGTGAGTACATTTTTCAAATCATGGTATAAGGAGTAAAAGCTTTCTTTATAACTAACTTTTTAACCATAACCATGATGTCTAAAAATATGATTTGGTTTAATTTATAAATAACTTCATACACAAGCAGGTAAACATTTTTTTAAAATAATCTCTGGGTTTGGTATCTAGGGGTTCCTCTTAACAATACAAAACAGAACCAGCTCATGCCCCCACCCAGTAATCTAGGAAAATTAACCACCATCACTAGGCTCTTCTAAGAGCCAATATTTCAGCCTTGCAATCATTGAGTCTGTGTATAACAAAGGAGAACTTTTAATAAAAGGGAAAGGGAGCCAAGAATTAGTTTGAGAAAACACAACCACATTCATAAGCAAAACCTGACCCCCACAGTGCTTTGGGCAGTGTCCTTTGCCTCAGTTTCCCACTTGTGGTGGGAAAGTCCAATGAATGAATGTCCATTTAACACATCATTCCCCTTTCCCCCATTCACTGCACCCCACTCAGTTGGTTCTCCTTGATTAGCGAAGACCCAGAGTTCAGAGGTATATTCACAGGGGTTCACCTCCCACCCCAGAAAGGTGGGGAACATGCTGAGCAATGACACTGTGGTTGCTGTGCAACTCTGCAGCTGGCTGTTTGGTGCTGCCTCCGCTGGTTTTCTCTATTGCTGCTGGTCGCTTGCTGCCATTGCTTTACTCTGCTGCTGTTGGAGCTCACGGCTGCTTCTGCACTGGCACGTTCTGAGGTTCCACTGCTTAACCCAGGTCTTTAGTGATTTCACTGGGTAGCAGGGAAGCTCACTGCCAGTATAGCCTCTGCACTGTCTTTCCTTTCACCACTGTCCCTACACCAGGTCTAAGGTGTAGCCCTTAGGCCTGCTTATCAATGATTCAGCCCTGGTAATCACCTGGACAGAAACAGTGACTCTCAATTGAGTTTAATTAGCTTTGTCTTTAAACACTGGAGAGGGAAAGGTCAAATGGTGTCTGCCTCTTTTTAGGCAGAGTCCACACCAGCAGGTAGAAACACCTGTCCACACTCCCTCTCTTTCACTGGGATTTGGTATCCCTCCCTGCTTAGTGAGTAAGGTTCAGTTTAGGGTGATTCCCTCAATCAAGGCAGGGTAAGTGCAGTTCTGCTGCCCTTTACTTATACAATAAGGATAACAATATTTCATCACCTTTGCATTCAATATTTAAAGTGATTTGTAACCCAACACCAGCCAAACGAGAGCATTTTGGCAAAGTAGCTCCATCCTGTTGCGTGTCTAGGAGAGTAGGCATGTCTAGGCAAACATGGTCTGTCCCTGAAGTCTTTTCCCCCAGCTCATCACCAGATGTCAGAGGAGAGCTCATTCAGACCCTGCTTACATGTATATACTCAGACAAAAAGGCTGAAAGTATATAACACTAATTGAGAGCAAAAACATCACAGGGATGTTTTAACTATCCCCAAAACAAGCATTATAAACCCAGGAAAATTTAAAGTTATTGTTAAATCCAAACACATTAACATATAGAAATCAGAATAGGTAAAATATTTTTAAATAAAATAAAGTAGATTGTTGTTTTTAAATTAAATATAATTTTCTTTTTCAAAATACACCTATTTTAAAATTATGGACAACCATTGTTAAGGCCTAAACTTACTATAGTCTATTAATCATTTAAATTTAAATAAAAAAAAATAATCAAGCAATACTTGTTTATTTCTGGACTTTTAAAGATGGCCAAACCGCTGTAGTAGTGGATGTCACTGGTTAAGTTCCTGGAACTGGAGTTTGTTGAAGTGCTTAACCAGCTTTTGACAGCAGTAGCCTCTTCTGCAGGGGCAAAGAATATTTTCTTCATTTCAATTTAATTAGTTCAGCTCAATGACTAGTTCATTCAAAGTTGAAAAATCAACTGGGAGTCAAAAAAGTAGGAAAGCTTGTTTTTCCTTTTACCAGATTCTGAATAAAAATGAGGTCCAAGAGAATGAGATCATCTACTTTAAAATCTTGAAGGACACTGTGACCATAAACAATCAGTTCAATTCACTAATTACAGATAATACTTTTGTTTAATTAATTAGTTACTTTTAAATGCAAATCATATTTTGAAAAGGAAATTTTATGTATCTAGCACATTTAAGGTAGTTTTATTTAATAAATCATTTTGAAAAGTTTTTGTGCATTTTAATTGAATTCCAATCTCCATCCAAATGCAGTTTGACACAAATTGCTAGTAAAAAATAATTATAATCTAGTAAATAAGAGATGTCATTAACTATCTTATAACATAAGGTAAAAATTAGGAATCTGAATATAAGTATGTTAAGCTACATAATTGCTTAAATAAATGCATATAGATATAACGTATCCTTCTGAGCAAAAAACCCCACATTTGATTTAAATCTATCTACCCTCATGGAAATCCTCAGTTCAGGCACCCAAACAACCTTATATCAGCTATGTAGAGATGTCATACAATAACCATACAATTGTGATAGCGTATTAATGCTGGTGGGCCCAGATTAGGTTAAACTGATTTTTAAAGACATTAGATTCTTTTGGGTGTCTTAATTGTGCATTTCCATACCTAATACATTCTGATATCTTTTTAAGTGTAACCGTAGTTCTGAATTTTCCTGGATATTTAATGTTTGTTTGTGGAATAATTAAAACATTCATATTTTCCCTTGTGTCCGCTAACTTTTCCCTCCTCCACATCCCATTACACATATGCAAACAAACACCAGTTCATCTCTCCAGTCCTTCACACTCCCATGTGCCTGCATTTACAAACCGGTTCTCTTCCCCTTGCCCTCTGTGTTTAGTAGATCAGGTGCAATGGGGAGTTTATGAAAATAAATATTTAGGATTAATGGTGTTTTTCTGTTCTTCATGACTGAAAGTTTCTCTGTCAGCAGAGGCTAGCACATAAAATCTTCTCCTTCAAAGAAATCCACAAAGAATTGCCCTTTTTGAGTGTCCATCTGCCATTGTTCTCAATGGGACTGAAGCTGCAGGCTGAAAGATGGCAACTACTTCACATTGTTCCCAATCAGGGGGAAACAAAATGGTCATTGGAGAAGATGTCCCTTGTGTACCAGGTGGCAGAGATGAGCATTATGAGCAGTTACTGAATGGAGGCAGTGGCCACCTTTACTTAAAGGCAGTTCGTGGTCTGAGTTCCATTGAGAACAACGGAAGATGGTAGTCATTTTGAAAGAGGGGTAATTCCTTATGAGTTTCTCTGAAGGCCTATCTTTACCTTTTGCTGAAGAAGAAACTTTCACTTGTGAAGAACTATGGAAAAATTGATCATTAAATTGAAAAATTAACCATAATCTTAAAATTATATTAAAAACTGCCCATTGTACCAAATTTACTGAAGTTTCACCTCTTTGCCAGTTTTTGTGCAAATACTTTACCTGGGATTATTTGTGGGTGGGTGGGGGAAGGGGAAAATGGTCTGACATCTGGTGTTCAATTTCTTAAGTGATCCATTCTAAAATCATTCACTCAGACTTATTAATGTACTCGTAAATTCTGAAAAAAAAATCATATTATACTCACTAAGTGTTAAAACTTTGGGAAAGATAGATGCTGTATTCTTTATACATAACAAAGTGGCTAAATCCTAGCTTTAATGCAAAACAGAACTCAACATTAACTATTCAGCTGTGATTGGATGCTCCTTAATATTCTGGAGATATGGTCAAATTTAGATGTGGAAGATGAAGACCAGAGATCTACCAGTATCCACTCCCTGCAATCCTTGGTATTCAGTCCTGTGAATTTAACTGTCTTGCACACCTGGATGATGGAGGGCCCCTACCATAAACTCTCCAATATCAATTGGTGGGCAATCTGTTTGGTAACAATCTGGGGTTGCAAGTTTACAGGTGGTGATTGACACCCATTTCTCCATTGTAAAAGCAGCTTTCATCTTGGTGTCTGTGCACTGCATAGCTGGGGTGAATTTGGCACACAACTCTAGAAAAGTACCCGTCTGCATCCGAAAGTTCTAAAGCCACTACTGATGTTCCCAAATTTGCATTGTGATGTAATCTCACCACTTGGTTCTTGTTGTACAGACCCAAAACTGCTGCTCCACCATGTACGGTTTCTCCGTGATTTCCTGCAGCAGTTGGTCAGCTTCATTTGTTGTCTATCATCCACTCATTCTCAGTATATCCCTGCTATATGTCTGGCTGTTACGATTTTGCACAAGAATGATTTGTCCTGCCCTTTAAATGGACAAGAGAACTGCAGTGATCTGTGCATTCATGTGATGAGATGGAAAATGGCATGAAAGAGTAGTGTATGGGATGGAACCGAGAGATTTATGGGAATTTGATCCCAAACTTCTACAGTTCCCTGATAGGAGTGATGATATCTCACAATACAGTACAAACATTTCTTACAAGGTAATGTGCCAGATGGTGGCATAGAGGACATCAGGATGCCTTCCTACAGTGTCACATATCTTCTGCTGATACAACCTGATGCTGTAAGGACATGCTACATGGCAAAGGCAACCAAATATAAATGCACTCCACTGAAATAGCTATGGTGATAGCAGTGTGCAGACAGAACTTTTGACAGTAAAACTTTCAGATGCAGACATGGCTTTACGCTTACCCAGTCTTAACACACAAGCTCTGATCAATGATCCACAGAAATGCATGATGGGATGATTTTAAAGTTCCAGGACTATAGTTTGGAAAAAAAAATTCAGCAGTGTTTAATACTCCTTTTTGAGGTACTTACACATTGCAGTAATGTAACCCACATACCTTCTCCTTATACAAGTTTTTCTGCATATTCTTATACTAGTACAGCACTAGGTGATTTATAGTGTAAAAGTTTCTCTTGCTGTTAGAAAGGTAATGGAACATACCTCACCTTATTGAAAATTTACAGCTTTATTACACTCCTCAAAGAACCTCTTCTTTTTTAACTTGTCCACAGAAAAAAAGATGTAATCACTCATTCCTGCAGTATGCTGATACCTTGCATGCATGATTACTATGCAGTTACACTAATAAAGCCTTGTTGGAGCCTTTTATAGGAAATAATTATTAATCGTGCAAATAAATTGCCTTGAGGTACTTATATTTTTAATGTGCCTTATTTTATATTATCCTAATATTTTGAGATGCTGCTAAAAAATTCATTTAAAAAATCATAAATATGTTTTTACACAATAGTGTGATGGCTCCAATATTCTCAATAATGAAAATTTTAAAATGTGCCTAAAAGCATGTTTATGTGATAAATTGTAGTCCCTTCTTCAGAGCTATTGGGAACAACCATATTAATTCTTATACAGCTAAGATTTCCTTTTTGGTGTAGGTCGGGGGAAAAGTAGCAAAATAACTAATAATTGTCCTCTTTGCAGTGGCTTAAATCAGGAAATTCAAAGCGAGAGCTCTAACTGTAATATTTACCACCTTTTGGCTAAGTATTGCAGTATAAGTGCTTATATAAAATCACCCACTATTAAGGGACCTCATTAAGTCTTTACGTTTTGGGGATTTTTCTCAAATCATGTAACATGTTTTTTATTTTAATGCAGCTTTCATTCACCCACAAAAAATGTTAGCATTTGAGGAATCTGTGCCCATCTGATTGCAAGGCAGAGACTAGTTTATAAAACACATTGTTCGTATGAAGACCTGAGAAAATGGTGGCAGAGACTGGGAAAAACTACCACGATTAAGAATTGAAGGGTCATAATGATAAGCAGCCCAATTCTGTGGCTACATCTAGTACGCCTGGGGGAATTAATTGACAGCTCTAGTAATAATTCATTTAAACTACAATACGGAAACTTATTTCCCAGCACCCTTCAGGAGCACTGCAAGACTTGGGGGAGTCGGGGTAACGGAGGAGCTCAGGGTGAGGGAAGCAATTATTGGGAAGGAGCCTGCGAGTGAACCTGGAGGGTTGTTGGTTGTGGGTGGGAGAAGAATGGAACAGGTTTTTTGGGGGTAGGGGAATTGTTAGAGTTTGGGACCCTCCCCTATGCAGACTGTGGCAGACTCCTAGCCTTTCGCATTCAGTAAGACACATCTGCCCCTGTCCCAGTGTGTCCTTGCAGCCCCTCCTCCCCCATCCCCATATGGCTCTGCAGCCCGCCCCCTTCAGCACTTGAGCCCGCACCCCAGTCTGTCCCCCCCCACTAGCCCTTCTGAACCCGGGTCTGTGACCCCCAGTGTGCCCCTCTCTGTCTGTCCCGTGCCGCCTCCATCTGGCCCTTCTGTGAGGGATGCATCCTCTCTGTGAGCTGGCTGTTCTCTTTTCTGTTGTCACAGCAGCCCCTGGTGGGCAAAAAATGTAACTGCAGTTCCAGCTCTGTGGAGAAAAAAATATCTATGGGGGACATGAATTCTGCACGTGCGCAGTGGTGCAGAATTCCCCAGGGAGTAATCTAACTTCACACCACTGGTGGCAGCATATAGGGTATGTGTAACTACACACCATAGTGAATAGAAGGCTGCCTCTACAGTGTGGTGTGTAGCTACACACATCATTGAAAGGCTGTGGAAGGGACCTGGCTGTGTGGAGCTGCTGGAGTCTTTTCCTGTTAAAAATAGCAGTCTAGATGGGATAGCACTGCTTGAGCATGTAGGGTTCATACCCACTTTGTTCAGGTGTCTCTTTACTCCCCTAAGCAGTTCCTCACCACCTACACTGCTGCTTATACCCATGCAAGGGCTGTGTGCAGAGTATGTACTCTACATGCCACCAGAAGGAGAGTGAAGTGTAGATGTCCCTATAAGTCTGCTATCAGTGGTGTAAAAAAAAACAACAACAGTGAGTAAACTAACCTCAACTTAACTCTCTATTTCCCAAATTAGAAGTGGGTAAACTCAGTGTACCTGAGTTTACGCTCGACTACGCTACTTTTGTAGTATAATGTTTTAATTCATTTCCTTAGTATAGAGAAAAGGAAGAGAAGAGTCCTACTTCTTAATATTTGGTAGCCATTATAGCAGTGGGAGAAGCATTTAGCAATAGTTTTAAGGATATGCTTTTATTTTAAGTCTTAAAGCTGGCTGAATTAGTGTACCATATCAATCTGGGATAGTAAATTTAGATGGGTTATGTAGATTTTCTGTGGAATATATATTTATATAGTGACTGATATTCAACCTGTATCTTGAAAGTTTTCTTGTTAATGTAAAATGTATGTCTGAAGATGTGCCTAATGACCCTTGGCCAAACATATGTTGCAGAGATGACATCTTACACCCGGGTTCTTTGTTGTTGTTTTTTAAGTGGGATGGGGAACAGGCAGTGAAGTACCAGATGTGCACCCTGGTGAGCTGACCAGTTCATAGAGTGATGTTGCTGGAAGTCTTGAAGGCTCTTGCTTGCTTGCTTGCTTGCTGTTGCGGGTGGAAGAAAGACACCACAATGGCAGTTAGTCTGGGGAACATAATTTAAAAAGCCCTGGAAAAAAGAGATTGTGAGGGAAAACCTGAGAGGCAGAGGTAGCAAAGGAAATCCTGTGTTTTGGATACTTCCACAGCTTTATCACAAAGTAAACATCTATGACGTTATCATGCTGCATTTGGTTTAAAACTGGTGAAACAAAGCTAATGTATTGTTTCAGAGACAAATGTTATTTAGGTTTATCTTGGTATATGTATTGTATATTTATTTTTTTTCCACAGAAACCTGCTAATATTTTAGTTATGGGTGAAGGTCCTGAGCGAGGAAGAGTAAAAATTGGTATGTTATATCTTTGATAAGTCCCAGTGTAGCATTTAAGTTAGAATGTTCTGAAGGTGCAGTTGCATCACTTAAGATAGTTACTTAAAATAATATTAGTATATGTCTGGAAACTTTATCAAAAGCTATTTTGAGTGACTGGCTTTTTGATATCATACCTGTGCACCAATTCCCAATGGTGCACAGCTACAGCCTCATCAATGAGAAGGGGGAAAAAATCCCTATGCCATTATATTATATGGGTGCGTGCTGGGAGGGGGATTAATATGGGACAAAGATAACGGTCAGCTTGGAAGAGTGAAGGAAAATAAGTGAGATTTTAAATGACCTATTTTTACCACCAAAGTGCCAAGACACTAACTTGCTCCGTATTATAAAATCTAAATAGGGAACTGTTCACTATTCCGAATATTAAATTTTATAATAAAAGTGAGAGTGACTGTTGATTTACGAACTGCCCTTGAAAGGGTAGCCAGATTTCTGGGAGACACAGGAAGCAAAAGGAGTCTTAAAAAGTGCAGAAAATGTTGATTAAGAGAGAGACATTTGGTAAGAACTAACACTAAATATATTCAAAATGGTGAGGGGGAAGTAGGGTGGGGGGAAGAAACTGAAACTTTCCCACTATTTTATCTTCCGGTGTGAACCACTTTTCTCAGTGAAAGGATAATTTGCAGAATCTCCAAATCGTTCTATAAAGTCTATTTTAAAAAGTAACTAAAAATAATCTAACCATAGTCTAACAGTAATGAGCCACACCGTGGCATGCACTAGTTCATCATTGATGCACCAATAGCCTTCTAATGCACACCCTGTATTGTTATACTAATATAGTCAGGCAGTCCAGTTTGGCAGAATTTTTTTTTAAACAGATTGTTTTTCACTTCCCTCTGACTTTTTCTTTTATGAGATGATTCTTCCACAGTGTCACTCTGTATTCTTTGGTGTTTTTGTTTATCTGAAACACCAACTGTTAATCACTAATTTGCTAATCAAGGGTGGAATTTCCTGAGGTGTTCGGCACTGCCCTAACTCTGCTCCCATTGAGGTCAATGGGAATTGACTTCAGTAGGAGTAGAATTAGATCAGCGCTGAGCACGTCAGAAAATCCCACCCTTTAAAATTTTAGCACCCTTTAGAGGTGTAAGATTGACGATAGAGACCAAGGTCTTCTATCTGCAAAACAGCATGGACAGCAGAAGTGAACATTTCTTCCCATTACCTTAATCTTCATGGAGCATGCACTTCCAAGAGTGAGCGTGTAGGTCAGTCTCCAGGCACATTCAGTGTCAATTGTGTTGGTGATTTTTGAGATGTAGACAATTATCCATTAGTATTTGCTCACAGACCACCAACTTATTTCGCAAGTCATTTGGTAGTAACTTGAGATTTCTACTAAATTTGGTCAGACATTGCTGATGGACAGGTGAAAGATTCTGCATCCGCCCACCAGTCCTCTGAGCCATCCAGTCCCAACAGTAGAAAAGCCTTTATTTCTAGGTGTGTTATCAGTTTGAAAAAATTGCAATTTTTAACATGTTTTTGCAACAGTAAGAAAAGAATGCATACGTATTCCCCATACCAAGGGCTTCCACTCTTCTAGTATTAATACTTTTTAAAAAAACACATAACTGGTATATTTAACATAAAATAAGCTTTATAGGCTTTTTATGCTATTTTGACTCCACTTTTTACTGGGTATTTTTCCACATTTTTTTCATAGATATCTATGAATTCTTCATATCATGGGTTATCTTGATTTTTAATATAGAAAATTATAAAATGTCTCTTTTTAAATGCAATAAAATAATTTAAAGTAGGGAGGCACATAGAGGCAAATAGTTACTTTAGATTGTGGAGCAAAATTAGATATGAGTATTTACTCTGCAAGTTTTCCTCAGTAGCTGAGTTATTACATGTGGCATGGGTTTAACCCCTTCTCTCTCAAAACTGCTATAGGCCTCACAATCCTCCCCAGTCCTACTCAGTATATATAGGCTCCCCATTCCACCATACCAAATTCTTCGGTGTTTGGGACTTCGAAAACCTGATTTAGTGGGAATACCCACTTCTCAATCCTCTGTCCATCTTGTCCTGTACCATCTAAATTCTGGTCAGTTCAGATAGCTCTGTGAGAAACTGTAGATTACAAATCCCAACAAGCAGTTTAGACAGAATATTTTTCTTAATGTTTTATTAGTAAAGGGAAATTTCCCCAAAATGGAAGACATTTTAAAAGCATAGCTTAAATGGTTTCATCTTGGTACTGGTGATACTTTGTGACCAATTTAAATTGAGAGGAGGCTTTCAGGGAAGAAGATACCCTCATGATTGGAATCACCTCTTGTTTGGGGCGTGAAGGAAACCCTGCTTCAATTGCAACCAGCTTTTCATAGGTAGTTCTTGTGTCATACATGTATGTATTATAAATCATTCTAACCTTTACAGAATTACTATTTCACCCATTTCCCCCCCTTTAATGTTTCCTGAACAAACAGCCCTGTGATAATAGAATATTCCACCAGGCAGAAAACTGACCCCCTGGCTGGCCAATAAGGACTTACCCAGTGTTCTGAGAGCTACACGAGTTGACATGCTTTTTTCAGAACAGTGGTAAATTCTTGATTCTAAATGGCTTGCTTTAGTAATGATTTATAATGATATACTTCATAGGTGATGATGCTGAATAATTGCAACATAAACTATAAGGAAATGGTAAAGTTAGACTATCAGGATTCATATTTACTACAGTGCGTTTGCTTTTTAGCACAATTTTGGTAGATCTAACAAATGAGCTCAATCATTTCATTTGATCAATGTGAAGTTTCCTTAACTTTTTAAAGCATTTTTTTTTTTAATTTTGCAGCTGATATGGGCTTTGCCAGATTATTTAATTCACCTCTGAAGCCTTTAGCAGACTTGGATCCAGTAGTTGTAACATTCTGGTATCGAGCTCCAGAATTACTTCTTGGAGCAAGGCATTATACCAAAGCTATTGGTAAGTAAAATTATTAATTTATTAATGTGTTACTTAGGCAAAATATACTTGAATTACTGAAATGTTGGCATGTGAATACAAGTATGGGAGAAAACACAGGTGGAAAAGTACACCATTGAATTATTTGAAGAAACATTAATCACTGACATTTTATTTAGTTTAAATACTATTCTTAAAACTCTTTCCTGACTAGTAAACATAATAAACTCAGATGTCCTTGCTGTATAATTTTATATAGTTTCTTATCACTAGAAATTTCAAAAAGAATATTACTACTTGCAATAGAATGAAATATTGACACACCTCTTAAAATTGTCAAAATCCAGAAAATGACAGCAGGGAACAGAGTACTTTAGTTTTATTACTTTGGGTTTTTACTACTTAGAGTTTAACAAATACATAAAGCAATATTTCAGTTTATGAAATGTATAGACTGGAGACAGTATTAGCTGCACTGAAACTATGCTGCAGCTGTCAAGATTGATGTGGCTATGACACACCATTCATTTACTATTTTTTGTTTTCTTTTTCCCCGAAGAAACCTTTGCATTTTCTTGTGAAAAATGATACTAGTTTAAACCTGCTTTTCAATGGGAGGGTTGCCACCCAGAAGTTTTAACTCAATGCAGTTAAAGATAAGTTATTAGCAATAGAAAGATAGACTTGAATGGAGGAAGAACCTATCTAGAAGAAGCACCAAAGTTGGGGGAAGTCACTTTCCTCCTAGTATTGCCCATGCCGGTATTGATCTGCTTTGAACAGCTCAAGCATGGCACTGCTGAATCTACTTGTGACGGGTTGGATCACAGAAACCCCCTTGGGAGCTGCCACCTGATGTGCAAAAGACTACCTCTGCTCCTGTTTTCCCTGCCAGCACAGGACTCCAGCACCCTGTCTTGCTGAGCCAGACACTCCCGTCTGCTGCAACACAGTCCCAGGGTCTGAATCACTTGTCCCAAAGCTGCAAGTTTACCTGAAAACAGCTCACAGAAGTGTGCTTGTCTTTAGCACTCAGAAGTCCAACTCCCAATGGGGTCTAAACCCAAATAAATCTGTTTTACCCTGCATAAAGCTTATGCAGGGCAAACCCATAAATTGTTCGCCCTCTATAACACTGATAGAGAGATATGCACAGTTGTTTGCTCCCCCAGGTATTAATACATACTCTGAGTAAATTACTAAATAAAAAGTGATTTTATTAAATACAGAAAATAGGATTTAAGTGGTTCCAAGTAGTAACAGACAGAACAAAGTAAGTCACCAAGCAAAATAAAATAAAATGCGCAAATCTATGTCTAATCAAGCTAAATACAGATAATCTCACCCTCAGAGATGCTTCAGTAAGTGTTTCTCAGACTGGACACCTTCCAGGCCTGGGCACAATTCTTTCCCTTGGTACAGCTCTTGTTCCAGCTCAGGTGATAGCTAGGGGATTCTTCATGATGGCTCCTCTCTCCCCTTTGTTCTGTTCCACCCCTTTATATATCTTTTGCATAAGGCGGGAACCCTTTGTCCCTCTGGGTTTCCACCCCCCCTCACTGGAAAAGCACCAGGTTAAAGATGGATTCCAGTTCAGGTGACATGATCACATGTCACTGCAAGACTTCATTGCCCACTTGCCAGCACACACAGATACAGGAAGACTCACAGGTAAACACAGCCATCTGCAGACAATGGTCCTTGTTAATGGGAGTCATCAAGATTCCAAACCATCATTAATGACCCACACTTTACATAATTACAATAGGCCCTCAGAGTTATATTTTATATTTCTAGTTTTAGATACAAGAGTGGTACATTTATACAAATCGGATGATCATACTCAGTGGATTATAAGCTTTGTAATGATACCTTACAAGAGACCTTTTGCATGAAGCATATCCCAGTTACATTATATTCACTTACTATCATGTTTTTATAAAACCATATAGACTGCACAACGTCACACTACTCTGCCACAGTCAGCACTTGCTGTCAGTCTGTGAAAAATGCCAAACGTAAGAGAGAGGAGACTGTGTGTGGCAGTGGTACAAACTATCACAGAGCAGGCTTGACAGCAGTATGAAGTTCTCTTTAGTGCTTTTAATAGCTTTTAAAAAGAGTGATAGAGGCACAGAAGGAAAAAAAGGGGGGTGGGACTGGAATTCTCCATTCCATGCTGTCTTTGACTACTTGGCTTGCTAAAGGGAGTTGCCAAAGGTTGCAACCCTCTTAAGAAGGACTTCTTCAAGTAGTGTCCCGAGAGGTGTTCAACTCTAGGTGCGTTTGTGCCCCACATGTTTCAGATTGGAGATTTTAGGTAGCAATGTCCATTTGGCTCATGCATGCAACCCCTGCAGCCTCGTGCCCTGCACTGCGGCTATATAGAGCTGCGTGGGCAAACTGCCCTCAAGTCTTTCTCAGCTGCCTCGACCTGAGGTGGAGTCTCAGCAGTATCTGAGTTGAGCTTACCTCAACTGTATTTTTCTCTTGTTCTTACTAGTTAGAGTTAGTTCTTAGTTTACTTTGTGTTAGTTAGCCGTAGTAATTTTATAGATTAAAAAACAAACAAAATCTTAAAAAAAAAAAAAAAAAAAAATATTACTTATACTATTAGAATAAGGACTATTGTCCCTTCACCTCTTTTTTTTTTTTTTTCCCCCCTCCCTCTCAGGGGAACTTAAACCCTGGGAGGGTATGCCTGGTTCTCCCGGGTTTAAACTTTGCCTTTCATATTGAGAGTCTATCCTCGTCCTCGTCAGTCATGGACACTTCCAGTGTGTTCAGTGCCTGGGGCTGTCACACGTTCCCCAAAAGTGTAATTTCTGTCTACAGTTAAAATCAAGGGCCAGAAAGAACCAGGAACTTAAACTACATCTCTTCATGGTAGAGAGTTCACTCTGACCAGCTTCTGACCCGAGCCAGGGGATTTCCCCCATACAGTGGTCTCCGAACAGGTCAACCACTTCTCTTCCTCATCCCCGGATGAAGCTGTCATGCCTCCTATACTGTCCTTGGCCAACGATTTTAAAGGGTTCCAGGATCTCATTAAAAGGATAGCGTCTCCTTGCAAATTCCCCTGGAGGAAGTTAAGGAGTTGCAGCACACTTGACATTCTGCACACTTAATCATCTGTCTGCATCATTAATGTGGCCTAGACCCTGCAAAAATAATTTGGCATACCCCTAGCCACAATACCACCTACCTGTAAGAGGGCAGACAACAAATATTATGTTTCCTCTAAGGACTCTGAATTATTTTATCCTGTTTGGTCGATGCTGTGAATGAACGTGGCAGATGGCACCATGCTAAATCTACTCGATACAATAGAGACCTATAGCATCTTGATTTATTTGTCCATAAATCATATTCATTGGCTATCTTAAAATTTAGGATCGCCAATTATCAAGCCATCATGGTGAAAAACAGCCATGCTAACTATTCAAAATTGAATGCCTTTATTGAGCATCTTTCAGCAGACCAGAGGGAGCAATTCCAGGCAATCATTGCAGAGGGCCAACTGTTTGCAAGAACATCTCTGCAGGCCTCTCTGGACGCCACTGATACAGCTGCTTATTCAGTCTCCAGGGTGTTAGACGTGAGGAGGGCCTCCTGGCTTCAGCTCTCAGGTTTTCTGAGGGAAGTCCAAAATTTGGTTGAGGATCTTCATTTTGATGGATCATAGTTGTTTGCAGAAAAAAGTGATCAAATCTCTGCATGCCTTAAAAGACTCAAGAGCCACCTTGCGCTCTCTGGGAATTTACACCCCTGCATAAAAAAGAAAGTTCAGTAAGGCCCAGATGGCACAGAGATCTCGTCCCACCCAGCTTCCTGCCTCCCAGAAACATTATGTACCCCAGCATAAGCGAGAACAGTTCCAGGAGAGGAGACCAGCTACTTCTCCAACATCAACCTCACAACCCACAACTTCGAAACACCAATTTTGAAGGGCTGGTCAAGGTGCTGAGTTACTACCCCCCACTCTTATTTGCTGCAACAGTCTGGATGTCTCCTTTGCTTTGGTGACCACCTTTTTCATTTCCATCAGAACTGGGAACATATCACTGTGACATTCCCCAGGGTACAGTCTGAACTGTTAAACAGCTGTGTCCCCTCAGTGCTCCTGCCTGGGGTGCCTCTTACACTGCTTTGCTGTAAGAACATCCACTCCTGGCCTGTTCATACATAGCCTCTAGCATGTAAAACCACTCCCAGCTGCACAGTATTGAGTGCTGCTAACTAGCCACTCATGAATTAAACTGCAATCTCTCTAGTCCCAGACTTCCCCCCAGAAATGTCCAGTACACTACTGAACAATGCAAGCTCTTAGAAAGTCCATCATTTCATCAGAGGAAAATGATATGCTCCAATCTTGTTATCCCATATGGAGTTTCCCACATATTTTAATCCAAACACACTGGTTATGCTAAAACAATAAGATATGTTTATTAACTACAGAAAGATAGATTTTAAGTGATTACAAGTAATGATGCATAAAAGTCAGGATCAGTTACAAAAAGAAATAAAAGATAAAACACAATTTAATGGCTAACTTAACAAATTCAAAGCAAAGGTTTTCCTCACCATATGCTACAGTAAATTGTATAGGCTGGGCCTCCTTTCAGCCTGAGACTCCTCCCCCTTAGTTCAGGGTCCTTCGGGTATTCATTGATGTCATGAGCAGAGACATGGGAGGAGGAGTGAAGTCAAGTGTTTTCCTCCCCTCTTTATAATTCAATTTTTTTGTGCTAGAAATATCCTTGCTGAGTCATGGTGACACTGAGTCTGTTGTGGACATGAGGTTTGAACCATCCTTGTGATGGAATGTAAATTTCTTGTTTACACCTTCCCCATTAATGGAGAATGACTACTTAAGCAGGTGATAGCCCTTTAACATCTCTGGGTGTTGGTCTGTCCTTTGTTCCTGAGAAACTGGTTTGGGCCTGCTTTTCTGAAACTTGGAGAATGTTACAGCAATGATACATAGTAGAATCTTATAGCTTCACATACAATGTTGATACATTTATTTTACCAGGACAATAATGTTCAGCAGATTATGACATTTCAAATGATACTTCACAAGGCATACTTTTTATAAAATTTATCATAGTCTCATAAAAATGGTGACCATAGTTGTGTATATACCATCATAATCAGTACGGGCAAGTGGGTGTTAGAGATCATTTCAACAGGATGCTCCATCCACTTTACCTCCCTCCCTGTATACGACCCCTTCCCCGTGCCTCTTCAGGGACCCCTCTCACAAGCACTTTTTGCAACATGAAATTGACAGTCTCCTAAATCTGGGTGCTATAGAACCAGTTCCCATGCAACACAGAGGGAAAGGATTTTATTCCAGGTACTTCCTGGCTCCAAAAAAGAAAGGTGGTTGAGACCTATTCTAGAGCTAAGATTTCTCAACAGATTGTAAAGATTCAGAGGTTCAAAATGGTAACTCTTGCAGCAATAATTCCATCATTGATTGGTGATTGGTTCTTGGCTTTTGACCTTAAAGATGCTTACTTCCATATAGCGATCCACCCCAGCGCAGAAGTTTCCTACACTTCACTCTGGGTCAAGAGCACTTTCAATACATGGTGCTCCCGTTCGGTCTCTGATCTGCACCCAGAGTGTTCTCAAAAATTCTTTCAGTGGTAGCGGCTCATCTTCACAGATGAGGAACTGTGATTTCCCCACCCCCCCCACCTTGACGATTGCCTGTTCAAAGAGCGGTTTTTTAACAATGCTTCAACAGCCACTCAGAGGGCCATAGGCCTGTTTCTCAGACTGGGACTACAATTAAACATCCGAAATTCCACCCTAACTCTGGTGCAAACTCTGGAGTTCATAGGAGCTTGCCTTGATGCTGTAACGGCCAATGCATTCCTCCCGTCACACAGGTCCATAACCAATTTAGGCACTATAGTCCAAGTCAGCCCTGAAATATCAGCCAAAAATTATCTCCAGTTATTCGGACATATGGCAGCTGGCACCTTCGTAATAAATCATGCAAGTCTTCACGTGCACTGCCTCCAAGGGCTGGCTCAGAAGTGTTGATTCATCAAGCAAACAACTCTCCATGCCTTTGGCAGGAGAAAAAAAAAATCCCTCAACTAGTGGAAGAACCCACATAATGTTTGTTCATGGAACCCCTTTGCTCAGCCATCTCCAACATCAGAAATAATAATGGATGCACTCCTACTGGGATGGGGAGCTCACCTAGATTCTGCTCACACTATTCAAGGCAGGTGGTCTCCTCTCGAGTCTATCCTTCACATCAACTTGCTGGAACTCAAAGCCATCAGAAATGCCTATATCCATTTCCTCCCGCTGACCGGGGCAAATGCCTAAAGATTATGATGGACAATATGTCATGCATGTTTTACATAAACTGTCAAGGGGGAACAAGCTTGTCTTCCTTTTGCACCGAATTGGTGCATATGAAACTAAATCAACATTTCAGCAGCTTACCTTCTGGGCATACAAAACAATGCAGTGGATGCTCTCAGCAGACACCTCTCATAAGATCATGAATGGGAGATAGATCCCACTATACTATACTATACGCATATTTTAGTGTTGGGGCATCCCACAGATAGACCTGTTCTCCCCAGCCAAGGACAAGAAGCTCTTGAGGAAGTCTGGATCACCCGCTCCCTGGGAGATGCCTTTCTCCTTCGTTAGAGTCAAGCCTTCTGTATGCATTTTCCCCGACTTCCTTCATATCCAAGGTGCTGTTCAAGATAAGGAAAGCTAAAGCCAAAGTTATTCTCTTTGTTCAGACAAGGTCAAGACAAACATGGTTTCCTTACCTGTATCAGCTCACTGCTTGTCAATTGATCACTCTCCAGACTGTTCTCCATCTTCTCTCTCAGGATGCTGGTCAAATCCATCACCCCCAACCTTGGGGTTCTTTTGATCAAGGCATGGCTGCTAGATCAGAGGAGGGCAAACTACGGCCCGCAGGATTGCCAGCCCCATGGTGCAGCAAGGCTAAGGCAGGATCCCTGCCTGCCCTGGCCCCGCACCACTCCCGGCACCAATGGGAGCTTCGGGGGTGGTACCCACAGGCGAGAGCAGCGCACAAACGAGCCACCTGCCCCACCCCACCCCCAGGAGCCACTGCCGGACATGTTGGCTGCTTCTGGGAGCGGCATGGGGCCTGGGCAGGCAGGGAGCCTGCCTTAGCCCCGCTGCGTGCCGCTGCCACCCCGGAGCCACTTGAGGTAAGCAGCGCCAGGTCGGAGCCTGCACCCCGAACTCCTCCTGCACCCCGCATCCCAACCCCTGCCGCATCCCTCCTGCACCCCGCACCCCTCCTGCACCCCAACCCCCTGCTCTGAACCCCCTAACCTTCTCCCTTGAGCCCCTTGCTGCACTTCTCCTGCACCCCAACCCCCTGCCCTGAGCCCCCACCTCACCCCTCCTGCACCCCAACCCCCTGCCCTGAACCCCCTCCTGCACCCCAACCCTCTGCCCCAGCCCTACATTCATGACCCTGCATACAATTTCCCCACCCAGATGTGGCCCTTGGGCCAAAAAGTTTGCCCACCCCTGTGCTAGATGGTTTGCAAAGTTAGAAACAACCCGTTCTGAGGATGTAAAGAGAGTGCTGTTACATAGCAGGAAACGATCTACTTGTGACGCATATACTCAAAAGTGGATGAAATTCAAACACTGGGGTGACATAAAAACATCTTTCACCTCCATCTTCTCTCTTATCATTTGTACTAGATTACATCTTAGAGCTAAAAATGACAGGATTATCTTTAAACTTCATAAACATGCGTTTGGCAGCTATTATGGCCTTCCATCATATGGTAGAGGGTTTTTCCATCTTCGTTCATTCTACAATGAGGAAGTTTCTCAAGGGACTGGACAACATCATCGCACTAATCAGATGCCCTCCACTGGCATGGTACCTCAACTTGGTACTCAGATGTCTTACAAGGCCTCCCTTTGAACCGATGGCCAGCTGCTCCCTTCTACCCTGTCTATGAAAACTGCCTTTAGTAGCCATTACTTCTGCTCGAAGAAGAGTGGGTAAAATAGGGGCTAAAATGACATACCCCACCCCCACAACCTTCTTTAAGAATATCACACTGCGACCGTATCCCAAATTCCTGACAAAGGTATGTTTGGACTTCTACATAAATCAATCTATCCACCTTCCAGTTTTCTTCCCTAAGCCACATTGGGATAAACGAGATGCAACATTACATACACTCAATGTCAGGAGGGCATTAGCCTTTTACTTAGACAAGATTAAGCCCTTTAAGAAATCTCCTATATTTTTTCTCTCCATTGCAGACAGAATGAAGGAATCTCCGATTTCCAAGCAAAGATTCTCTAGATGGGTATCTGGCTGCATTACCTACTGCTATCAGTCTCATGATCTTCAACCTACCTCTGAAGTATTAAGTCACTCCATGAGATCCCTCTCTACAGGCTTTCTTAAGAACGTTCCCAGTCACAGAAATATGTAGAGCTGTGACTTGAACATTCATTCATTCGTTCATTTGCTGAACCCCGTGCAGTCACACATGCCTCAGTTTCTCATGCCATATTTGGTTCTACTGTTCTACCTTCAATCTTTGACTTGACTCCGAAGCCCCACCCCTCCGTAGACAGTACTGCTCGATAGTCACCTAGAGTGGAGCACACAAAGGGACACTACTCAAAGAAGGAGACTCACCCTGTGCAATAACTGTGGTTCTTTGAGATGTATCCCCCTATGGGTGCTCCACTACCTGCCCTCCTCCTCTCTGCTTCGGAGTTCAACAGGCTTTGCGGTAGAGAAGGCGATGAGGGAGGTTTGCCTATGCAACTCTACATAGACTCGTGCAGGGCACAAGACTGCAGGGGGTGCGTGCATGGGCTGAACAGACACTGCTACCTACCCATTGGGCGAAAGCTCACCTAGAGTGGGGCACCCATAGGGGGACACATTTCAAAGAGCTATAGTTACTGCACATGGTGAGTGACCTTCTCTTCTTTCACTAGTGCATTTTAATCATTCTGTGAACCACATGGATATTGTTCTGCAGTAAAACACCCATTGTTGGCCCAGCCGCTGGCCCAGCCTCTGACCCTCCCCACTTGCGGGGTCCAGTCTAAGCCCAAACATCTACACTGCAATTTTATAGCACTGCAGCCCATGCCCCGTGAACCAGGCCAGTCACAGTTGTTTTATTGCAGTGTAGACATACTTTAAGACACTTGTGCATAAATTATTGGTCCTGTAAAGCATTCTCTTATACCTCACCCATGTGTAATTCCAATGGAAAATGTTAATTATTTTACTGCCTTTTTAGGTTGAACACCTTAAAAAAAATTCCACCAACTATTACTGCCAACTTTTTAACCAAGAATATTCTCACCATTAAATACATTTTTTTTAACCTATTAACCTCTTCTCTTTTTCTCTAAACCTTTGCTTGTCATCCTATTATTTCCTCCTTCTACAGCAATGTATCAGCTATTTATTTTCTGCTTGCAGCACGTGGAGCTGCAGAGAAACTCATGGGCTTTAGCTCATAACTTTTTTTCAATATAGATAAAAACTCACTTTATGTGAAAATTGAATGGTGAAATTACGCTGTGTACATCATTTGGTTCCGTCCTTGTTCATGGCCTTTTATTACTCACTCAAGGTGCTGCTGAGCACAACGGTACATTAGTTAGATATCTTATAAATGCACACTATAGCAAATGTGATCTAGAAAATGCAATGTGTCTACTGAATTTACAAACTAAGGCATAACAGGAAGATTAAAAGTTTTTCCTAAGCATGTCTTGATTTTGGAAAGTATCTTAAATATGTATATAAGCAGTACATATATGTATATACTCTTAATTTTAATGCTCTTGAAAGGGGCAATGTGACATGACATTCTAATAGTGGTTAAAAAGGGGGATTGTTCCTTATTTCTGTCATGTTTTTCAGTTTGGGAGATGAAGTTTTGAAAGTGAGTTATCTCTGAGCTTTTGTAGAGAAAAGTCAACATTTTTTCCTTATGAAAAATTCTTTTGAACACATACCTTTTTAGGAATTTATTAGTATATAGGAGCACCTATGGGCCTCTGAAGTTTTGAAATGTAAAAAAGGCAAAGGGCAGGGGAAAGGGATACAACATAAAAGTGAAATGGCGAAGGTGAAAAGTGATAAAATCAAGATTTGATTTGTTTATTTAGTTAAGATTTATAGACAGTTCCCCAGTTGGTCAACTAACTTCTAGTCCCAATGACTAGTAGTTGCAAACTTTTAAGATATTGCATGCTTTCTCAGCTCTCATCATATAAAATTACTGTGCATTCTGCAAAATGAATTACTTACTGTGCTGTACACAGATGATTGCAGCCTAAAGGTAAAATTTGAAGTGTTGCAATCTTGTAATAGAAATCTCTAGTTCCACTTGAATACTTGACATCCAGGAGCCTTATTTCTTAGAATTTATAAGATATTTAAGAATTATACTTCTACCTGACAAAGATCTGTGTTTTCTTTTGGAAAAATCCGTTTGATTTTATTTCTTTTCTCCTTTTTTAAAAAGATATTTGGGCGATAGGGTGTATATTTGCAGAGCTGCTAACATCAGAGCCAATATTCCACTGTCGACAAGAGGACATCAAAACTAGTAATCCTTATCACCATGACCAGCTGGACAGAATATTCAATGTAATGGGATTTCCTGCAGGTACATATTGTGTGTGGATTTTTTTTAATTACTGCTATTCAAACCAAGATACGTGTATTTGAAATTGTTGCTGTCTTTGCATATGAAGGTTGCAGCTGATCAAAGCAATAAAGCTGTTCAAATATAATCTTTGTTTCATGAATTGCAAAATCGAGAGAGAGTCTAAACATAATGCTGCTACCAAGTGGAATTTTATATTACTACTACTACTACTAATAGGATTGACTTTGTAACATCTGTATGTATATTCAATATTTTACCATATTTAAAAGGACTGAATTTTCTTACAGGGAAATAAAAACATTAGCAGTATTTCTGGGTATCTCCTCAGTGTTGTTTCTTATATACTTTAAACTTTACAGAGGACTGGCAGATCTGGGCAAAAAGTATTGCACCTACTGGTAAATCTTTTGCAAATGTTTAATTATTGCAAAAATCAACGATTTTGCATTTTCATTTTCAGTTTTCTGTTGTGGCAGAAAATATACTAGTGTGTCTTGATTTGGAAAAACTGCTTTTGTCTAACCAGAAAACTGAGGGTCAGGCCTAAGCCCAGACCCAAAGCAAATTCCGAACAGCGAGCCTTTTGCTATGCCTTTCCCTCAACCCTTGGTAGTACCTTGTTTGGATACCCCTGAACATCTGTTGGGTTAGTGGGATGTCTTCTGGTGTTTATGTGGCTACTGGTGTGTTGTCAAAATGATAGAGGCCTTATTTTAATATTTGATCCCTCTCTCCTCCATTGTGTTTATTCCCTCCATCATGCAGAGTCCATTCAACAGGCTTCTACAAATAGTCTTGTTCTTCCATCACCTTGTTAGAATCTCATTGGCTTCCTGCCTCTTATCACAAGAAGTTCAAACTCTTTTCCCCACCTTCATATTCACCCCCTAGTCACTTTTTTCTGTTTTTTTCTGAACACTTAATTTCCATTTCCCACTTTTGGCTTCATGCCTTCTATCATGCTACTCCCAACTTGTGGAACAATCTTCCTTTCCCCATCTATCTAGTGCCTTCGCTTTCCTCCTTCAAAAAATTTCCTTAAAGCGGATTTCTTTAAGCAATCCATTCTTCTCTCACTGCTAAACTTTTTTTGTGTGTGTGTCTTTAGAGTCTAAATAAAGAAAGATAAACTTTTTGGGGGCAGAGATTGTCTTTGTGAAGTTCCATGTAAATATATAGTATTGTATTAATGTTTTGTAATAAGTTTGGATTGCATTGTGTGAACAGTTGATCTTGGTGTGAAGGTCCCCACTTCTTACCCAAGAATATAATTGTTTACCATTTTATTACTTTAAAACCTTTTATTGTATCATTTGCCATTTGCCATTATAAAACCATTAATCTGGTGCAAAAACAGACAAATATGAGAGGGAGGAAAAGGAAATAAAGATAACATGCAAAGCAGGAAACAATTAGATAAATTCCCTCCGTAGTTGGTTCTAGATTTTTGACCTCATCTTCTATCTAGATGGACCAGCAAAGTCCTCAGTTTTTCAGGTTGATGTCTATTCTCTGTCATTAATGCCATGCAATTATAAACAGTTGTAAAGTTCTGCAGCTCATAAAGTTCCAGGAGTACAAACCTAAATTATACAGATGGCTAGATTTTTTCAAATCCACGGGTACAGGAGAATGTCATATAGTCTCTACGCCAGAAACATGGTTCTTTGTCTGCAGGAAAATGGTAAATGCCATCCCAGAGAATAGGAAAATAATTCAGAAGAAAAAGAAGCTACCGACTTGGAGTTTTGGGATTGACTATATGCTTAAAAATTACTTACAAAGTGAAAGATACATCACAAACTTCAGGGTCACATTAAAATAGTTTTAACAGTTATTTGATTTTTTTTTTTTTGCCTTATATATTAATAAATTGAGAAATAGGTTCCTTATCCATAGTCTGCACTTGATAATATACCTTAATCATTGCTGACATATATCCTTTAATTACAGCATGTGTCTGGGATAGAATTGGCTAAAACTTTTATATTTGTTGAGCGTGGATGCAGCTACAATGGCTGCTGCAAATGATGGGTAATGCCATCCCAAGCATCCTAATGGCAAAACAGATCACGCAGAACCACTTCATTAAGCCATTAGGAACTTGGGGTAGTTAGAACAGGAAAGGCTGAGAGGAGGAAATGATACCGCCACTGATTTCCTTTTGGGTTCTCTGATATGGTGGTTGTGGTTGATCATGGTGGGTTTGACTTGGTGTGACTCACTTGTCCAAGGCAACTTTTTAGGAGGAGTGGAGTATACTGCATCTTTGGGCCTCATTATCCATCTTAGTGAGCAATGAAGGTAGTTCCTGTGGGTTGGGACTGACTCAAGCTGGCTTGTCAGTTTGTCTTTGTGATTTCCTGTTGAACAAATTGTCACCCTGATACAAACGCCTTAAAAAGGCATATGAGAAAGTACTAATGCATGTTGATCTTGCAGATAAAGATTGGGAGGACATAAAAAAGATGCCTGAACATTCAACATTAATGAAAGATTTCAGAAGAAACACGTAAGTTAAAGTTTTGCTGAGCTTTTTTGAAAGATTAGTTGTCTATTTTATCTTAATTATAATTACCTTATTAAAAAATACTTTGCTATAGTAGGCACCATCTTATTATGGTAAAGGATTAATATGCAATTATTATGGCTTAGATGATGGAGGAAATAAGGATACCAGGATGCTTAAAACTCCGTGTACTGTGGCTGTTCAAGTGTAGAAAATGTTAGAAGCCAGATGCTGGTTATCTGAATCCAGAAAGCACTGTATAGTGAAATGAGAAGTAAAGTGGCAGATGTGAAATTGATCATGTACGTGAATGGAACTGGATGACTCTTGAGGTTGCTAATCGCAGCCTTTCATAGATGTTACAACTTCAGATTTGTGCCAAGTCTACGGTGATGGGAAATTGTTCCTTTGTGATAAATATGTGAATAGAGTTGGTGGCCTGTCTCTACTTCCACACAAACTGTCAGTATAATTGGCAGTCTCAGGCTTGGTCTACACTAACGAGGTAAGTTGCATAAATGATGTAACTGAAGTCGAAGTAGCTTAGATGGACTTACAGTGGTATCTGCACCACGCATGCTCTCCCGTCGACATAGCTTCCGCCTCTCGGAGAGGTGGAGTAGGGAAGTTGACGGGAGAGTACTCTGCCATCAACTTATCACGTCTGCACTAGACTCATTAAATCGATGCCCACTGGATCGATCGCAGCAGTGCCGATTTACCAGTAGTGAAGACAAACCCTCAGTACATGGGGCAAAGCTAAATGGGGAGGTGAAGGCAATGGGGTCTCTTAGAAGTGCGTTTAGTCACCTTGACAGAGTAGTTTGTCTTTGTCTGCAGTAGAGAACTGAACTGTTCCTACTTGAACCTGTTGGATAGAAACAATTTAATACAAATGGCTTAATATGTCCACACTCACCGGGCAGATTCGTGTTCTGACCTGTTGCAGTTTAGCCTTGCAACTAAACTACTATGTTTTAAACAATAGCAGTTGCATTGCCTCTGGGCGCCTATCCCAAAAGCAGTGAATTTTGGGAGATTCTGAAAGGCAACCAGTGTATTGTTAGGACAGTGTTGAAAGGGCTGACTAAATATTTAAGCTCCATGCATGCTGGCACTAAAACAGTACAGACTGATAAAATGATATTTAAACTTGCTGAAAAGGAAGTCTAATCCAAATGGTACTTGAGACACATGTAAATCATTCAGAGAACTTTTGTTTGTGGTCGTTTTGTATGTTTTACAAGCATGCTAGGAGGACAAAAGTGTTATTTCTCTAATGTCAACAAGGAAGCATCTGGTGTTGGTGCCTGTGCCTTAGCTATTCAATGGACAAAAACGGAGCTTTAGTCTTAGAGCTGTCAGTCAGTATCTTTCATAAGCACTAGGTTAACTTTCTCTAAAAATGCCCAGTACTGATATTGATGTATACAATACTTTTTTTTCCCCCCAGGTATACCAACTGCAGCCTTATCAAATATATGGAAAAACATAAAGTTAAACCAGATAGTAAGGCATTCCACTTGGTAAGCTTCTGGTAGTCATATCAATTGAAAAAGCCACATATATGTTAGCAGTGGTCAAACTGGGGGCTGGGCTGGTGCCAAGTGCTCTTTCACTCAATTTATTTGCAGTGCTCCAAACTATTAACGTATAGTTTCCGAACTGGAAACACTGCAGAGTACTTCTCATTTATTGCTCCTGACTAATAGAATGATTACATGAAGAATTTAGCTGGATTGGCGTTTGAATACAGTACATCACAGGTTTTCTATTTTTAATAATCATGGTAATTTTGTGGTTTTATTTTTGATACTGCAGCTCTGTTTTTAATGCACTTTACTGCTTTTACATTTGTGTGTGTTTTAAAAAATCAAATTAAAATCTATTTTTGATAAATACAAAAAAATCATTAATTCTAGAGGATGCATATTTGATTTGAACATTTCCTTATTTAATGTATCAAATATGTACTCTGGGAAATATTGTATTGAACTTTGAAAGTTTAGTTTATAAAATTTAAAGAGCCTGCTTCCTAGATGCACAACTCTTTTTTTAATGGCTTATTTATAGATGCTTCCTAGTAAAAGGTTCTTCTCATAAATTGTGATAGCTGCATACCAAAATATTTCCTTGCTAAAACTCTGATTCAGCAACGTACTTACGCTTTTGTATAACTATAAGGACATAAGTAGTCATATTGCTTAAATAACTTGCTGAATTAGGAACTGATTTTTGTGTGTGTTATGTTAGCAAACTGATATATTGTAGAATTGTTGATACATTGCTTATTTTTAAAGAGCATTTAGGCAAATTTAAAAACCTAGATATAAAGTACTGCTGACCTCTGTCAGCAGGTTTAAAGAGAAACAAGTCTATCAATTTAACTTGGAGAATTCCAGCATCTTCTTTCCAATGTAAAGATATATAGGAACAAGAGGTTTTATGACCTTGGAAGGAAGAGGAGAAGTTGAGATGGATGAGAGAGGAAGGAAATGAGTCAAGGGGGCCTGATTGTCTCATAGGTTGCTTGAAACTCCCATTGAAGTGGCGCTTACAACTGAATGGATAATCAAGCCCAAGCATTTTTACTCTTTTTGTTTTTAAACCAACACACTTTTGGCAATTTCAGAGCCCCGCTTTCCTTGCTCTTTGGTATTTTTTTTTTTTTTTTTTTTTACTTTCATGAAAACTGTGGAATTTATTTGCTTCAGCCAAAGCTTGAGTGAATCCAGGCAGCATTTTAGTTGGTGATAAACAGCATAAAATTGTGAGAACAGGAGTTAATTGCAGCAGATGGATTACAGTAGCCAATCTGAGTAGAGATGTTCATAAGCACAGTACAGTTAGTTGTTGTTTTTTAAATACAGTGACTATGCAAATCAAACATCTAATTAAAGTGCAAAGAACTACATAATTGAGACCTCTGTCATTATGCATTATTAACTGTGAAGTATTCCTACATTCTGCAGGAGAGTACCATTTGATATAATACCTGATAACTGTTCACTGTCAGGTTTCTTATCCTCTTTGAATTGGAAATCCACTTTTGAAGAAATGAGTCAAACACACCTCTAGGTGGCTTGTGTAGTGCAGACATTTGTACCCAATACATACAAAGTCTGTAGTGTTATGCAAAACACTAGGGAATCTTTGTACATAAGCAAAGCAGCCAGTGCCTTTTCCCACTTTGCTCATAATAAAATTAACCCAATTTTTACCATATCAGGAATGAGAACAGAGCATCATAAAATGTGGTTCTTGTATTAATTAGATAGTTTACATAGTGTTTTATTGCAAAAGTATACATTATTTAAATTAAATACATATTTGGCATTGCATGTAAATAAAATATTATATATTTTTTGATAAAAAAATCTGTAATTTTTGTGAGGATGATACCAGTAAGTGATTCTATAAGTAAGGCTACGTTTTAGTCACAGATATTTTTAGTAAAAGTCACGGCAGTAAACAAAAATTTACAGCCCGTGACCTGTCGATTACTTTTACTAAAAATACCAGTGAATAAAACTTGGGGGAGGGCAGCCTGAGGCACGGGGGAGGGGGCAGTGGCGCGTGGCATGGGACCCCTGCTGGTGCTGGGAAGGGAGGTGGGGGGATTGGCAGGGCCGGCAGGCTCCGTACCTGGCTCGCCCCCCCCCCCCCCAAAGCAGCAGCAGAGTTTGGGTGCGGGAGGGGGCAGGGGGTTGGAGCACGCATCGGGGTGAGGTGGGCTCTGGGCGGCGCTTACCTGCGGGACTCGCCGGAAGCGGCAACATCCCCCTCGCTCAGCTGGTAGGCGGTGGCGTGGCCAGGCAGCTCTGCGTGCTGCCTCTCCCGGCAGGCACCACCCCTGCAGCTCCCATTGGCCGTGGTTCCAGGGAGCCCTCCAGGTGAGTGCCACCCAGAGCCTGCCACACCCTGTCACGTGCCCTAACCCCCTGCCCACTCCCACACCCGAACTCTGCTGCTGCTGGTGGGGGGCAGGCATGGAGCCAGGTAGGGAGCCTCCCGACCCCACCAATCTCCCTCCACCCCACCCCCAGCGCCAGCTGCCTGGCCACACCTCCACCTAGGAGTTGAGGGAGGGGGATGTTGCCACTTCCGTGGAGTCCCCCAGGTAAGCGCTGCCCAGAACCCGTCTCACCCCATCTGGTGCCCCTGCCACCTCCCACACCCAAACTCTGCTGCAGGGGGGTGGCTACAGGAGCCCAAGACTGTCCCAGCAGTGGCCAGTGCGCCTGGCACAGGGGCTGCCTGAGCTGCCCCTGAGCCAGGCGCACTGGCTGCTACGGAGGTCACAGAAAGTCATGGAATCTGTGACTAACTTGCAGCCTTATCAATAAGTGAATAATACACCTTTGACAAGTGCTGTTGGACATGAAGTTTTAAATGGTGATACAGACAATACATCACCACTTTTGTACTTGTCCCTCATTATTGTGATTTGAAATGGGGTAAATTGTAGTTTATAGAATTTGGAGGCCTAAGATGCTTCCAATAATTCCAACTACCTTTTTCTTCCTTTAGAACTGTGGTTCTCAAACTTTTGTACTGGTGATCCCTTTCACATAGCAAGCCTCTGAGCGCGACCCCCCCCAATAAAGTAAAACATTTTTTATATATTTAACACCATTATAAATGCTGGAGGCAAAGCAGGGCTTGGGGTGGAGGCTGACAGCTCGTGACCCCCCAGGTATAACCTCGCGACCCCCTGAGGGGTCCCGACCCCCAGTTTGAGAACCCCTGCTTTAGTACAGATGTGCTGCCTTTTGCCTGCAAGTTTGACTACATTTGACACTATTGTAGGCCAAAGATTTCACTGCTAGCTCCACATGATAATACAAAATCTTAGAGTAGCACACAATTGCTAGTTAAGAGTTACTGAAAAATTTCTCCTCCCCTCCCACCCCATACACCATTTTATCCTAATTCTACAGTATGTAAAAGAGGTCACTTTATCACATTTTCAAATCTCAATTAGGCAATCTAATAGCAAATCCGATTATGCAAATTTTAGTGTCAATCGTGGTAACTGATTCATTACTGATCACTTCAGCATTAGGCAATGCGCTTATCATATAAACCCAAACTGCTTTTCATTCCTTCCCAGGAGCCAAAAATCCCTACTTTTCCCTACCTAACTGCCAAAATCTCTAGTTTCCTCCTGACAGCTTCTATTAGTACAGTTAGGCATTTCCAATACAAAATTCTGGAACACTTTGAAAATTAAGATTAAAAATGTATGGGCAGCATAACATAAATTTAATATCAAATTAAATATCACTGGGAATACTGTAGTGATTCTGGCACCTTAGAGACTAACAAATTTATTATAGCATAAGCTTTCGTGGGCTACAGCCCACTTCTTTGGATGCATAAGTGGGCTGTAGCCCATGAAAGCTTATGCTATAATAAATTTGTTAGTCTCTAAAGTGCCACAAGTACTCCTGTTCTTTTTGCGGATACAGACTAACACGGCTGCTTCTCTGAAACCTGTAGTGATTCTATTATTCATTTTCATATTTAATTCAATAACCTCAATTTTTTAATTTATCTGAAGCTGCTGCATTTCCAGTCTGCTGCAGGGGTCTTGCTACAAAATGTAGGTCAAGCTTGAGACCCTGTAGTATAGGTCTTGATAATAAGCACTTTTAGTATCCCACACAATAAGACAATGGATCACTTTGGTTCAGAGCAAATTAGCTTCATTGAAGAGGGGTGAATGGTCTAGCCAATTTGGTCTGAAAACTTCTCCTTTGTTTTCCAAATCTTGAAGGCCTGGAGATTCATTTTTCTGTTCAGTGGAGACAGCCAGTCACAAAGTAATCATGGATAGGATGTGCTAACAAAATGTTTTATATTTGTCCTCCCTCTCCTCCCCCCATGGTATCACTATAGGGCAGCAGTTGTTTGGATACCTTAACTGTGTATTTCTTACCTCTAATAATGTTTTTGGATTTCCACCCCAAAAGAAGGGGTTAAATCAGGGTGCAAGATCAGGGATATCCATATTAATTCCACCAGAGCTTTTGGGACAACCCCCAGGGGGAAGATTGAGTCTGAAATTCTTCTTCGAGTAGTGTCCCTATGGGTGCTCCACTGTTGGTGTGCTTGCGTTCCTGCACTGCTGATCGGGGAACTTTGGTAGCAGTGTCCGCTAGGACCCGCACATGCGCTGTCTCTCCTCATGCCTCGCCACAAGGCTAGTCAGCATGCGTGGGCTAACCCCACTCAGCAGTCCATTAACGACTATTATCTCAGCCTTACTTTTGTAGCCTAGAGCTTAGTTTTTAGTAGGAGTTATTGCAGTGTGTCTTCTTTTCTCAAAAATAAATAAATAAATAAATCTATACATACAAAGAGATTTTATTTGTTTTTCTTCCTGCCCTTTCTTGTTGGGGGGCCCTTCCCCCCAACAGGGTATGCCCAGGTCTCTGGGCTTCAAGAAGTGCCTCTCATGCAACAAGGCTATCCCTGTCACAGACACGTATTCACGGTGCTTTCGTTGCCTCGGGAAGGACATGTCCCTCAAAAGTGTGCTCTTTGTCAGTAGCTTAGACCTCGGTCTTGCAAGGACAGAGCTCAGGCAGAAGATTATATTCATGGAGGCAGCCCTCACACCCTTTCTGGACCCGCAACAAGAGTCACCAAGCAGATGTGAGTCTTCCCCACACCCCTCAACATCCAAGGGCTATGGGGTGATGACATCAGCTGCTGATGTCTCTCATAAATCAGAAAAGAGATCTGGAAGTCCCCAGAGTGAGCCACAAGCTAGCCACAAACAATCCCCAGCATGGTTGGTATCCTCGGTACTGTCTGCACCAGGACAGATCAAGCGCGGTACCCATGGCTCAAGACAGTCTACAACGGCAGGTACCATTGACACATCTCCAGATCCAATGGGCATGGGCACCGAGTCAACAGCGCCGAGGGAGGAGGACAGGAGCAAGCACTTGAAAGCGCTATCAGTACCGACACCCCCATCTGGCACATGAACATCTGGTGTGGGCAAGATGTCCATCCTCCTTGGCACCACCAGTGGCACTGAGCCAGTCAGCACGGCTGCAATTCCAGCAATCAAGGGACCTCCGTATAACTGGCGTGCCAGAGTCTCCTCTCCTCGGTACCAGGACCTCTGCACCAAGTCTTTGTCCAGCACAAGAGTCTTCCCCGCTGCCTTGCCACTCTCCCCTGCTCTCTAGTGCAGACTCAGATAGCGAACCAGAGGACGGAGTATCTCAGTACTCCTCCCACATTCCCTACAGTGCCAGATATTAACAGGGCCCCGGGGCATATCCTCATATGGCCCCACCACCGTTATCCTGGTACGGTCAACCATGGGCACCATCACCGGGCTCTATGCCACCACCAGTGGCCCATACTGGGACCCCTGGTTTCTACATACTGCCCCCATGCCTCTCGGGCTTCTAGCCCCACTTGAGAACCCTGAGACATACTCCCTCGGCCACGGTGTCCAGGGCTTCAGAACCTCCAAGAGAAATCCTGGAGGAGCATAAGAGCAATGTCGAGGAAGAGGCGACCCCAAAGACCATATCCTTTTCCGTCTCAATGAGGCTGTCATGCCTCTCCCACCATCCCTGGCTGATTATTTTTGCTTCTTCCAGGATCTCGCAAGGAGAGTTGCAGACTCTCTCCAGCTACTGCTGGAAAAAGTCAAGGACACACACCACAAGCTCCTTGACATCCTCCATTCATCTTCCTTCTCAAAAGTTGCCCTTCCTATTAATGAGGCTCTCCTCAATCCTGCGAAAACAAGATGGTGTACCCCCAGCATTGGTCACACTGACATGCAAGCGGGCGAACAAAGAGTATTATGTCCCGGCAAGAGAGAGAATTCTTCTCCCACCCAACTCATTGTGATGGATGCTATAAATTCATTGTTTTAATGTAATTTAGATGGAATGTGAAGATGTGACTTCTCACTTCTTAGCTAATGGTTGCTGATAAAGGCCTTAGGCCTTACAATATGGCTACAGGAAAAGGCCTTATCCTTACAACATGTTGGTTGAAGTGCTGCTAGATAACTCCCCGAAACTGCTACAAACAACCACCGCTTCCCACCCATTTGGCCACCGGCTGGCAGCGTTCTGCAGCACCTGGGAGCACACAACATCAGACCGATGGGTCTTAGAGATTGTTTGCAAAGGGTACTCTACCCGTTTTACCTCCCCGCCCCCTCCACAACACCCTTCCCTGACTCTCTTCAGACACCCTTCTCACAAGAGTTTACTACAACAAGAGGTAGATAGTCTCCTCATTAGGAGCCATAGAACCAGTACCTCAACAGCTATGAAGCATAGGGTTCTACTCTTGCTATTTCCTAATATTCAAGAGGAAGGGAGGTTGGAGACCCATATGAGACCTCACAGCTCTCAACAAGTTTGTAAAAGCTCAAAATTCAAGATGGTCATCTCAGCAATGATCATTACAGCATTGGAACAGGGAGACTGGTTTTCGGCCCTCAATCTTTAGGATGCCTACTTCCGTATCTCAGTTCTACTGACTCTCAGGTGATTTCTCAGATTCACTCTTGGACAAGACAACTACCAATACAGGGTGTTCCACATCTGGCTATCATTGGCCCCAAGAGTAATTTCCAAGGTTCTCTCTGGTGGCCGCCCACTTACACTCCCAAGGGGTCATGATCTATCCTTATCTGGACTATTGCCTCCTCAGAACCCGGTCTCTCCAAGAGGCTCACCGGGTCACCAAAGCTGCAATGTATTTGCTTTTAGAACTGGGCCTACAGATCAATGCCCAGAAATCACTCCTCGCTCCAGTACGGCACCTGGAATTCATAGGCTCCGACCTTGACTCTTTACAGGCCAGAGCTCTCCTACCTCAACACAGATTCCTCTCTCTGGCTACACTCACAGAGACCATTCAAAAGAGCCCACAAATATCAGTCAGAAACAGCCTACAACTCTTGGGGCACATGGCAGCAGGCACAATGGTAATACCTCATACCAGGCTTCACATGTGGTGCCTTCATATGTGGTTCAGCTCAGTTTACAGACCAAACAGGGACGGACTAGACAAACCCCTGTCACTACCCACAAGGGTCAAAATCTCCCTAGACTGGTGGAGAGACCCAACCAACATTTGCAAAGGGATCCCCTTCTCACAAAACCCCCCGTTGTTGCTTCTCACCACTGATGCATCGTTCAGAGGGTGGGGTGCACGTCTAAATGGTCTCCCTCAGAGAGATCCCTTCACATCAACCTCTTCGAGCTAAGAGCAGTCAGGAATGCCTGTGCCCACTTCCTCCCACTAATAAAAGGATCACACATGAAAGTCCTAACAGACAACATAGCCTAAATCGACAGCAGCTTGGTCACCTTCCCGCTTCATGTAAGCAATGAGACTGTGGAATTGGTGCATCTCCCACGACGTCACACTGTCAGTAGCCTACCTCCCAGGCACACAGAACTCGATAGCAGACAGTCTCAGTTGCAGATTCCTACATGACCACGAGTGGGACTAGACCCAGTAGTACTTCACAATCTATTCAAGTGGTGGGGGACACCAACCACAGCCTTGTTTGCAACTTACCTGAACAAGAAATGTCCATGCTACTGTTCCAGAGTGGGGATAGGACAACATTTCATAGGCAATCCTCTCCTCCTCCCCTGGGACGGGGACCTTCTTTACGCCTTTCCTCCTTTTCCCCTACTATCAAAAGTCCTGCTGAAAATAAAAAGAGACAGAGCACACATCATTCTGATTGCTCCTGCTTGGCTGAGACAGACCTAGTATCCTTACCTGTCACAGCTCGCGAAGTGCCCACCGATCTCTCTTCCAGTTCCACCATACCACCTTTCGCAGAACAGAGGACATACCCTACATCCCAACCTGGCAATTCTCCACCTCAGTGCATGACTGCTCCTCAGTTCAAACACTTGGAAAGCTCCTCTTTGATGGAGGCGCAAGGGGCATTACTACACAGTAGGAAATCCTTGACACAACATACTTACCTACAAAAATGGTCCAGGTTTTGGTTTTGATGTACATCCCAACAAATCTCCCAGACTTCCACAAATCTTAGATTGGCCCTAAAAAGATCTAGGGTGTCTCTAAGCTTTCTGAGTCCACCTAGTGGCTATAACAGCCTTCTACCATCCAGTAGATGGATACTCAGTGCTGTTGCACCCAAACACCAGAAGATTCCACAAGGGTATAGTTAACCTCTTCCCACAACTTCGGCTTCCTACGCCCACATGGGACTTAAACCTGGTACTGAAAGGACTGACTAGGCCTCCCTTCAAACCCATGGCCACCTGTTCACTTACATATCTCCCAATTAAAACTGCCTTCCTGGTAGCGATTACTTCAGCCAGGAGAATAGGAGAAATAGCGGCTCTGATGGCACATCCCCCCACACAGTATTCTTTCCAGAGAAGGTTACGCTCAGCAGGAGCGGCGCCAAGGTTTTTGCTGCCCTAGGCGGCAGCACTCCTCCTCTGAGCATTTGGCAGCGGGGGTCCTTCCGCTCTGCGTCTTTGGGGCACTTCGGCGGCGGGTCCCGGAGCGAGTGAAGGACCCGCCGCCGAAGTGCCCCGAAGACGCGGAGCGGAAGGACCCCCGCCGCCGAATTGCCACCGAGGATGGCAAAATGCCGTCCCCCAAATCCTGCCGCCCTAGGTGACTGCCTAGGGTTGCCTAGTGGAAGCGCCAGCCAGCCCTGACGCTCAGACCACATTCAAAATTCATTTGTAAAATAACCTCCCTGTTTCACGTGATTTAATTGATTAATTTTCTAGCCTTCTATCCCAAGCCTCACTGAGACAACAGAAAGGCTATATTATATACTCTAGATTTCAGAAGAGCCCTAGCCTTCTACCTTTACAAGATGAAGGTCTTCAGGAAGTCCCTCAGGTTTTTCATCTTTGTTGTGGAATGATCCAAGGGCTCAGCAGTATCAGCCCAAAGACTTTCCAAGTGGATCTCGAATTGTATCAGACAATGTTACCAACTTCGCAATATGACACCTCCAAATACTATTAGTACACACTTCACAAGGTTGATCTCCTCATCCATTGTCTTCTTCAGGAATGTCCCTATCTGTAGAGCAGCAATGTGGGTGTCAGTCCACACTTTTACAGAACATTGTGATCACTGGAGACTCCGCCTCCAATGCCATCTTCAGCTCCACAGCACTGTCATCTGTAACTGACCCGACTCCAAAGTTCCAGCCCTCTAGAAGGGATACTGCTTGGGAGTCACCTACAGTGGAGCACCCATAGGGACACTACTAGAAGAAAAAGTTACTCGCCTTGTGCAGTAACGATGGTTCTTTGAGATATGTCTCCCTGTGGGTGCTCCACAACCCACTGTCAGTGACTCTATGGTAGAGAAGTCAAGTATCAGAGGGGTAGCCGTGTTAGTCTGAATCTGTAAAAAGCAACAGAGGGTCCTGTGGCACCTTTAAGACTAACAGAAGTATTGGGAGCATAAGCTTTCGTGGGTAAGAACCTCACTTCTTCAGATGCAAGTCTCGAGGTTCTTACCCACGAAAGCTTATGCTCCCAATACTTCTGTTAGTCTTAAAGGTGCCACAGGACCCTCTGTTGCTTTCTATGGTAGAGAAGGAATTGAGGGGGCTTAGCCTGCATGCGCTGACTAGTCTCGTGGTGCAGTACGAGGAGAAACCGCCCGTGTGTGGGCCTTACAAACACTGCTACCGAAGTTCTCAGATCAGCAGCACAGGGACCCAAGTATACCTGCAGTGGACACACATCTCAAAAAACCATCGTTACTGCATAAGGTGAGTAACTTCTTCCCAGCACCAGTGAATTTCTGGGTTCTATGATGCTCCCAGCAACACTTTTTTCCAATTTTCATAAATGGGGCAAATTTTCATAGGCTCTCTGATTTCTCAAGAGTCTCTTCCCCTTTTCACATGCTGATCCTTACACACACACACGCTCCCTCCCTCCCTCCCCCCATGCAGAACTTATCGGGGGCTTATCTAACAACTTCTTCCCATGTTGTCTATTATCTCTTTTTTTATAATTTATTTCTATTTTCTTTCTTTCCCTGAGTTTCCCTTGTGTCTCTATGGTCTTGAGACAGTGCACCCAGCCACTCTACTCCTAATATGCTAAACTGCAGAGTCCCTTCTGGAGTTAGGTGGAACCTCATTTTCCTCCCCAGATACAATGCAGCTAGGCTCTGTGCTGACAGGATGACCTCACAGTAGAAAGCTCTCTTTCCTTTCTCCCAGGGTTAGACAATTTTTACTCTTATTTTTTACTAATAGATACTTCTGCACTCCCTGAGTGGAACAGAAAATGTGTGAGTTTCAATCTCTTCTCTGTCGTGATAGTTGTATAGTTATTCAGCTCTGAATTTCCACTGTTTTTTTCTATTTTCTCCTGCCAGTTTGTGATCCAGTGTGCTTAGAACTCATCAGCATCTTATTGGTAGCCCCATAATCTAATCACCATAATGCTATGCCAGGATGTTGTTTTGTTTAGCTTTTGCTGTGAGATGCCATTCAGCGTATCGGCTCTCCCTCTTTCCTTTTCCGGTGCCCGAGTCAGTGTAAGAACAGTTCCATTCAAACTGATACTTCACTAAAGCCACGTGCAGTCCGTGAAGAACTGCTTATGAATCTCATGCTGCAAGTTGAGTATATAACTATTTTAAAGACTTCCATCAGTGACTAGGTGTGACTGGAATTTAGTAAACCATTATGTCAGTTATGCACAAAAGAAATAGTTGGCTTTGCAGTGCTAACAGGAGTAAAGAGCAATTGAAAAAACCAATTTGTCACTAAAATAAACCAAATACAGGGAGTAGACGTGGAGTTAGAAGGTTCCATTTTTATATAGTCACTTTTCAAAGTAGATTCACACCTGTTTATAAAAGCAACAATTGGTTGGAAAATACAGCAGTCCAGTTACTGAGTGACGTAAGTAATGAGAGCCCATTGCCTTGTGCGCCTTTCTTTGTATGGCTTCACCATTCAATAAAGCATTAAGTTCCAAATTTTTATCTTTATCTTCTAAGCTTGCTATGGGATTTGCCTAGGTATGTGAAGGATCATCTCATTCTACACAACTTCCCCTGTCACAGCTACATTTCACTATATTAATGGAACTGTCAGAGAAGGTGAAACTCTCATGTGTGGAAAGCAGGGTTCTTGGTGTATGGCACTTGGTCTTGAAACTACCACATATTTCACCGCTTTTAGACTGAGTGGAAACCCCACTACTTTGACCTACTCTTCTCACAATAAAAGAAGAAAATATTGTGTGAGAGCTGGAGAAAATGAAAGAATTTCTAGGCCTTGTCTAGAAATGTTGCGTCAGAGTAACTGTAGTTAGTTTGCCTTTAAAGGGCCTTGTGTCCACTCACAACTTGTTTTTAAACCAAATTATTTGGCATCTTACATTGCAGTAAGTAATCCTTGGAATGGAAGCAACTCTACTTCACATTGAGTTTGTTTGCTTTAATGTTTGTGTGGACGCATTCCTAGCTACTCCACTTCTGGCAGTCGTCCAACTACTATACCCCACACTGCATTGCTTCACAGCTGGATGAGCTTGTCTCTGTGCCCTCCACTTTTCTGGGGTCAGCTTGACTGGATGTCACCTCTCGGTTTAAAGGGTGGCAAGCAGCCAGTAGTACCCCTTTTCCATACCAGTATTCAATAGTAATGACTTCGCACACCAGAGTATCCATATCCATTATAACAGCCATGCTCCCCCTTCCCCATGGTTCTCTGTAAACCCTTGCAGTTCTGGACTTGATTGCTGTCTTTGGAAGAGCTGCATGTCTAGTCCCATCTGTAGAAGAGTCACTGGAATACTGACATCTACAAGATACTATTAGAGCAAATAAAGAAGAGGGGGCTCTCCTGGAGATGTCCCAATGCCTAGTCAAAACAAAGGAGCTCTGGCAAAAGTACCTAAGCACAAGGGACCTCTGGAAACGCTCCCACTACCTGCCCATATTCTGAGGATCTTGACTGTGTTTTGCAAGGAATGCCATCACCAAACCTGAGAATTATGTGGTGGATAGTTATCCACAAAAGACCCCAGACAAAACAGCAAGCATCCAAGACAACATGGCAAGCACCCCAAATCCTGCCACAAGCCTGGACCCCAGGTTTGCCATGGGCTCCAACCAGAAGATGATTTATCAGGGCAGCCAAGAACTATGAAACAGCAGATTTGGACATTATATGAGAACCTCATGTGGACACACTGAAGGGGAAAAAATCTCTACCAGCAGCCAGACTGAAATTGCTGCAAAGGGGAGCTCTACCAGCAAATATTGTGTTCTGTCTTATGACACAACTGCATTGGGTGATTTAAACTACTTTTTCTTTCCTGACACCATACTTGACAGAGCTAGGAATCTTCTTCTACCTACTTGGCATTTAACATCTCCCTCCCCAGCATGCTCAAAATGGTATCTAAACTGGAGACGTATGGCTGTTAAGTTTTCTTTCTCTACAGTATGAAATCCTGCAACCACTAGCCACACTTACCACCTCCATACCACCCTTCTCAAGCTGCTTCCCATTCCCTCTCCCTTCCTCCCATTCACCCCTAGTTCAAAAAGTCAGCACCAGAGGACCTAAAAAAAAAAAAAAAATAATCAAACACATTGGAAGGCAAGCATTATTTTAGAGGCAGATCCAGAAAGAGGAAAAAATAATAGAAAAGGTACATTGGCTCATTTTCATCATTGCATTCAGTTTTAGTAAAGTTGAGATTTCTTGAGGTATTTGGCCCAAAATAGGTGATAGAGACATTTCAGAAGGGATAAGACATTAAAAAGCATTTGGCTTTTAGAACAGCTAGTCCAGAACTTTTTTAACTTTGAAGTGTACTTTACGTAGGTGTTATGAAAGAGAACTTAAGGCAAAGATAGTAGTTAGTCTTGTCATGCACCACACTGGAAGGCACAGAAGCTCTCTCAGGATTGCCCATATATCTAGTGTTTCTGATCCACTCCTGCCCCAGGTGTGAGATAAATAGGAGTGTTGGTAAATAGGAATGTTGTGTATCTTCCTGGTTTGCCCATTGCTTCAGGATTTGCCTCAGGGTTACATCTTCCAACATGAGGATAAGCCTGCAAGGTTGCACATGGAATAACTAGTTGGCTGACTGCTGCTCCCATTCACCCATCCCTGTAGCCCTCCACCTACCTGAAACCAGCACAGGCAACCAACTATCCTCACACCTACTCAAACTAGCACAGTTACTCAACCTTTGTTATAGAGGGCCTATAGTAGAGGGAAGTAATTTGACAAAACAATTTACCATTTCAAAGAGAACCTCTGCATGGGAGGAGAAGATGGAAATGACATTCCAAAATTGTGGAAAAGAAACATTTGATCATTGTTGGCCTGGAGACTAGAATTGGCGCAATAAGTACTTGTGCTTTTTCTGAGTTTCCTTAGCACCTGTAATGCCATGGTGCTCACAAAGAGGGGAGATATCACCCACAGAGAAGGTGACAAATCTTTGAATGGGGGGGTAGGGAGAAGAAGCAAGAGAGGATCTGTTCCAGGAACTATTCAATTCATCCCAAAAGAGGACTATGAAGGCAGAGTTGTGGAGGGATGGTTTTCTTGGCGCATTCTCTTAGGATCAAAAGAGAACACATGGCCCTGGAAAGGGACATGATGCAGACCATTCAGGGCCGGCTCCAGGCACCAGTGGAGCAAGCTCGTGCTTGGGGCAGCAGATTCCAAGGGGCGGCATTCCATCTAATCCTTTTTTTTTTTTTTGCGCTTCACCGCTTTGGCGGCCCCTGCAGGATTTTTCTTTTTGGTTTGCTGCTCCCGCTGCCCAGTAGGGGGCGGAGGAGGAGAGCGCCTTGCAGCAAGCCGGGAGGGCAGTCCGCGTCCTTCCCTGCCTGCCGACTGGAGCAGTGCGGAGCCCTCCCGGCAGGAGGCGCCCGCGGAGGGGGCCGCGTGGCAGCGCCCCGCTTAAGGAAGCCCTGGGGGCCCCCTTCTCTCTCTCCCCCCACTAGCCGGGGTGCGCACTCCGCTGCCCGGGGTCTGCAGGGCCGGGAGTCCCCCTGCACCCACGCTCCCGCAGCCCTGCAGGTATTTTTTTTGTTTTTTCTTTCCTTCACCGCTCCGGCCGGCCAGTTTGTGTTCCCTCCCCCCCCCTTGCTGCTCCGGCGGGCCGGTTTGTTCTTCCCCCCCACCTCCCATCCGGCCGGGGGCAGGTTTGTTTCCCTCCCCCCTTCGCCGCTCCGGCCGGGGGCAGGTTTGTTTTCCTCCTCCCCTCTCCCCCCCCTTTGCTGCTCCGGCGGGCCCGGCGTTTTTTGCTTGGGGCGGCAAAAAAGCCAGAGCCGGCCCTGAGACCATGTTCAGGCAAACACCTGCGATGGAGCACCTTTTGTTACAAAGGTCAAGAATTGCACCCTAACCGTCCAAAATCCTCTAAAATGAGTTCAGTCAACCTAATTATAGGCCATTCCCTCAACAATCAACCCCAGGAGATGGAGGAAGAGAACCCTTTTGAGATCATCACCTACAGCACTCCTTGACCATGCCTCCATTCCATTGGTCTTAAGTTTGCAGTACATTCTTGTTTAATTGTTTTTGTTTTTATTCAAGATGCAGTTTACTTGTGTTTTTTGTTAACCTAGTGAATTCATTTTGGCTGAAAAATTACATGGAGGTACATCTCCATCCATAAATGGCATAGTATCCCTCATACTGTCAATTCCTAATAAAAACAAACACACATTTCCTTGGTTCCAGTACATTCATTACCATCAAATTGATTTAAATCATGATTTAAATCACTAGTCAGGAAGACTCGATTTAATCCTGGATTTCTACATAAAAGTGCATTCTTGTTGGTTGTTAGAACCTTAATACATATTCTTCAAACTCAGAGATAGATGTAGGTTTCATTTTTAGAAGGTACACACTATACATTTTTAAAGTGATTTATTTTGAAAATTTTTCAGATTAGTTTTACAGTTATATCAGAAAATGAATAATTGTTTGGTTATTTATTTTACAAAAGGTAATTGAAGCAGATATTTATAAAGTCATTGGGAGGTGAACTATCTCCAATTCAACAGGTTAATCATTAATATTTGGAGGATTTTGCTGTATTAGGAGAAGAACATCACCAGACAGACATTTAAATTGTTTTATTTAACTAAAACAACAACGTTATGTATTCTGGATTTTTTTCTTCAACAGCAACCATAAAATACTTTAACAAACAAGCATATGAATTTTTGAATTTAGTTAAACATTCAAGTTTTTTTAAATCAGGTTTGTTTTTGTTAAAATTGCTTTTAACTAAAACAGTTAATTGAAATGTTTTAAAAAACAAAAAAAATTAAATCAACTATGTCAGCCAGGTCAACATGAGAAACTTAAAATATTGGCTTCTGCAACTAACTCAGTAGTCTTCACCTTCATTTCCTGTTTGTTCATAATCTGGAAAAGAAAAACAAGCTTTCCTGCTTTTTCAGGTCCCAAACAATTTCTCGAATTTGGAATGAATTAGTCCAAAGGAAGAAAATATTCTTTCTACACCGGCAGAAGAAGCTACTGCTGTTAAATGTGAAATTATCACTTCAACAGTCTCTGAATCTGGTTCACTGGTGTGACTTTCTTTAAAACATCATCAGCAAACATATTTCTTGAATGGTTCACCCTTAACTCTGAAGTTTATTATAGTTGGTATTATGGAGGGATGATTGCTGGATGTCCATAGCCGCTAACTCCTCTTCAGCAGTTAAGGTTTGACCTGGTACCGAGTATTGAGAATATTTGCAAGAAAATAAGCTGGAGATAGTGCTTGTCCCATTCATTTTTTTAATGCTTGTAATTTAACTCTGTCATTGCATATTTCTCTTTTTAAGATCTCACTAAGTTCCTTCCAAATTTCAACAGCGTCAGCAATAAAACAGCTATTTCCCTGCATTTTGTTCAAGGCTACAGAAATAGTTTTCAGGGTACTCAGTATGTGTTCAACATTTCTCTTAAGCCCAATGTTGAGAACTTTGACTATGACAGTGCCATCTATTTTTTCACCATTTTGTTCACAAACTGTCATCAGATTTGGCCAGTTCTTGATATAGTGCTCAAAACAGTCCACTACTGACTTCCATCGCACGTCTTGTGGCAGAGTTAGCTTGGTTCCTCCCACTTTTTTCAGAGCAGCTGCTGCAAAGTGGTTGTTACAGAAGTATTTTGCAATTTCAACAACATTAGCCTTTCTTTCTGGAACACTGAAGTCTTTGGTTAGGAGGTGCATCAAATGAGCACCACAACCGTATGTTATTAGCTTGGGACTCTCTTCTAAATAATTTCTTCTCATCTTGGATACATTTGCAGCATTGTCTGTGACCAAGCTGCATACTAGATATTTGAATTTTTTTTTCACAGTTTATCGCTTTTACTGCTACTTCTAGTAAGTATTCTGCTGTGTGCGCATTTCCTGATGTATCAACTGTTTCTGTAAGGAAGACATCCCCTTCTTCTGTTGTCACACAAGCACATACAAGAAGATCATTGTGGATATTGCTAGACCTTGTGCACACTGCTCAATTTCTCTTTCATACACTTTATCCAGCAATTTGCCTGTGACATCTGCTCTGTTGGGTGGACTGTATCCTGGTCTTAATGACTGAACCATGTTAATGAAGCGTGGGTTCTCAGTCATACGGAAAGGAGAGTTTGTTGCATAAACAAACCAGGCAATTTTTTCATCAAGTACCTCTTTTTGAAATCTGCTGGTTCTTATCACAAACTTATCTATAGCTGTTTCTGGATGATGGAGATTTTTTTTTTTCTTTTTGCTACAGGTGATATACTGCGGCTATGTGACATACATGATGTGATTGAAACACTATCATTGGCAGATAACTATGAAACTATAGAAAATGATGGTGATCTTGAAGGTGGATAGTCTTCAGAATCCTGTATTTTGAGGATGCATTCTCCTAAACAAAAATAAGTCAATGCAGTTTAATTATGATTAGCATACTGCTCATTTAGTATTACTCATTGCATTCACTGACACTCAGTACTACTTTATAGGTGAAATTGTAAAAGGAAGATCTGCCTATTTCAGCTATTTATTTTTTATCACAACTGCATCTAAAATGATAGTACCATAGACTAACTATATTTTTTGCTCAAACATGAGAATTCAAGAATAGTCCAGAAGGAAGACAGGCAGTCCTTAAGAAAGAAGTATGAAATAAAGTTTACCAACCCAAAGATCCTGCATGTTTAGACATGTTTCTTTCATCATCTTCAACACAGCTTCTTCCTGAGAAGGAACACTTCTCATGATGTTGTTTCATTCCGGCAACCAGGCCTTGCATTTCTTTGTTGCAGTTTGCATTTTGCACGCATGCCTGTCTTATCCAGAGGTAGAGGAACTTAATTAAAATATTCCCAAACTGGGTCTCTTTTATGGCCTGCTGCCATTAATGGTTTTCCCTTCTAGTGAGAGAATGGTATGGTAGATCTCAAATCAATGAAGGCTACACTCAGAAAGACCTCAAGACTTCTGGAATATGCTGCTCAAACAGTTTCACTTTTGTTTTTACTGCCTGTCCCACCCTTCACATTTATCTCCAGACTTCTTCTCCTTGTCCAGATCTATTCCGCCCCCAACAATCATTGAACTTTTTGAAACTTTGCACTTTTAGCGAGAGGTAAGGAATTGACTCTATGTACACAAATTTGCAGAGGGACAATAGGGTTGAGGTCTGTTATTTCTCACCTCTATATATTATTTATTTAAAACATTTTTGCTGTTAACAAGCATGTTATCTCTGGAGACACAAATCCACAGTTTGAGAACTGCAAAACTAAGCATCTCTGGTGGTATCTTCTAGACTGAGTACTGAGTCCCATTGGGTAGATAGAAAGATTAACCTAAATAATCTATACAGAAGCCCATGGAACCCCATAAGATTGGGCCCCTAATCCATGAACTATTGGAACTAATTTACAAAAACTTTTCTTAAACATTACATGAATTTATTGTCTCATACTATAGAATTTGAATTTATAATCCCTATTCCATGATGAGATATCTTTGAGCTATAAGGTATCTTAATTAAAACTATCTTTAGATAGGTTTTTCCTCAAAAAGCATTTTATCAAAAAAATCCGATTTAAATAAAAAAAATCTGATTTTTTTTTTTAAATCATGAATTTTTATCCACCCTGCTCAGCAGTGTGTCCTCCATGCTGCCTGACAGCAATTCGAAAATAGCACTGACAACATTAATGGATGCCAGCAGAGAAATACAGGGAGTTTTGTTAATTTGACCCACCCCCAAATTTCCTGCATTTTCCAGTAGGCATCCACCTACTGAAAAATCATCCTGCTGAAGAGGCATCCACAACAAGAAAAATCACATAGCATGGATCTTTGTGGTGGAACAGTGCACCATGGGATATCTACCCAGAATACTGAGCAAATAGTGCAGAGCTGTGTGGATATAATGAATAACAGATAGAGGCATCTTAGGCTGACATGACAGAGTGGTGTGGATGCACTTCAGTTTGATGTAGTTAAATTGTTGCACTCACAGCGAACAAACTAATGCGATGTAACATCCCTGTGTCAACAGGGCCCTAATGTGTTCACTTCCGAATTTGAAATGGGCTGAGGATGCCATAGTGATGAATGCAGTATTAATGCCCAGACAGCTTCTGCAACATTACTGTGTTCCTCTCATAAAATCAAGCTGATTGAGTTTAAGAGCAGTACCACACTTGGATATTTTAAGGGTTAGATCAATTATTCCAACTTGGACTGAATTTACACCTAAAGAGTTTCTGTATCTCTTCCTATACATTTGAGATTATGTAACAGTCATCTTTAAGACCAGTTTCTGCCTGCTGGCTAATCATTCCCTCAGAGCACATAACTTTATTTCACTATGATTAGGACAGTCTTGTTTTTCCCCTCCCCTCAATATATACTGTTTAGGATTTTGTACTGCTACCCATTATGTAAGTATCTGAATGCCTTCTACGTAAAATAGATTGACAATAGCAAAATCCGTAGAGGACTTCTTGGAGACACTTGCTCTACTATCTTTTCTGGTTATAGAAAGCTCTCCTTGGGTTAGTGCTGTTTTGACTGGGGGGAAAGGGAAAGAGAAGGAGATAAGTGGGTTAGTTTTTAAAGTTATTCTGGTTATGATGGAAAAACTATATAAAAGGGGAAGGTTTTGTAGTATTTCCTGAAAGTGGTCAGGTTAAATTTCTCTGATTTCCTCTGGAAATATTCTTATACTTTGCTTTGTCCTTGGTGCTCTCATGCTTTGTGATCTGCATTGTCCCAGAGGAGCATCACTTTCTTGGTGGCATTGGATGAAATATGGTCTGTAATGCAGCTGATACTCGATCTGTTAGTTAGTATGAAGATTAAGACAGTGACCTTCAACTGGCTATGGAAGTGGACTCACACCCAGTGGAGGGACTAGAGCACAGGCTTGATGTGCTCATGGAGGAGGCAGACAGTGCATTTTGTACCTGCTGGAGCCTTTCCATTGATTTCACTTATGGTTTGAGATCAATAAATAAAGTAAGATCTAAGATTTTGCTCATCTCCCTCCTCTGAATGCCATTCAGACATTTAAAATACAGTGAGTCTACTATCCTCATAATTAGTACATGCACATTGGATTCCACTATTTGTGAATTACTTGGGCAGGTGGAGTTTCCTATCCCATCTAGACATGCATTACATTATGATTGCCACTTTCTGTGGTGGGTATTCAATGGTGCTATATAAATAGTACTGATAATGGGGCTGTAGTAAATGTGGGGTCTTGGTCAGAATATTGGTTGACTATAAATCAAATGAAAATTCCTGAAAGATCATTTCTTCCAAGTAAATGTGCATGTCAGTGTGACATAAAAACTCAGTTAATGTGTGTGAATCAATTTTAAAATAAAGCTTCTTCACAAAGAAAGGACAGACTAGCAAAACTATAGTATATTGATTTATTGGGGCAGGGGGAAGTTTCGAGGATTTTGTTGGTAGAGCACTTATGGCAAAGCTAATTATCTGAGTGAGTTTTAAGTTTTATAGGTAGAAACAAGTGGTTATTCAATAACAAATTCAATTAATATTTAAAACATGAGGGGAAAATATGGTTCATATTTGCCATTAGTGATTGGGATCTAGAAATTACATCATATGGGTGGCAGTTTGTCATGTCAGAATACAGTGGGACAAAGGCTTTCATTAATAGTTTTCATAATACTGAACTTTTTTTTAAAACTCTGCTTAGCTTCAGAAATTGCTTACTATGGACCCAATAAAGAGAATTACCTCAGAACAGGCTATGCAGGATCCTTATTTCTTAGAAGATCCACTTCCCACATCTGAGTAAGTGGTCAGTTTATTAATCCATTAGCATATTCAGATATTTTTTAGTGTATGCTCTTTGTTTACTGCTTACTATAAATACATACCTGTGTGTGTGAATAATGAATTAAATACTTACTGTCTGACAAGCAAAGAAAAAGCTATACTAACTAAAATGCCATTTGAGGTTTTTAAAATTAAGTAGCATTCCTATTAATCTCTTGCTTTATGAAACTTTGATCCTGTTAGTCGCAGCACTAATCCTGTTATTCACTGACAGGTTGATTATGCATGCTACAGATCTTTGTGGACAACTGCTAAGTGCCTGCAGGTCCAGTTCTCTGTTCTAGAATGCTGATGACATTTACTAATTAGTTTACATTTTTCCATCTTACCCTTTGTTGTAAATTCAGGGGATGGGGGGGAGGGAAATAGTACAGGCTCTCTGTACTTTCATACTTCACAGCCTAAATCCATTTTCTGTAGACACACTTTCTTTTCAACTGCACAGGGAGATTCTAAACATAAGAAAGCTTACAGACAAAAAGTGTGAACAGTCTATGATAAAGCATCCTAAGATGGCCTGCCAGTGCTTGAGTGGCCTTGTTTTAGAAAGGCCAGTTCACATGCTGCATATCATTCCTTTTTTTCATTATTAAGGGAAGAATTTATAAAATGTGTTATGTATATTTATAACAGTTAATTAAAATGAAATTAATTCAGCTCAGCTTAGTGAAATATTTATAACGGCTCCTGACCTGTCTTTATATTCTAGTGCTGTCATGCAAGTGGTTTGGTTTTGCAGAAACTGCTCTTAGGTCAATATTCTTTTCCCTCAACCTTACATTGGCAGCATTTTAATACAAAATTAATAGCATGTTCGCAGGTACAGAGGCTAGTTATAAATAAAGGTATATCCATATGATTATGAGTGGAGAAATCTTAGCTTGGGTTAGCAGTAACAAATTCATTCATGTATGTCCATGAGTCTAAGGTGAGAGACCACATACCTCCAAAAGCTTCCAGGTCTTGTCACAGTTAATGTTTTTTTTATTTGGTAATGGAGTTTTTAACCATCTGGACCACAATTATTGATGACCTTTATTTAGTTCAACATTTTATGAATTTCTGTATAACTGGATGAAGAGACCTACATTGTGCACTTATAGAGGAATTGACTCTGGTATCTAACAGGACTCTTCCATCTCTCCAACTCCAGTCTGGTCACCATATTACCCAGAAACACTGACAAATTGGTGGGAGTTGGGAGGAGAAGAATAGAAATGACCAAAAGCTTAAAACAAATACATGTGAATACCCAGGCTAAGTAAATGATGTTATTAAGAAGGGGTAAACTACTTGACAGATATATTAGGCTGTGGCTCAGGAAATTTGAAACTAGACTGGACAAAATACTAGATCTTCATCTACGACTAACCTCTCTGATTCTAGGCAGATATACAAAGACTGCTAATTTGTTTTTGCAGTGTTTTTGCAGGTTGTCAGATCCCTTACCCAAAACGAGAATTTTTAACAGAAGAAGAACCCGATGATAAAGGAGACAAAGTAAGTATTAAAATACAGTGTCGTCTTGTCTCATTGAGCTTTACCTCAGTATTTCACATTTGCTGCTCTTGTACTGCTTCTGAGTTGAAATTTTTCTTTGTGTTTAACCAATTGAGAAGAACCAGCAGCAGCAGCAGGGCAATAACCATACTAATGGAACTGGTCATCCAGGGAACCAAGACAACAGTCATACACAGGGACCCCCATTGAAAAAAGTGAGAGTTGTTCCTCCTACCACTACCTCAGGTGGACTTATTATGACCTCAGACTATCAGGTATCTCAACTTCAATTTTCCATATATTCTATATTTGGCTCTTGTGTATTGTAACTTAGAAGAAACTACTTATAGTGCAACTCTACTTTAAAAATGATTTTGTATAATGGCATGGTGGGGTTCCGTATTTATTGTATCTCAGCTTCTTTCAGATCAAGTGCGCTCAGTTTAAAAAAATAAGATTTTTTTTTTCTAACTATCAATCCTGCAACTTCAACTTCTGAGGCGAGTCAAGTTAGGAGTGGCAAGGAAACAATAACTTGTTGTGATTATTATTATTATTTATTTATTATTTATTAGTATTACCTTAGTACCTAGAAGCCCTAGTCACGGAGCAGGACCCCATTGTGGTAGGCACGGTGCAAACACAGAACAAAAGGATGGTCCCTGGTTCAGAGAGCCAATTATAAAACAAGAGACAACAGATGGATACAGACAGATCAGGGAATATAAGAAAATAATGAGACAATATTAGTTAGCATGATATAGGGAGTGGTCTCTGGACAAGAGCGTCCTAACTCTTGTCAAGTTGGAAAAGAAGAGTTTCAAGGAGGGTTTGAAGAAGGATAATATGGGGCAGCATGGGAGGAAGTATGAAGGTGCATGTCTGGAAATTTAACAAGCGGGCTAGGGAGGCAGGAGCTGACATCTCAATAGTGAACAACAGATGATAGCTAGGGTGGGATGGGCAGTGAAGAGCCTTGAAAGTAAAGAAAAGCAGTTTGTTTTGTGATAGAGAAGAGGGAGGAGCCAGTGGAGGGATGCAAAGGGGGGTGGGATGATGTGGTCAAAGTGACAGGCTAGGAAAATGATTTGAAGCAGCATTCTGGATACGACTTGGGCAAAGTTGCATTTGCTGGAGAAAAGGACATTGCAGTAGTTGAGATGTGAGATGAGAGCCTGGAAGTGAGTTTTAGCTGTGTGGATGGATTAAAAAAAGGCCATACCTTAGAGAAGCGATGCAGAAAAATTGGCTAGATTTAAACATAGGTGAGGACCTAGAGAGAGGTCATAGTCAAAGCTGATGCCCTGATTATGGGTCTGAGTTATAGGCAGGATGGATGGTGGTGTTGTCCACAGTGATTGACAAACGAGGTAACACGCAGGGCTTGCGGGGGAAGATTAAGAGCTCTGTTTTAGCCATGTTGAGCTGAGCTGAAGTCCAGCAATAGACAGAGCTTTTAATTTGGACAAAAGTAGACCTTTCTGAAGTAGAGAGGTAGATCTGTGAGTCATCAGTGTAGAGATGGTGGTTGGATTTGTGTTTGTGGATGAGATTACCCAGAGATAAGACATAGAGGAAGAAGAGAAAGGGACCAAGGTGAGAGTCTTTGGAGTAGTGGAACAGCTACAGAAAGTTGGAGGGAAGATGTAGAGGATTTTTCAAAGGACATGCTGAAGGAGCGATTAGAGAAATAGGAGAGGACAGAGTCATGGATGCCAAGTGAGGACAAGATTTCAAGAAAAAGAGCATGCTCAACAGTGTCACAGGTGGCTGACCAGGATGGAGTACTGATTTTGAGTTTTGCCTAGAGAATAGGTCATTAGAGACTTGGAGAGTCTAGTTTCAGTGGACTGCAAGGGTACGTCTATACTTACCTCCGGGTCTGGCGGTAAGCAATCGATCTTCTGGGATCGATTTATCGCGTCTTGTCTAGACGCGATAAATCGATCCCGGATCGATCCCGGAAGTGCTCACCGTCGACGCCGGTACTCCTGCTCCGCGAGAGGAGTACGCGGAGTCGACGGGGAAGCCTGCCTGCTGCATGTGGACCCGCGGTAAGTTCGAACTAAGATAGTTAGACTTCAGCTACGTGAATAACGTAGCTGAAGTTGCGTATCTTCGTTTGAAGTGGGGGGTTAGTGTGGACCAGCCCCTAGAGGCAGAAGCTGAATTGGAAGGGGTTTAAGATGGAATAGGTGCAGAGGAACTCCAGACAGTGATTGTAGACAGGGAAAGGGAGATGGGTGGTTAGTTGGAGAGGCCAGTGGGGTCAATGGTGGGTTTTTCAAAATGAGGGACTAAAGCATGTTTATATTGTGAAAGATATAACAACACTTTCCTCAAGTGAGAAGTTAGATCCTCTGTCTCTGTAAGATAGCTGCTGTCAGTTTGCTTGCCATACCCCCTGTGTACTACTTTATAAAACAAGAATGAAAGTCCAATAACTTTGAAATAATTGACTTTTAAAACTGGTTCTTGGGATCATTGACTAGATGCACTCAGGTAGCCCAGTGGTATGGCCCTGATCCTCATAAAGCCTATAGTTTTTCCCCTGGCTCTGCACACATAAAGGTATAAGAACCTAAAAACATAAAGGCAGGTCATTTTGCAGGAGCTGCATGTCATGAGCTCCATAGCCAAATGACCCCAAATTTTCTTCACTAACTCTACCCCAGGACTTCAGCTAGAGTATCAATTTTCAGGTCCATTTCACTATGCATGTGGGTTTTAAAGCACTTTGAATAATCAGTTCTAAACAGAAAGCTCTGTTCAACCTTAACCACTGTGCAGCAAGGGCTGCCTCAGAATGTAACTATAATAGTCTCTCCCTCAGTGGAGTGTGGATTCACAAAATATTTTCCAACACGAGGGTTGATCCCTCTTAAACCTGCAGGCAGCTAAGTCAGTTGCTGTCCAGAGATTGTTTTGGCATCATTTCTGCTGACTCCTTTCTGCCTGAGTCTCTGAAGAAGGCAGATGCAGCAGAACCTCTTGTCTCTCTTCCATGCTGACTGACATAGCTAAGGAAAAGAGGTGTAGGGCTTGTGTGTTGGGGCAGGGGATCTCCACTTGCTTGCACTATTCACATGCTATTCACCCCACTTCACAGTGGCAGCTGACCTGAGAGCATGGGAATCAGAGCAAACCCAAGCTACCTCTCCTGTGAGCATGGATTGAAGTCTACAAGCTGGGAAATCAGGGGGCTCTGAATCACCCTCCGTGTACGCAGGGATTGCTTAGGGAGTCCACCTGTCACCCTCATCTAGGTTGAGGAAAGCTGTGCTCCTTCCTCAGCTTTCTCACTCCACTAACATCCCTCCCAGGCTTACTGCCTGAGCGGGCAGTGTTTTTCAACAAGGGCCATATAGGGCTATTTTTGCATGGAGTAGTGGTAACTGCCCCTTCACTGTCTCAGCAGCTCTTGCAAGTGCTTTGGCTCCTCCTGACTGCTTACCTTTTTGCCATGCCTTTGAAAGGCATAATGTTTGACTTTAAGAAATTCAGTCTATTTTCCCCAGACTTTTAAGAAGGCAAGGATGATATTGCACTCATGAGTTTACATATAGTAAATAAGGCAGATGGAAAGAACCCACATGAGCTTGACAGCACTGAGGCCAAAGCAATTAAATGCCACCTACTGATGGGGACACATCTCTCTGAATCTCCCCCTAAGATTCTTCAACCCAAGGAGGAAGGAGAAAAATTTAAAATACACCATTGTTTTGACCAAACACCTGTCCCTTGGTTCTCTCATACTGTTACATCTGAGCCCTCTGAGGGAAATAACCATCCCTTGAGGAGGTTTACTAAGACATCCCCTCAGCAGCTAGATCCTTTGTTTAATCTCCCTGAAGCAAGCTGGCCTATAAATTCTCCCCCTATGCAACCTTTTCTGTCATGCATAAAAGCAATTAGGTAAGGATTTTTACAGGTATATAGACTGCCATGTCCCTTGGTTTCAGACGTTTCAACTTGCACATTTAATGTGACAACACTGAAATGAATTGGAGCAGTCCTGTCCCCGGAGGATGTAACAAACTTTTGTCTTATGAGGAGAGGGTTAGTGGTGTTTGGAGGTAGAGCGGGCTGGGTTGTTTGGGATTTTAACTTTTGTTTTTAAAAGTCACTTGTTGCTCTACATGATGTGAATGCACTGAGTCATCTTGTAATTGGCCACATAAAATAAATAAGCAACATTTTTCAGTAGTCAGGTTGTGGAAGCCTATTAACTATATTACAAATAAAACATTAATGGCTAATTTTAAACTTCAAAGTTTTTTTTCAGTTTCCTGCATACTTGAGGCACATTTTTCCAAAAAGTACACCCAGAGATTTTTTGCACTATTAAACATATCCTTTATTTATTATACAGAACTGGATCATATGATGGCTGATCTGTTACTCTGACACGTCTCATTAAGTGCGTAGTGTGTCTCTCAAGAGTGAAGATAAATGTCATAACAGCTCAGCCATCATGTGAGCTATGATGTACAGCAATGCTAATTTATTCCTGCTGGCTGGAAGTACTGTTAGAACGATTTCTTTTCCCCTCCACATCACACACCTAGAGAGTGATTCAGTCCCTTAAATGCATGTGTGGAGAGTAGCCACCTACCTTGCTTTATAAAGGTCATCCCTTTATTTTTATTTCCCCAATATGTAGCCATCTCAACACATTTATTGAATCTAACTTAACTTCTGATCTAAATGAAGACTCATGAAAAGGAAGAGTTTAAGTGTTTAAGCTAAAGAAATAAATCCCACATCAATTACAGCTTTTTAAACTGTAACGATTAAACAAATACGTCTCTTTTTTTTTTTTGTATCCCACATTTGGTCCTGGGCAGGTTATACGGGTACAAGATTTTGGCTTCTTTGTGAGCTCTTTGGGGCAGGGACTATCTCTTCTTGACTGTCTAGAAAACGCCTACCTTATAGTGAATGCTCCAATAAACCAAAATTAATCTCATATGCAAAGGTCTCCCAGAGAAATTTCCTTGAATTATCATTGATATTAAATACACAACAAACCTTCCAAATATGTGCTCTTGGAGGGGGAAGAAAACCCCAATGGAGAGCACCTAGGATATTTTTGGCTGTACGTTTTTTTAAACACACTGATGTACCACAGTGGTAAGCATAAGATGTCTGGATAGTTGAAGTGGCATTGGTGATATGAATTCAGAAGGAACAGTTAAGAATGGGTAACAAACAGCATTACTTGTTACTAGCTCTCAATCAAATATTCCTGGTGCTCATATGCTTAGTTACTGTAATCAAAATAAGTAGAACACTGTAAATACAAGTGATTGATATACTGTGCTGTAGTCCCTGTTAATTATTGCCCCACACAGCACAGAGACCTCAAAAAATTAATGGGTATTGTATTTGTATTATAAATGCATCCACCGTAGGAATCAATTCTCTTCTCCTTCATGGTTTCCAGCGTTCCAATCCCCATGCTGCCTATCCCAACCCTGGACCAAGCACATCACAGCCACAGAGCAGCATGGGATATTCAACTACCTCCCAGCAGCCTCCACAGTACTCACATCAGACACACCGGTACTGAGCTGCACCTGAATAATGTCAATGCACTGTTGCTAATGCTGTAGGACTGGTCATGCAGCTGTCTGCCTGGAACCTGGCTTCGGCCACAAGAATGTACTGTACAACCACACCTTCAAAATGTCTGATAGCCACGTTCCACCACTTTTCACAGAATGGAGTAGTGGCTCCCAAATTGTACCTGTTTTTGGGTTAGACTTGAAAAGAAAGTGCTAGCACAGTTTGTGTTGTGGATATGCTACTTCCATAGTTTACTTGACATGGTTCAGACTGACCAATGCATTTTTTTCAGTGACAGTCTGTAGCAGTTGAAGCTGTGAAATGTGCTAGGGGCAAGCATTTTTTTTATTGTATGTGGTGAATTCTCTTGATGTAACAACATTATCTGACCAATAGTACACAAAATCCTTTAACTGGTACTTGAAGCATACAGTATATGTTAACATGGCAAAAAAGCAAAATAACCATGACTCTAATTGAGATAATTTTGATATACATTTATTTTTAGTGACTTTTGTGCGTTGGTTCATTTTCCACATTGATCAATGTTTTATGACCAACAAAATTGCTACAATAAGATTTTTTAAGAAAATGAAAACATTTGCATTTTTCCAGCAGATTACAAGCCTCCCAAAGATTAATTTCCAACATATAGATTTGTTTTTGTTTTTAAATCTATGACTTGACTGGTATTAAAGCTGCTATTCGATAGTAAAATAAGTATGTTGTCATTGATATAAACATGTTTGGTTCAGCAAACAAACTGAAATGATTGTCATAGACAGTGTTTTATTTTTCCTATTAGTGTTGCTGATTTGTGAGCATGCTTTGGGATTAAAAAAGCATGAATGATATTTCCTTAAAAGGTGCGGCATCCATTCAGATATTTCGTCATGATTTTTGAGAGATGGATTGGTGTAGTGGATTTTAAATTTTGTTCAGTTAATTATTTTTAAAATATTTTTGCACGTTATTAGGGATGCCCTTATTACAGCAAAGGATGAGGTGTTAGGAGAGCCTTAGAATTTGAGGAAAAACTATAACATACAATGTACTGTATCAAACTATTTTACATGAATGACGCAAGTATTCTGAATAAAAAACTGAACATTGTTAAAAACAAGGTGTTATGTAATAAATTTATTTTTCATAAATCTGCATATGAACTTTGCTTGTATTCCTTTTTATCCACAGACATGAAATACATTAATGCACTAACATCCATATAGGCATTGTCTGAATAATCAGTTCAGTTTCTTAATTCAACAGTAATTTCTATTGCAAGTAGGGAGGTTTCTCTTAACTGCTGCATGTCATCTATTTAAGTATTACAAGAACTACTATAATCCTCTTACTGATAACCTTTTTATAACAGTGTGCAGATAATCAGCTATGCTGTACTGAGTTACAAAATATTAATTACATTTTATAGATGATGCAACTGGTCCTACACAGAATCTAGAGATACTAGTATCTATAAAACCACATCTAAGGTTTTCCTTAATCATTTGTCATGTTGGTATCTAATCCCACAATGCTATTTCATGGGGCCAGCATCCCCCTCTGCATACACCACTTTTTTCTACGGGTTAAAGCGTTCAGTATTATTACAATGTGATGATGCCATTACATTACATGAAGGCTTATTCATTGAGATGCCTATGGTAGGGTAGAGGAAAGTTAAACCACAGGTAAGGTGAGGAATGGACCAAGTATCAAATTGGAATAAAGGATATGAGTAAACAAGAGAAAATGGATGTGTTCAAAATATTTAATGTGTTTAGATGTTAATGTTGATTTTTCAGTAAGTCTTGGTGTTCTGGGGAAGTTCAGAAGACTGGAAGAAAGCTAATGTTGTGCCAATATTTAGAAACGGTAAACAGAATGATCCAGGTAATTATAGGTCTGACAGTCTGACTTTGATCCTGAACAAGATAATGGAGTGGTTGATATGTGACTTGATTAATTAAAAAAATTAATGGAAGGTAATGTAATTTATGCCAGTCAACATGAATTTAGGGAAATAGATCCTGTCAAACTAACATAATATCTTTTTTTTTTTTTACATGAGATTACAAGTTTGATTGATGAAGGTAATAGTGTTGATATAATATACTTAGACTTCTGTAAGGTGTTTGACTTGGTACCTCGTGACATTTTGATTAAAAAACTAAAATGATATAAAATCAACATGGCACACATCAAATGGATTAAAAGCTGGCTAACTGATAGATCTCAAAATGTAGCTGTAAATGAGGAATCATTGAAAGGGTGTGGTTTCTAGTGGGGTCCTGCAGGGATTTGTTCTTGGCCTTACGCTATTCAACATTTTGTCAATGACCTGAAAGAAAACATTTTCAGAGGACAGAAAAATTGGGTGAATGGTTAAAAAAACAAAACAAAACTGGATCACTTAAGCTGGGTGCAAGCAAACAGTGTGTTTTAATATGTCTAAGTTTAAATGTACACAGTTGGAATAAAGAAAGTAGGCCATGCTTAGAGGATGGGGAACTCTATCTTGAAAAGCAGTGACTCTGAAAAAGATTTGGGGGTCATGATGGCTAATCAGCCGAACAGGAGGTCTCAGTGCCAAGCTGTGGCCAAAAGGGCTAATACAATCCTTAGATGCATAAACAGGTTATTATAAAATAGGATTAGAGAGGTTATTTTGACACTGTTGTGACCGCTGCTGGAATACTGTGTCTAGTTCTGGTGTCCATCATTTAAGAAGCATGTTGATAAATTGGAGAAGGTTCAGAGAAGAGCTACAACAATGATTAAAGAATTAGAAACCATACTTTCTTCTTCAAGTGCTTGCTCATGTCCGTTCCATATTAGGTGTGTGTGCTCATCACATGCACATGCACCAGTGGTGGAAGTTTTTCCCTTAGCAGTATTCGTAGGGGACCAGCTCAGATCAGCTCATGGCATGGTATAAGGGGTGCTGCCAGCTCCCCCCACCCTCAGTTCCTTCTTTCTGCCAGTGATGGTGCTGGAACTTCTGCTGCTTCAGCTAGCTTTCGCTTAATTCAGTGTGTTTCACAAACGTTTTTTTGTAAAATAGTTGTACAACTATTTTACAAAAAAATCCCCAGGCTTTTACCCCAATCTCCAGGCTTTAAACCATGTGATCATTGTAAGCGGCCCATGCCCATCAGTGACCCACACGTTAGCTGCTTAAGGTATGTAGGAGAAGGACACACAAGCGACAAGTGTCCCATCTGTAAGTTGTTCAAACCCAGAACGAAAAAGGAGAGAGACATCCATCTCAGGGCACTCCTGATGGAGTCGGCACTGACCCTGGCACCAGAGCAGAGGTCCAGCACAGCAGTGTTGGTACAGAGCGCCCCGCCGGTGCTGTCTACGAGCTGGCACTGATCCCCAGCCCTGGCCAAGAAGCCCAAGAGGTCCGCAATGGGAACATCTCCCACTTCCCGTACGGAAAGGAAGGGGCCAGAGGAGAGCCAAGACCTGTGCTGGGCAGCTCAACACCTTCGTCAGGGAGTGGGGCCCCAGCTCATGTCGAGCGGTTGAGCCCCTCCTGTACTATGCCTGCCACACCGGACAGTGATGAGGGTCTCTGTCAATTCGAAGTCCCATCGATGCCCAACGCCCTGCAGGCAGTGCAGGAGATCCTGACGCTACCGGTGCCGCCCACACTGGCTCCGGTGATACCCAAGCCCAGGGGTTAACCCATCTTGGGACCATTCCGAATGTCCCCACCTCAGCACTGACTCTCCCCAGCGTTGGGGACATCCCGTCAGCGCTCGGCTGCATGGAGCTGTCATGCCTCAGACTTTGGGAGGCAAGCTCAGAGAAGCCCTCATTGGTCTCCGGACCCTGGGCACTGACAGCGGGATTTGAGGCGCGGCTCGCCGGTAATCTAGCGCAGGCCTGCGGAGGCACGTGCCCCCCAGCATGAGCATCGAGACCGACCCATTGGGTCTCCAACGTCTTGGCACTGGTCCTGCGATCTATCGGCGAACGGGGTCACCAGTCACATGCCCAACGGCACCCATCGCCAAGATGCGAATCCCCTCAATCGGGGCGATTCTGTCGACGACCAGCCTGCTCCAACTCCCAGTCCTACTCTAGATCCCGGTACAGGTCAAGCAGTCTGAGGCATAGATCTCCAGTCTACCGACGCAGATTCGCCAAACGCCGAAGATCCCCGGGGTCCCGCGGGAGGAACTTATCCCAAATGGACAGGTCGGTGTCGAGGCACAGTGGCCAGCACCGCTGTGAGGAGAGCTGCCCGGTCAGCCGGTCATGATCACTCTGCAGCATCCGTTCCGCTTATGACTCCGGTGCTGATCAGGAGTCCCTGGTAGCATGATAGGCCCCGGCACCAGTGGTACCGTCGACCTCATCAGCACCGCAACCAACCCCGTGGCCGCCGGGCCAATGGCCGGCAGCTTGGTACCCCTGGAATCCATGGAGGTTCACCCAGCCTTCCCAGGCAGCCCAATTGGTGGCAGGGGCCTCAGGCCATCAGCCGCAACATCCCACCCTCCTCCGGAGGTGGAGGCCCCACAGGGGAAGACCTCCCAGGCCCATGAGGAGCTAGGAGAGCAGCCAGTTGGACTACCAGGGGATGACTTCCTCGGCGCTGGCTTCCTCCTCCTCATCGCTGGACAAAGCGATTACGAGTCCCCCTCACCCAGTTCTGCAAGATGACACCAAGACTCATCAGGAGCTTTTTGAAGAGGGTCGCCTCTAACCTGGGGCTCCAGGCAGAGGAACTCGAGGAGCTGTTGGACTCACTATTTGAGTTCTTTGCTCCACGGTACCCGCTAGAGTGTCTTTACCCCTACATAGCGGGATATCTAAAATAATGAATGCCCTATGGCAAACCCCCTCCTCCCTGCCACCCATCTCAAAAAGGGCTGAGTGCAAATATTTTGTGCCAGCTAAAGGCCATGAGTATCTCTATACTCACCCAGCCCCAAACTCCCTCATAGTTGAGGCCGTTAAACAGAGGGAGAGGCAGGGTCAACCCAGGGATACGCATGAGAATAAAGACACGAAGAGACTGGATCTGTTTGGGTGAAAAATGTATTTGTCTTCCAGCCTTCAGTTGAGAGTGGCCAACCACCAAGCCCTCCTTGGCCACTATGACTACAATACGTGGCAGTCTATGGCCAAATTCCAGGTCTTGCTGCCCAAAGGGTCCAGGAAGGAATTCCGGGCGATCCTCGAAGAGGGCACAGCTGCAGCGAGAGTGGCCCTCCAGGCCGCCTCGGACGCAGGAGACTCTGCAGCTCACACCATGGCCTCGGCCATCTCCATGCGAAGGGTGTCCTGGCTGCTCCTCTCAGGTCTGTCAACTGAAGCTCAGCAATCGATGCAGGACCTCCCCTTCGACGGCCAGGCCCTGTTTGCAGAGCAGACGGACAATAAACTGCCTGGCCTAAAGGACTCCCGCACTACCCTGAAAACTCAGGGCTGTACGTTACCAGTCCAGCCCGTAAGTGGTTCAAAGCACAGCAATCTCAGGGCCAAGAGAATCAAACCCTCCAGGAGCCCCCGTATAAGAAGAGTAGGGGCTACAAGTGCTGCCCGAGCCACCCACCTCCTCCCTCTGCCCAGTTGGGCTCGACCTGCAATAAGCGGGGGAGCAAGCAAGCGATTTGAGGGTGCACTCAAGGGCTTTACCCCGGATCCATCTGTCCCGCTGTTCTCCAACCGACTTTCTTTTTTCCTCTCCGCATGGACAGCTCTAATTTCAGACTGCTGAGTCCTCAATACTGTGGTGGAGGGTTATACCCTACAGTTTACTTACTCCCACTCCCTTTCCCCATCCCTCTTCAGGGACCCTTCTCATGAGAGTCTCCTCATGCAGGATCATAGAATCATAGAATATCAGGGTTGGAAGGGACCTCAGGAGGTCATCTAGTCCAACCCCCTGCTCAAAGCAGGACCAATCCCCAGACAGATTTTTGCCCCAGATCCCTAAATGGCTCCCTCAAGGATTGAACTCACAACCCTGAGTTTAGCAGGCCAATGCTCAAACCACTGAGCTATCCCTCCCTCTTCCCCCTTGGAGGTAAAGGGGTTGCTACAATTGGGTGTGGTGGAAGAAGTTCCTCTCGAGTACAGGAACAAGGGATTCTGTTCCCGGTACTTCTTAATCCCAAAGGCCAAGGGCAGTCTGCAGCCCATCCTGGACCTGAGGGACCTCAACAAGTATCTAAAGAAGCTAAAGTTCCTCATGGTCTCCTTGGCTTCTATCATCCCCTCCCTGGATCTGGGAGACTGGTATGCCGCCTTTGACTTGAAGGATGCATACTTCCACATAGCGATCCTTCAAGGTCACAGACGCTTCCTCCGGTTTACGGTGGGGCCCCACCACTACCAGTTTGTGGTCCTCGCGTTCGGCCTGTCGACAGCACCCAGAGTGTTTACCAAGTGCATGTCAATGGTGGCTGCTTACCTCAGGTGTCAGGGTATCCAGATCTACGCGTACCTCAATGAGTGGCTAGTCAAAGGCAACTCCAGGTCTCAGGTCCAAGAGGATGTCGCAGTGCTGCAAGCCACATGCCACTCCCGGGGCCTACTGGTGAAAGACAAAAAGTCTACGTTAGTTCTGGTGCAAAGGATAGAGTTCATTGGAGCAGTACTCGACTCGACCTGCACCAGAGCGTTCCTGCCACTGAAAAAGTTCCAGACGTTGACGGACCTCATCGCGGAAGTCTCCGCATTCCCACTGACTATGGCCAGGGTTTGTCTGCGCCTGCTGGGTCACATGGCAGCATGCACATACGTTGTTCACCATGCCAGGCTCTGGATGCGGCCCCTGCAGCAATGGCTGGCAACGGTCTATTCCTAGTCCAGAGATCACCTGGACAAGATTGTTATAATTTCCTGGATGGTACTTGCCTTGCTGCAATGGTGGACCGATCGCACAACGGTCCTAGAGCGGGTTCCGTTCAACACCCCCCATCACTCCATCGAGTTGGTATCAGACTTCGACTGGGGTGTGCACCTCGGCAACCTCTAGACCCAGGGTATGTGGTCCCCGGAGGAGATGATGTTACACATAAATGTCAAAGAACTCAGGGTGGTCCACTTGGCATGCGGAGTCTTCCTACATCACCTGTCGGACAACACGGTCTCAATGTTCTACATCAACAGGCAAGGGGGAGCACGTTCGTCAGCTCGCAATCAAGAGGCACTCTGTCTCTGGGACTTCTGCATCAGCCACGAAATCCATCTGGAAGCTTGTCACCTCCCTGGCATCAAGAACACACTAGCGGATCACCACAGCACGGACTTCTTTCACCATGAGTGGCTCCACCCGGAAGTAGCCTGCATGATCTTCCAGAGGTGGGGAATTCCCCAAGTGGACCTGTTCACCACCAGGCTAAATAGGAAATGCCACTGGGTTTGTTCATGACAAGGTCTGGGCAAGGAATCCCTCTTCAATGCCTTCCTCCTGTCGTGGTCAGGGAGCCTGATGTACTCGTTCTCTCCGATTCCTCTCATCAGCAGGGTCCTAGCAAAGATCAAGAGAGACAAGGCGCAGGTTATCATGATTGCCCCGGCGTGGCCTTGCCAGCACTGGTTCAGAATACTCATGAACCTGGCAGCAGGCCCCTCCCTGGCCCCTGCCCAACCGACTGGACCTGCTGTCACAGGACCACGGTCGGCTCCTGAACCCCAACCTCATGTCCCTCCACCTCTCTGCGTGGATGCTGCGTGCCTGAACCCGGAGGAGCGGACCTGCTCAGATGAGGTCCCTCAACCAGACTGACTTACTTGGCCAAGTGGACAAGATTTTCCTGCTGGGCGTCCGAGCGTGGCATCTCTCCCTCACGCTCTTCTGTACAGTCTATCTTAGACTACCTGCTTCATCTGAGGAACCAGGGCCTGGCCCACTCTTCCATTAGAATGCACCTTGCACACATCTCTGCTTTTCACCCACCGATCCAGGGCCAGGCGGTGTTTTCTCATGACATGACAGTCAGATTCTTGAGAGGCCTTGACAGACACTTCCCACAGGTACGGACTCCTGTCCTGCAGTGGGATCTTAACTTGGTCCTCTCTAGGCTCACTGGCCCACCCTTTGAGCCTCTGGGTTCCTGCTCCCTTTCCTACCTGTCATGAAAGGTCGCGTTCCTGGTGGCGGCGACGTCGGCAAGACGGGTCTCTGAAATTAAAGCCTTGACCTCAGAACCGCCGTACACGGTCTTCTACAAAGATAAGGTTCAGTTGCGTCCCCACCCTGCCTTCCTGCCAAAGGTGGTCTCCACCTTCCATATGAACCAAGCCTTTCCAAAAATGGACTCAACTCTTCATCGCTACAGTGGAGAGGATGAAGGGTCACCCGGTGTCCTCTCAGAGGATTTCTAATTGGATCACCTCATGCATAAGGACCTGTTATGACCTGGTGGGGGTCCCACCACCACCGATTGTCAGAGCCCACTCGACGAGAGCGCAGGTGTCTTCGGTGGCCTTCCTGGCGCACATCCCTATCCAGGACATCTGTAGAGCCGCAACGTGGTCCTCTGTCCACACGTTCACCGCTCATTATGCCATCACTCAGCAGGCCAGGGATGATTCTGGGTTTGGCAGAACTGTGTTGCAATCTGCACGTCCGTGAACTCCTGCCCACCTCCAGGGGTACTGCTTTGGAGTCACCTAATATGGAATGGACACGAGCAAGCAATCGAAGAAGAAAAGACCGTTACCTTTTCCATAACTGGTGTTCTTCAAGATGTGTTGCTCATGTTCATTCCACAACCCGCCCTCCTTCCCCACTGTTGGTGTTTCCGTCAAGAAGGAATTGAGGATGGGACGAGCTGGCGGCGCCCCTTATACAGTGCCATGCGGGCGCCACTCCAGAGGGTGCCAGAGCCAGTCCCTTACGGATACTGCTAAGGGAAAAACTTCCGGCATTGGTGCATGTGGCGAGCGCACACACATAATACAGGAATGGACATGAGCAACACATCTTGAAGAACACTAGTTACAGAAAAGGTAACTCTCTCTTTTATAGTGAGCTCAATCTATTTAGCTCAGAAGAGAGATGGTTAAGGGGAGACTTGCTTCAGTCTATAAGTACCTACGTGGGGAACAAATCTTTAATCATGGTATAACAGGATTGAATGGCTGGAAGTTGAAGCTAGACAAATTCAGACTGGAAATAAGGCACGAACTTTAACAATGAGGATAATTAACCATTGGAACAATATGCCAAGATCCAAGATGGATTCTCTGACACTGACAATTTTTAAATCAAGATTGGATGTTTTTCTGAAAGATATGCTATATGGGTATTATTTTGGTGAAGTTCTCTGGCCTGTGTTATACGGGAGGTCAAACTAGATGGTCACAGTGGTCCATTCTGGTCTTGGAATCTGAGACTCTAGAATTTGTTTAAATATAGTTTCTTTACATTGAATTTAGATCTAATGCCCAGTCCTCTTCTTTGTAGGGGAGTTTAGATAAGTAAAGTAAGTAGATTTCCCTGATATTTGGAATAAAAGCAAATATAGTTTATAGAACACCCTACACATAGCTATTTTTTTTTCTTTTCATTCATATATATTCATATATATTTATATTTGAGGCGATTATACTTTTTTCATGTCTCTAGACCTCTAGCCTGGATTGAAACTGCAAATAAGATGATTAATTTCAACAGAAGTTTTATATTACCCAGAATATTGCTTACCTAGCTTTTTGGTTTATTTAGCAGTTTTTTTAAACACTAATGCAGGTTATATTTGATGTCAATATATTGTGGAAATTTCCCAAACTTTAAACATTTGAAGTAGTGGGTTTGACTAAAACTAATAGGTTCTCTAAAGAGAAATACTTTTTTTCCCCAACTAACAAAAAAAATTGCTGTTAATTTGCACTTGAATTTAATTTTCTTATTAACAAACATGTCTGAGATGAAGAATTTCAGCTGATAACATCATTTAGCTTTATAAGTAGGGCTGTCAAGCGATTAAAAAAATTAATCGCGATTAATCGCACTGTTAATAATAGAATGCTATTTAAATATTTTTGGATGTTTTCTGCATTTTAAATATATTGATTTCAATTAGAATATAGAATACAAAGTGTACAGTGCTCATTTTATATTTATTTTTTATTATAACCTAATACAAGTACTGTAGTGCAACCTCTTTATAATGAAAGTTGAATTTACAAATGGAAAATTATGTACAAAAAATAACTGCATTCAAAAATAAAACAATGTAAAACTTTAGAACCTACAAGTCCACTCAGTCCTACTTCAGCCAATCACTCAGACAAACAAGTTTGGTTACAATTTGCAGGAGATAATGCTGCTCACATCTTGTTTACAATGTCACCTGAAAGTGAGAACAGGCTTTCGCATGGCAGTGTTGTAGCCTGCATTGCAAGATATTTACATGCCAGATGCGCTAAAGCTTCATATGTCCCTTCATGCTTCAGCCACCATTCCAGAAGACATGTGTCAATGCTGATGACTGGTTCTGCTCGATAACGATCCAAAGCAGAGCGGACCAACGCATGTTAATTTTCATCAGCTGAGTCAGATGCCCCCAGCACAAGGTTGATTTTCTTTTTTGGTGGTTCGGGTTCTTAGTTTCCGCATCAGAGTGTTGCTCTTTTAAGACATCTGAAAGCATGGTACACACCTCATCCCTCTCAGATTTTGGAAGGCACTTCAGATTCTTAAACTCTGGGTCGAGTGCTGTATCTATCTTTCGAAATTTCACATTAGTACCTCCTTTGCATTTTGTCAAATCTGCTGTGAAATTGTTTTTAAAACTAACACGTGGTGGGTCATCATCTGAGACTGCTATAATATGAAGTACATGGCAGAATGTGGGTAAAACAGAACAGGAGACATACAATTCTCCTCCAAGGAGTTCAGTCACAAATCTAATTAACACTTTTTTTAACAAGCATCATCGGCATGGAAGCATGTCCTCTGGAATGGTGGCCGAAGCTTGAAGGGGCATATGAATATTTAGCATAACTGGCACATAAATAATTGCAACGCCGGCTACAAAAGTGCCATGGAAACGCCTGTTCTCACTTTCAGGTGACATTGTAAATAAGAAGCAGTCAGCAGTATCTCCCATAAAAGTAAACAAACTTGTTTGTCTTAGCAATTGGCTAAACAAGAAGTAGGACTGAGTGTACTTGTAGGCGCTAAAATTTTACATTGTTTTGTTTTTGAGTGTAGTTATGTAACAAACAAAAAATCTACATTTGTAAATTACACTTTCATGATACAGAGATTGCACTGTATGAGGTGAATTGAAAAATAGTATTTCTTTTGTTTATCATTTTTACAGTGCAAATATTTGTAATAAAAATAATAATATAAAGTGAGCACTGTACACTTTGTATTCTGTGTTGTAATAGAAATCAATATATTTGAAAATGTAGAAAAACATCCAAAAATACTTAATAAATTTCAATTGCTATTTAACTTCATAGTGGTTTCATTATTGCCCACTACTTTTAGTAGATATATTGCAATTTACATCAACAAAGCAGGATCCTACAGGGGAATATCTTAATAGCTTAACTTGTCTTGACGTTTTATTCAGTTAGTTTTTTGGGGGTGAGGGTTTGCACTAGGTCTTTTCTTGCAATTTGAGGAAAACAATAATGTTTTTAAGTGCTTTATGTAACCTCTGATATCCAGTAATATTGAGTTTGGTCAAACTAATTTTAGTCTTATCCCTGACAGTCATAAATGATGTACAAATATGAGGATCTTATTTTCACTTTTAAAGTATTCATTCCAAATTATAAAATTGTTCACTGCTTTTGTCAGACCTTGAAATATAGAAAAATCTTTCTGTTTAGACACATTTTTGGTTGGGGAAAAAAATTTTTTAGTCAAAATACTCTGCTATATAATGACCAACTTTTCTAGAAATGACCCAAATTCACCGCGTTGTAAGACTCCAGAAGTCAGTGGAGTAGTGCGTGCTCCCTGGGACCAGGATTTTACCATATCAGTTGTTTTGGCACGTTTCTATCCCTAATGAACATTCTTTTCTGTTTGTTTGTTTGTTTATTTTCCAGCTGTCCAATACATACCTCAGGCAGATAACCTGATAAATAGCTATGAATTGATCAGTCTTGTTTCCTTATTTTTCAGCCAGGTTTGTGTTATATATTTTTAAAAAATAGCTTTCAGCATGCTGGCTAGAACACTTAAGAAATATTATTAATGTATTTTTGAGAGAAATTGTGTTGATTTGGAAGATAAACTAACAAATTGCACCCCCACAAAGTATCTTTCTTTGTAATTTAGAGCTTTGGCACGAGGGACGGGCATTTCAAAGCTGTTTACTTTTCAACAGCTAATCTGGGCCAGTTTGAGCTTATTCCTAAGAGCAAGCAACTTCATGGAGGTTTTGTTTAGTTTAGTCTTATTATTCTAGAAATTATTCTTGCTTTAATGTCATGCTGAAAATGGACCATAAGCTTATAGCACTGATCACCAGTTTAAATATACTATTTGCACTTTAACCTTGATGGGGGGAGTGGGGGTATACTCTACGGCAAGGTGACAACATTTTCATAGCAGAGACAGTGCTATGTCTGAATGTACCAGACACGGCAAGGAGCAACTAGTAAGCCACTTTTTAAAGAAACTGTCAGCATGAAGGATGTGGAGGGACCAATCTGTTGTAAGAAGGAAGATTGGACTGCAATATTCTGCCCTTTATTGGTTTCATTTTTGCTCGGTGTGTGATGTAATTATAGATACACACTCATCATTTGGGAAATGGAAAATCAAATTAACTTACTACTCTAGTGCCAGAGCAATGGCCTATCATGCAGGAGATCAGAGTTCAGGTCATGGTCACTCTCTCTCTTCCTGGATGGGTCTGAGCCACTTACAGGGGCAACCCATTTAGTTCACAGGGTTGTCGGCACCTACATTCAGCCCTACTCAGCGGGAGGAATAGTCGATCAAGTGGGGTTTTTGAGGGGTACAGTGAAAAACTGAAGCAAAATTGTGGGAATATTGAGATACAAGTACAGGGGCTACTTAAGTGCCTTCTATCCTTCATATACAAATGAAGTAACTTGTGTTTTTCTATGATATTTGAACCTTTGGAAATACAACTATACCTTTCCTTCCCTGAGAAGATGCTTAATGGCAAATGTGTATTTGATGTCAGCATTATCTATTTAAATCATGTGGAAGAGCACTACCCCCACTTACTTGTTCCAGGTCCCTTGGCAACACGTAAATATGGGTCCCCTGCATCTCACCAGAACTCTTTGACTGCATTGCATAAGCAGTCAATAATTTTCCTGTTCCCTACAACAGATCATACAGAACAGGATTCCCTCTGCCAAGGACTTAGAAATAGTAGCACTCTGTTCTCTGTGAGCCTGCCTTGCTCACTGTGTTTCTATCTGTATTTTATAGAAGAATAAGTATAAAGTCTAATAGCTAAATTGTGCTCTTCTTACTGGAGAGAGAAGTCTCGTGAAAACTACTCTTGTGAAAAGACATGAAGATTTGGCCCTGTATTGTTTCACAAAAAGCCGGTTAAACAGAGCACTGTTATAGCTATGGTATCTAAGTGCTAAGTGTGATATAAAAATCTTAGATAACCAGCACTATAAAGTCAAGTTCCCTCTCACTTTCACTCCATCTATGTCTCTTACCTATACAGCTCCCTCTGAGTCCAAGTACAAATTGCAGATATCGGTGAGAATAAAGACTCTATCAGAAACTATTCTGAGTGTGGTTCTACTTGGAAAAAATTACGCTGGTAAAAATGTCTCAGTGGAGTTCCACGGGCTTATATTACCGATTCTTATCAGATCTGCCTAGCTAACCAAAAAAAGATGTTCTTTCTCTCCACCCTGGCTTCTCTGAACATTGAGCTATGGTTTTTCCTTCTCATGCATGACCATATAGTTCCATACCATTCAATAGGGTAATTGAGGGCAGGGGACCTGCAGGATCTTTATTTATTATTGATGATCAATACCAAATTCACGGCCATGAAAAATGCGTCACGTAAGATGAAATCTGGTCTCTCCTGTGAAATCTGGTCTTTTGTGTGCTTTTACCCTATACTATACAGATTTCATGGGGGAGACCAGCATTTCTCAAATTGGGGGTCCTGACTCAAAAGAGAGTTGCAGAGGGGTCACAAGGTTATTTTAGGGGGGGGTAACAATATTGCCACCCTTACTTCTGCGCTGCCTTTAGAACTGGGTGGCCGGAGAGTGGCGGCTATTGGCCAGGTGCTCAGCTCTGAAGGCAGCGCCCCGCCAGCAGCAGCACAGAAGTAAGGGTGGCAATACCATACCAGAACACCTTTACTTCTGTGTTGCTGCCTTCAGAGCTGGGCAGCCAGAGAGTGGTGGCTGCTGACTGCGGGCCCAGCTCTAAAGGCAGCAGCACAGAAGTAAGGGTGGCAATACCAGGCCATGCCATCCTTCTGTGCTGCTGCTGGTGGCGGCTCTGCCTTCAGAGCTGGGCTCCTGGCCAGCAGCCGCCACTCTCCAGCTGCCCAGCTCTGAAGGCAGCACCGCCGCCAGCAGCAGCACAGAAGTGAGATAGCAGTACCGCAACACCCCTCCAATAACTCCTTTTTGGGTCAGGACCCCTACACTTACAGCACTGTGAAATTTCAGATTTAAATAGCTGAAATCATGAAATTTATAAATTAAATTATAAATGTATAGAGATATCCCATCTCCTAGAACTGGAAGGGACCTTGAATGGTCATCAAGTCCAGCCCCCTGCCTTCACTAGCAGGACCAAGTACTGATTTTGCCCCAGATCCCTAAGTGGCCCCCTCAAGGATTGAACTCACAATCCTGGGTTTAGCAGGCCAATGCTCAAACCACTGAGCTATCCCTCCCACCTGATTTTTGAAATCCTATGACCAGGAAATTGACCAAAATGGACTGTGACTTTGGTAGGGCCCTAATCATGTGTGAGAAGGGAAGAACCCAGATTGATTCTCAGAGCCTCAGGTAAGTTTGCAGGGCTGTCAGTTTTGTTTTTTAAATTGACAATGTAAACTGAGCAAATTGTACATAGGATCAAGCAGCCACATGGGAATCACATGATGCAATTTTTAGTCAGTTTTTAGGGGGGAAACAGGCTTTTTTTCAGCTAAGTGGTAGAACCATCTCAGCAACAGCACCACCTTACAGCTGGGCCAGACAGAAACCTGTAGGAGGCTAGTTTAGAAATGAATGAAATAGATTAAGTGATTTAGTATCAAGCCAAGTAATATTGAAGGATAGCTTGCTTCAACACAATTTGCCTGACATACCAGCCCCCTGATGAACAAATACACTGCAAGCTAGGGTGATGAAAGGCTGAATAATGGGAAGGAACACACTGTACCCATTTATTCTTGTAAACACAACATACATTGATTAAACAAAACAGAACAAGCAAAAGATCCAAAGACCAAAGCAACTCTCTTCTATCAGGATTTCAGTGCTAAGCTCCTCTTTGCACCATTTTTCATTCCAGCCTTGTCACAAACCTTTACTTTGCCAGGTGGTTTATTTAGAGAGCAGCCCTATCTCCAGCAGGGATCCCATGAGGCTGCCTTTGGTTAAAATCACTTCATTTTAATGGTGAGACCTTGGCTCTAGCATACTATTAGTGAAGTCTAGAAGAACCAGGAGGAATTCCCCATTGACCATAAAGAGGTGGCCAGTCAATGAAAAGAAAGAAAAGAGGAGGTTTGATACCAACCCCATTCCTTTTAGTTAGCACCAACGGAGGACATGAAGGTGGAGGAACGCCAATGTGCCTTACTCCAAAAACTCCCCTTTCAGAGACCCTTTAAAAGGAACTAGTGTGGCCGCTTCTTGCCACAAGTGGAGTGTGGTTCTCATGGCAAGAGTGAATATCAGTCCCTTAAAGGCTACTCTTTATACTTACTTAATTAGGGATGGAGCATGTGCCCCCTCACAGGCTGGGAAGATGTGAGAAGTAGAATGGAAAGAGCTTGTCCTTGAGCATAGTGTGTGGTCATTGCAGTGCTGCCCTGGAGACAAAGTTGCTTTGGATTATCCTGTTGTGTAAAACTGAAAAAAAAAATAAAAATTAGAACAAAGATGCGGTGTGCAGAATAAGCTTTAAAAAGGTAGTAGTAGAGAGAGACCGCTTGGGTGGTGGAAACCCCAAGCAGGATACAGAAACTAATGTAAATAGGTTGAGTGATTTGTTCAAGGAGACGCAGAGCCCACCTCAGAACTGGCGTTCGAAGTCCAGCATTCAGACCATATGCCATAGCTACCTCTCTCAAAAAGTTAAGTTGAAGAGCTGAAGGAAAGTTGTGTGTTTATATTGAGAGTAGACTTAGGGCTTGTCTATACCACACAGCTTTTAGCAACAAGGCTGTGTCGACATAGCCTTGTCGCTAAATGTTGGTGTGTGTAAACGCACTTTGTTGGCACTTTTGCTGACAAAATACTTCCAGCCCTGCGAGCGGCGTTTGCTTTGTCAGCAGGAGAGTGCTCCAGCCGACAAAGCCACATTCACACTACCACTTGCCGTGGCAAAACTTTTGTCTTTTTTGGGGGGGAGGGGCTTTAAGTACCCGTGAAAGACAAAACTTTTGTCGACAACTTGGCAATGTAGACAAGCCCAAAGTCCAAGCTACTCAGCTCAAGGGTCCATTCTTTTTTGGGACTTACTGTGCCAATAATTGACTATTCCCTTTTAATATGAACAAGCTGGTCACCCTGAGTAGCTAGCAGCTGGAGTCTTCTCAAGAGATGCTTGGAACCTGTGGGTGGAATGAATTTTGTTTTCTGACTTCTGTTTCCTGAAGCTCTTCTAGTATGTTTCAGGAGTTCTTGAATTTACACGTAGGGGTCTTTAAGCATGTGTCCTCACCTCAACACCCCCTTGCACCTGGATTTCAGTGTTGCAGGTGTAACGCCGACAGACCCCGGTTGTCAGCGGATGGGATCGAACTTCTGGAGCTTAGTGCATGAGCCTCTATCACATGAGCTAAAAGCCAACTGGCTGTTAGCTAAGGCTGTACAGCAGACTCATTTTTACCTTTCTCTCTAAGTGCTCTTGGTGCCACTAGATGGGACAGAGCACCACACCCAGGAGGTGTGTGGGTTACACAGGGGCTTTATCTCTTCCCCTCCCCCCCACAGGCCTGCAATGGCCTTTCTCAGTCGTCTCCTGATTCCCCCTCTGGGTACTCCATGGCTTGCCCTCCGCTCAGGTCAGATAAAAGTCTAAACCCTTTCCAGGATACACAAACAAGTCCAAATACAGATTCAAACAAGTCTTCAAATGTATAGCCCGGCCATCCCTCCCAGGCTTCACTATAGTTCCCTTATTGTATCCTGCCTGTTAAGCCCTAGTCCAGGATTTCTCTCCATCAGAAAGACCTGTCTCCTCTGCAGTCTCTCTCCTCAGCTGAGCATCCTTGTCTACTTACTCGACTTAGCTCTGCCTCCTCCAGTTAGTCCCCCCCCCCCCGATTCAGAGCATGACTAATTGGGTCCGTTTCCTTGCCTCGCAGGTGATGGAGGTTAAGCCCCATCTATACTCCTCTTGCTGCAAACTCCAGGTAGCATTGACAAGACTTCCATGTACATGCTGAGGAAAAGTTATACTCATTGCCCATAACATTTAAACCTTGTGACGACCATGTAACACCTAGTGACTTTAATGGGAATCATGTGACTAAGACTTCTCGTGAGCTTTTGAGAACATAGGTCACTAGGGCTAAATTCTGCATTTGGATGCCCAAGCAAGGCTGCTATTGTTGCAGTGGGAGGGGTGTGCATCTAAGGGTGAAGTTCATCTCAGTGCAGAGAGCTAGCATGAGATCTGTCCATTACTTACATCCCACTGAAAATGAAACTTAATGTGTGCCCAGACCTTGTCCTGGCCCTCGGCATAGGGGTTAATGTCTTGGCACAAGAACAAAAAATGTAACCAGAATGTAACACTGCAGCATAGAACCTAAAAATGTTTTCACCTTTTATATTGCACCAGCATCTTTTCCTTCCTATATATTTTTTAAAAACATAACTTTACAAAATAGCAATTTTAAAGTGTGTGTGTGTGTGTGTGTGTATAATATACATAATGTGTTTTAAAACCTCCTCGGGTGTGCTGTGGACTTAAGATCAGAATTTCCTTTCTTGAAGAGCAGCATGTGTCTCTGAATAATAGGTGGACAGAAGCCATCCTACATTCAGAGCCTGATGGCTGATTAGCAGCTACTTTTCTTTGTCAGATCTCAACAAGCCTCTGCCACATCAATAATTCTGCTTGAGCAATGATGCTGTCATTTACAATCATGTGCTTTTCCAGTTCACAAGGAAGCATACAAATTGTTGATCCGCTCAGATGACAGGAAGAGAAAAACCACCTAAAATGAAGAGATGCTAATCAACCGACCACCTGAGTCTGCATACCAGCCTCATTGCTGCTACTGCAATGGTGGCCATGAAGAAAATAGTTTTTAACACTTCATGAGTCAAGTGTCATACAAACCTATTTGCAAAGGAACCTGTTCCATCCTGCTTTGAAAAACTGGATAGTCAGATAATAAAAGATTCAGAGCACTTGTGAGGGTGACACCTGGCAACGGATCTAATTGCCTAAGCTGAGATGAGAGAGGGAGGCAGATGTATGTAGCACATATGCCTGATATAGGACACAATCATCTATCTCACTGCATCCCAAATACTTGCTGGGTGGAGTAGACGTGTTCTCAACCCTCTAGGGCTTTTGCCCTGGGGATTTTGAAGAGTACAACACTACAAATGTATAGTATAGTGAAATGAAACGGGGTTACTAGGCACCTGATATGATTCACTTCAAGGATTACTTGGTGGAATGTATTCCAAACCACTGGCTGGACTTAATGCCATTGTTTATTTATACTTACGGGGGTACAGCTTTGACCATCAGATCACAGAGCTGTGTATGGCCTTTACTCTGTCTATAATATCAATTTAGTATGAGCTCAGTACATGACCCTAATAGTTTGTGAAGTGTAATTTCATTCTCCAAAATAAAAGAAGAAAATATATTCTGAAAACAAACTTGAAAATCAGTTCTCTGTCTCCTGATACCTTTTCTAGCTAGGAAAGACACCGGTAACAATAGGTTATAATACATTGTGAAGAGCTACTCTAAACAAAATCTCCTTCCAGTTATAAAGATCAAGCACTCTCACTCTTTCTCTAGTTAGCCTGTTTTTTCTAAATGGTTTACTAATATTTATGGTAGCATCTGGGCTCAGATTGTAGTCTACATGGAGTCAGGCTATGAAGGTGTAGGGAAAGAAGAGGTAAGTCTCTTTTGCTTGATAAAAACAATCTACTTTCCAGCTTGCCACTGAAAATGGAGGCAAAGGTGGACGGTAAGCAAAGAACATTTATGCAGAGATTTCTCGCTGTGAAATACCTGATAAACTAAAACCAACACTGCTTCTCTTACAATTGCAGGGTCAGGATCACAGGACATTGATACTTACCATAAGTTACATACTCAGAAGAGGCAAACAAAAATGGATGGATTTTGCAAAAATTTGATGCATATTTTTCACCTTAAAAATAACGCCTACAAGAGACTTGTTTTAACAAAGTCACAAGGGGAGCGAAATTAGGCCTTTACCTCACAGATCTTAGGCTTAATGCTCTGTCATGCAACTATGGTGAGCTTACAACATCAATGATTCAGAATCCAACACTCGTTGGAGTTAGGCTTCCAAAATATAAAAAAAATCAAAAAAATCAGCCTCTCAAGCATAATGATGCAATAGAAAAAATTGTCAGAGAATCATTGATGTCTAAACAGGTGTTGCAGAACTAGTTGATGAAAATGGCAGGGATGAAATAGGAGCTAAGAGAAATACTAGAACAAAAGGTAATTAAGGAGAAAAGCAAATCATTGGACAGTAAATGGTCTTGAACCAAATCTATTCCTGGTGTGACTCCATTTCATGAAGTCAGAGGAGTATCCTAATGATACTTTGAGACTGTTTCAAATCCGGGAGTATGCGAGACTGGAGTTTCCAGCAGCTCAAGTTCCATTGTTGATGTCTAAATGGGAGGTGAGCAGGCCAGGATCACATCAGGCCCAGTAGAGAGGCTGGCCCCTCATCCATGGTTAAGACAGAAATAGATGGAAAGACAAGTGACCAATGGGATGGGAGATCAGGAGGGTTGGAGCCCCCCACTCCTTGTTCCCTAGAAGCCACCTACATTTTCATATCAGTTGCTCCTCTACCATGGCAAGTCTGTTGTGCGGGATGGCTCAGAGCTGTATTTAGTCACTCTTGCTGAATGTGCATGTGAGAGGACTTGGAACAGTGAGTCACTTTGGCTGCCATGGCACCAGGCACACAGATGATACATAGCCCTACATCTCATGTCACTGGACACTGATAGAAAGGTATCCTTGTGTTTCCAGCATCCAGACGAGACAGCAGCGTGGATGAGAGAGTGTTGGCTGAAGCAACACCTGAACACATACTGAGATGATGCTGCTGGACTTAGGGAGCCATGTACAGGACACAGTGTGTGTACTTTTTCTCCTCTCCTAGAAGGCATTGTCCACCTCTTCTTAATTAGTATCACAATGTATCTTGGCACCGTTATTCATGCCCCTGTTACTTCCACGCTGCTTTGCACTGCAGTGTGCTCTGCTCCAAGTTACCTGGGAAGACCAATGTGCAGAATTCAATGGCCTGCTCACTTAGTGGTGTTCCACCTACACAGAACACATTACACCTGGACAGGCTACTAATTTGTTCCTAGGTGCAATTCAAGGTGTTTATTTGGTTCAATGAAGCCTTGTACAGTTTGGGTCCCACCTATCTTAGAGATCCTCTCTCTCCATGAAACACCCAGGCAGTTGAGTTCATCTCGGATACTCTGGCTAATTGGCCCAAGATTTGAACTACAGAGGACTGGATACAGGGCATCCTCAATGGGATGAGGGGATGGAAAGGGGATGAGGCAGTCCTAGACTCTGGAATTTGCATCCCCTGCTGCCCCAGCAAAGCTGGACCGTACAGCCATCCAGGGCACATTAGACTGGGGGTTCTCAAACGGGGGGTCAGGACCCCTCGGGGTCGGTCGTGAGCCCTCAGGGGGTTGTTAGGTTATTACATGGGGGGGTCGCGAGCTGTCAGCCTCCACCCTAAACCTCGCTTTGCCTCCAGCATTTATAATGGTGTTAAATATATAAAAAAGTGTTTTTAATTTATAAGGGGGGTCACACTCAGAGACTTGCTATGTGAAAGGAGTCACCAGTAAAAAAGTAGATGTTATGTAGTCACATCAGGTATTGCTGGAGTGAGTGGAGTGAATGGGGGGAGCTGCCTCTGTGGCTGGGAAGTTCTATTTTAAGTTGATTTTTGTCAGTCTGCCTACTTCTATTGTAAGATGTTAGTGAGTGTGTGTGTCCTCAGAGGTTAACAACGTCATAGAAACAACAAATACTATGAGAATAATCAATACACTTTAAAGTTCTCATCTTGCTTTTCATTTCTCTTTTTTCTCTCTCTCCCTTTTAATTATTTTTGTTTTGCTTGTACTATCCTCAGTCCTCTGCCCTGGTGTGTATCTGGGCTGGACATTGTGTGCAGATGCCAGACTCTTGCCTCCCAAAACAAGTCCTCTACTCTCAGCTCACCCCTGGTTAGAGATCCTGTGGTGTCAGAGGAAATGCTTCAAAAACACACTAAAAACATATCTCAAGAAAACTGATGTGGACATCACAAGCTGGGTGGAGCAAGCCACCAACCAACCCCAATGGCGCCACATCCTCAATCAGGCAGTGGGCCAAGAAGCGCCTTGCCCTTGAAGCTGAAAAGAGAGAGAGAAGGAAGGAAAAAGAAAGAACTTTCTCCCAGCAGGCAGATGGCCCACCAGGAAATGTCTGTACCTACTGCAGGTGGATCTGTGGTTCCAGGATCAGACTCCTGAGTCATCTCAGGACCGATATGTAAATCCGTGGTAGAGATCATCCTCGAATCGAGGGATTGCCAGTGGTGATTTGCTGTCATTGCCCCAGCTATTGGATCAGTCAAATCCTACTGAGGAAAATAGAGAGGAGCATAAACTGTGGCAAGTCAAGTGTAAAAGTTTATTTAGACAGGCCAAAAAAGAATTTGAAGAGCACCTAACAAAAGACACACAAACTACCAGCAAACATTTTTTTTAATGTACATCAGAAGCAGGAACCTTGCCAATCAATCAGTGGGGCCACTGGCTGATTGAGATGCTTAAGGAGCACTCAAGGAAGACAAGGTTATGCAGAGAAGCTAAATGAATTCTTTGCATGTGTGTACACTGCAGAGGATGTGAGGGAGATTCCAACACCCGAGTCATTCTTTTTAGGTGACAAATCAGAGGAACTGTCCCAGATTAAGGTGTCAATAGAGGAAGTTTTGGAATAAATTGATAAACAGTCAAAAGTCCCCAGGACCAGATGGTATTCACCCAAGAGTTCTGAAAGAACTTGAATATGAAATTGCAGAACTAGTAACTGTGGTATGTAACCTACAGCTTAAATAAGCCTCTGTACCAGATGACTGGTGGATAGCTAATGTGACAGCAATTATTTAAAAAGGCTGCAGAGGCAATCCTGGCACTTACAGACCAGTAAGCTAAACTCAGTACCAGACAAATTGAACTATAGTAAATAATAAAATTCAAACACACAGATGAACATGATATGTTGGTGAAGAGTCAACACAGTGTTTGTAAAGGTGAAATCATGCCTCACCAATCTACTAGAGTTCTTTGAGGGGGTCAACAAATGTGCACAAGGGTGATCCAGTGGATATAGTATACATGGATTTTCAGAAAGCTTTTGACAAGGTTCCTCACCATAGGCTCTTAAGCAAAGTAAGGAGTCATGGGATAAGAAGGAAGGTCCTCTCATGGAGCAGTAACTGGTTAAAAGACAAGAAACAAAGGGTAGGAATAAATGGTCAGTTTTCAGAATGGAGAGAGGTAAATAGCAGGACTCCCCCAAGAATCTGCACTGGGACCAATTCTCTTCAACATATTCATAAATTATCTGGAAAAGGGGGTAAACAGTGAGGTGGCAAAGTTTGGAGCCGATACAAAATTTCTCAAGATAAGTCTAAAGCAGATTTTGAAAAGTTACACAGGAATCTCACAAAACTGGGTGACTGGGCAACAAAATGGCAGATGAAATTTAACGTTGATAAATGCAAAGTAATGCACATTGGAAAACATAATCCCAAGTATTCATACAAAACACAGGGGCCAAGCAAGCCAGAGCCCCTTCTCCCCCCGCCATGCTTCCGGCTCGCTCACCCAGTGTCCCTGGCAGCTGGGGCCTGGCGGGAAGCAGACAGGACGGGGTGGGCCACTGCCCCAGCCAGGCTTGCTCTCAGGCAACTGCTGCATTGCACAGAACAGTGACCTGGAGCAGCCAGTGTGAGAAGTGGCTGGTCCCGCCCCTTCCACTCCCCACCCGTGGACAGGGGCTGAGTGGGCCAAGGAGCGGATGCAGCGGGAGAAGGAAGCCCTTCTTTCTCCCACCCTGGCAGGCCAGGCATTTGAGCCCACATGCCCTCCCTATGCATCACCTATGGGGCATGCTTGACCTGGTGGACTCCTGCAGAGTCCCATATCCCCAGGAACTGGAACCTGTAGGCAAACCCCACATGCTTAGTGTAATATCCTGGGGAGTTCCCTGCTGATTCTTAAGCAAGACTTTGGGGCAGCCATAGAAGAGACTGCCCCTCTGAGCCCAGTGTGTGCTGGGACAGGACTCAGGGGAGGGCAAGCAGCCTGCATGTGCTGTGCAGATACAGTCAGTAAAGCTCATTCTTATGCACTTCACTACTGGGGCTCAGTTTTGATTTAAGGCGCTCACCAGTAATCTGGGACAAACATGCAAGTTCCCTTGTTCCCGAGCCACCACTGCTCCAAACGGTCCATGCAAAGGGAAATTAAGCTGTAGCATTCAGGAATGTGAATTTTCCTGTAAAATTTGGAAACAACTAAAACATCAGCTCACTTTCCCCTCTCACAGTTACCTTCGTTCCCCAACAGTAAACAGAGAAAGCATATTTTGCATGAGAGAAGGACCCCTAGTGCCACGATACATTTTAGCTCCGTTCAAAGTACAAGTTGGCCATGTAATGTTGCGCTGCATGAAAAAGAATCTGCTATGCAAAAATGTATCTGAAAACCTGTCTTGGGCTTTTAACTTTGAAAACTCACATAGAGAATCTCATGACTAATAAATCTTTTAGACAATTGCACTCCAGAGATGGTTGCTGTACTGCTGTGCAGTGTTTTCTAGCTGTAAGAAAGCAGCTTGGATATCCAAACACTTGATATATAGTATCTGTCACAAGGAAAAATGCCTCAGGATGAAATGTCTTTAACAGAGGGAGGTTAATGTGTTAGTGATTTATCTCATTTTGGTAAGATCATGCTTGTAACTCAGTAATCCCAGGAGCTGCATTTAACATTATTCAGTGAAGATGAGCTAAAGGAGTCTTTCGTGCCGGTGAAAACTGGAGAAGAGAATCTATAAATGAGGTAACGCTGAGTAAACAGGGACCTCAGAGAGAACCCATTTCTGCAGAGGGTGATAAACACATTGAATCTGTTACTCGAGCAGTCATTAAAGTAGAGTATTATCTAGCTTTGTGAGATGCCCAGATTTATTTCTAGGAAAGGAAGGGATTGTGAGATTTCTTTTATTAAAAAAACCCCTACATTATGTTACAGTAATAACCTGCAGCAATACTGTTGTAATCTTCATCTCGGGGAGCATTCCTGGGGAACAGCATAGTATAATAATCAAATAAGAATATTTCATAAAGGGAAAGAGGAAGGTTAGTTTGAGAGCAGCCAGAATGCCTAGGCATGATAGGCCCAATGGCTTTTCCCTGTGCCTGATTTGGAAATGCTTTAGGCATGCAGTTACACTTGCAAAATGCCTGTCTGATTTGCACAAGCAACTGCACATGCAAATTGTATAATTACAGCTAAGTTGAACATTGAACTGGCCAGTTGCATCTGCAATTACCTGATCTGTAATTACTGACCGGTAATTGCAGTGACAAATTAGGCATACAACTGCAGGCTTTCAAGTGTTCCAAAATTGGGCCCCAACTGACTTTATGTCCTAAGAAGTTCTTTCCCCTATTTAAAAACCAGACCAAACCCTTCCATTGTTGACAACAGTTGTCCAAAACATAGCAGCTTACCATAGTGTGACTACAGCACTCTTGCCCACATGCTCAGGGTTTAACTGATCGCCATATTTGGGGTCAGGAAGGAATTTTCCTCCAGGGCAGGTTGGCAGAGGCCCTGGGGGGTTTTCGCCTTCCTCTGCAGCGTGGGGCACAGATCACTTGCTGGAGGATTCTCTGCACCTTGAAGTCTTTAAACCACGGTTTGAGGACTTCAATAGCTTAGACATAGGTTAGGGGTTTGATACAGGAGTGGGTGGGAGAGATTCTGTGGCCTGCGTTTTTCAGGAGGTCAGACTAGACAATCATAATGGTCCCTTCTGACCTTAAAGTCTATGATTCTATGCTTGCAAAGTTCTGTCATACTTCCTTTTTTAAAATAAGGGTTTATATGCAGGGGAAAGGCATTGGACTCTGATCCTCAGCCAGTGTAAACTGGAGTATTATTACTTGGTGTTTGTATTGTGGTCAGGGCCGGCTCTAGGATTTTTGCCGCCCAAAGCAAAAACAATTTTGGCCGCCCCCCCCCCCCCCCCCGTTTTTTAATTACCCCACCCCCGGCCCTGCCTCAACTCCGCCCCTTCCCCAAATCCCCAGCCCTGCCTCCTCCCCCCAGGCTCTCAAGCCTAGGAGGGAGGGAGGGGGAGAAGCGGCGCCCGCGCTGCGGCCACTCGGAGTCTCCCCCTCCCTCCCAGGCTCTCAAGCCTGGGAGGGAGGGGGAGCAGCGGCGCGCGAAACAGCTGTTTCGCGCGCCGCGGCCGCTCGGGATCTCCTCCTCCCTCCCAGGTTTGAGAGCCTGGGAGGGAGGGGGAGACCCCGAGCGGCCACGGCGCGCGAAACAGCTGATTCGCGTGCCGCTGCTCCCCCACCCTCCCAGGTGAGAGCCTGGGAGGGAGGGCGAGTAGCGGCAGCAGCAGCAGCGGAGGTGAGCTAGGGCGGCCGGGGCACATTTTTAGGGGCGGCATTCTGGCGCCGGCCATGCTGCCCCTAAAAATGTGCCGCCCCAAGCACCAGCTTGTTTTGCTGGTGCCTAGAGCCGGCCCTGATTGTGGTAGTGCCCAGAGACCCTAACCAAGATCAGGGTCCTCTACAACACTGTGCTAGGTCCTGTACAAACATGTAGTAAATGACAGTGCCTGGCCTGTAGGTCCATTGAGCTCAATGGAACTGCACCAATTTAAACCCATCATGTCGTATCATCGTGTCATTGTTTTCATACGACTAGACAAACGAGCAGTTCTCAGCGGGGATGAGGGTTAAGAATGTATTTCAAAGTCCGTGGAGAACCCTGTTCATTAGAAGTTAAAGGACTAAGTTGCAGCAGTCGGGCCTGTGGAAATGAGACTGTAGAAACACTTCCTGAAAGTGGAACGCAAACGCTGGTACACTTCTGGGCCACCTCCAGCAGATTTACCAGAGAGTGGAGACATTTAAGATCCCTCAGGCATGAATGAGCCTTGGATTACTCTCCAGGTAGACCAGCTCCATGCAGAGGTGAGCACAACCAGCCAATGCTTTCCAGATTGCAGAAGGTGCAGTTCCTAAATAAATGGTACTGATCTGTTTGCTAGTGGCATGATCCAAAGCACATAGAAATCATTTCAAAGCTTCCCTTTGGCTACAGTGGGCTTTGGAGCAGGGCTTCCTCCAGGAAATAGGAGGTTTTTATTGAATTTGTTTCCGTCAGCTTCATGCAGAACACCTGATGACCCATAATCACTGTGGAGCTCCCAAGGGTGCCCGTTCCTTCAAAAGAGGGGCACTTGGGGGCGTCCGTCTAACCCTTCATTCTTGGGTCACCTTCATCCCTCTTCTCCCATAAATAACGCAACTCCTTTCCCTTGCAGAAGGCCTGATCTGACTCCCACCAAAGTCTTTACACTGACTATCAGGGGAGTTGAATCAGGCCTAAAGGCAGTTGTGATCACTGCATTCACCCAGGGGCTTTGAAAACATGCAGTCTATTCTAAGGCAGGCAGCAGAATTGCTATGTAATCAAGCTACCCAAAGGTGCTAGAGCTTGAGATATGCTTCACCTTCCCACAGAGGAGCAGAGAATTGCTTTAGGATGTGCCCAGCTCAGCAAATGAACTGGCCGATGTCCCCTGCCCAGTATTTAATTTTGTGTGTTTGTTTAAGGTGCCTCTTTAGTCACTAAAGTGTCCATCACTGTAGTACTTGAGTACATTTTACATTTATAAGAGCAAACATTTCCCCCAAAACAAGGAGTCTGGTGCTTTGCACAGCACAGTATACTCAATATGGAATCATTCTGCTTAAGACAGGGTGTGGTCATTGAAGTCTTGACCAATGCTAACATCCACTGCTCCTGAAGTATCTTGTGAGGAAGTAAAGCTGAACATGAGGCAATATGAATGACATGAGGACAATGGCAAGTCTCTCTCCAGCTTGGAGAAAACCAGCCCTTATAAATATGCAGGGTAATAAAATTGTTAATGCAGCATGATTAAATAGTAATGGTTCCCCCAGCAACCAGAACTCTCTGCATTTCACATGTGTAAGATGGGCTATTACTGAATACTCTGTTCAGTTCATGTCCTCGTATGTAGCGGTATAATGTGGCTGAGTGAGGGTTGCCATGGGAATCAGAGGTCAGATTTTTCTCTGTTACACTGGTGTGAATGTGGCGTAACTCCACTGACTTCCCTCGGCCCCATAATTTAGCATTTTAGTGCTGTCACTCTCCATTGCCTTGGCTGCTATTAACTTCCTCTGCTCCAGCCTCCCTACTCCCCCTTTGCCCCTCTGTTCAAAATGCTGCAGCTAAATTAATCAACCCGCCCTTTGCTCCATTTGTGGCTCCCCTCCCCTCCCCAGAGCCCTGGCTTCCCTTCACCATCCACATCAGTTTCAAGTTTCTGATCTTCAGCTTTAGGAGTGAAATTGTAGCCCCATCCATGTCAATGGCACAACACCCATTGACTTCAGCGCCACCAGGATTTCACTCTTAGTCTTTACATAGCGTGACCTTCCCGTGTCTCAGTCCTCATTTTCTGGGTTGCTCCTCTCACAGCCTGTGCTTTGTTCAATCCTGTCCTTAAAGTATCCCTGGTCCCTTCCCCTCTCTCTGCTTTGTGCCTTCTTTTACTCGGCTTCCTTCACGCGATCCAGCACCCTTCATCTGGGAGTTAAGCATCCTCTCTCTCTCTCCTTTATATTAGAGCTGAGCTAATAATTGGCAACAAAATTATTTATCCAATATATTTCATCATTATTTCTCTTGGTGAATTCTGCTCCCACAGATGGGAATATTTTCCTGTTTATTATTCAGAATTATTTGTGAGTATCTTCAGCAAATAATTTTTGTTGTGCTCTAGCTGCAAGTTATTGGATTTGATTCTGGAATTACTGGGTGAAATGGTATGGCTTGTGTTATGCAAGAGGTCAGGCTAGATCAGTGGTTCCCAACCGGGGATACGTGTACCCTGGGGGTACACAGAGGTCTTGTAGGTGATACATCAGCTCAGCTCGATATTTGCCTAGTTTTACAACAGGCTACATAAAAAGCCCTAGTGAAGTCAATGCAAACTAAAACTTCATACAGACCATGATTTGTTTATACTGCTCTATATACTATACACAGAACTGTAAGTACAATATTTATATTCCAATTGATTTATTTTATACACCTCTACCCCGATATAACGCGACCCGATATAACACAAATTTGAATATAACACGGTAAAGCAGTGCTCTGGGGGGCGGGGCTGCGCACTCCAGCGGATCAAAGCAAGTTCAATATAACGCGGTTTCACCTATAAAGCGGTAAGATTTTTTGGCTCCCGAGGACAGCGTTATATCGGAGTAGAGGTGTAATTATACAGTAAAAATGAGAAAGTAAGCAATTTTTCAATAATATTGTGCTGTGACACTTTTGTATTTTTATGTCTGATGTTGTAAGCAAGTAGTTTTTAAGTGAAGTGAAACTTGGGGGTACGCAGACAAATCAGACTCCTGAAAGGGGTACAATAGTCTGGAAAGGTTGAGAGCCACTGGACTAGATGATCATAATAATCCTTGTTGGCCTTAAAATCTAAGAATTTCAAACTGTACATTTAACTGTAATTTTGTAATTTGTTCTGTGTTGGTAAATTACATGTGTCATCCAATCAGTGATCAGATATGATGCCATGTGACTTATATAACTAATCAACAAAACAGGACTTTTAAACTTTGAATTTTGCCATCAAATATATAACTCATAATTTTCTTTAAGCACCGCAGAGACTCATAGACTTTAAGGCCAGAAGGGACCATTGTGATCATCTAGTCTGACCTCCTGCACATTGCAGGCCACAGAACCTCACCCACCCACTCCTAGACCCACAACCTCTGTCTGAGTTACTGAAGTCCTCAAATCATGATTTAATGATTTCAAGTGACAGAGAATCCACCCTTTACTCCAGTTTAAACCTGCAAGTGACCCATGTCCCATGCTGCAGAGGAAGGCGAAAAGCCCCCAGGGTCTCTGCCAATCTGACCTGGGGGAAAATACGTTTCTGACTCCAAATATGGTGATCAGTTGGACCCTGAGTATGTCGGCAAGACCCACCAGCCGGACACCTGGGAAAGAATTTACTGTAGTAACTCAGAGCTCTCCCCTTCTAGTGTCCCATCACCAGCTGTTGGAGATATTTGCTACTAGCAGTCACAGATGGGCCACATGCTATTGTAGGCAATCTCATCATACCATCCCCTCCATAAATTTATCAAGCTCAGTCCTGAAGCCAGTTAGGTTTTTGGCCCCCACTGCCCCCCTTGGAAGGGTGTCCCAGAACTTCACTCCTCTGATGGTTCGAAAACTTCGTCTAGTTACTGTTTCATCATTACATTTAAAAATCCACATTTAATGATTAATTCACACAAGCAAATCTTGAAGGTTCCAATGGTCTTTGACAAGGAACACACAATGGTCTCTGCCACAGTTAACCTGAAATTCACTTTCAGATTTGAATGAATATTTGTGGACATTTTTTCCCCTTAGCTTTCCTTAAAAACCAACTTGTCATGTCCCTTTCCATTGCTGATCTCTTTTGGCTTCATCCATCTGTCATGCCTCTCTCTCTAATTTTGTTTTGTATCTTTCCAAATGAGATTATAAACTCCGTAGAGCAGGGATTATAGACAATTCCATTTGCAAAGTGCAACCTATGATGCAATAAGAGCAATTATTAATACAGTTACAATAACAAATGTGTTGCATAAAAACACTTGCAAGAACATTAGGAACTACAGAAGCAAAACCCAGCATTCAAACAACCCCCAACTTTGGGAGAGTTTGGATCGGAATTTTGCAACATGGGCTCATTACAAGAAAGTTTTCAAGAGTCCCTCTTGCCCATTTAAATGCTCAGATTCTGAACCAAGCTTTTGAAATATCTCTTTGGCAAAATACCTTATTTTTTAAATCTGTACTTATCTAGGTAACCATTTGCCAGGAAGTCTTACTTCACTCAGTTTTTGCCCACCAAATTCCTTCCAGTGTTACTCTTAGAATTACTCTCTTTTTGTCCTGTATCTTGAATGTGACCTATTGGTGTTTTATGATAGCAGAAAACAAATTAATTGGGTCTGTTTAAATTTCATCAAAAAGTCTGAGGAAAACATGCTGCTATGAATGGTGAAATTCTGTTGATCTGAATATGAAGTCTTGAGATTTCTTTACAGATGAGGAACTCAGGGATTGACAAATAATTATCTTACATTTCTAAAAAGGGAAATAAGGACAACCTAGGAAATTACAGACCAGTCAGCTTAACTTCTTTACCTGGAAAGATAATGGAGCAAAAATTAAGCAATCAATCTGCAAACAACTAGAAGATAATACGGTGATAAGTAACAGTCAGCATGAATTTGTCAAGAACAAATCGTGTCAAACCAACCTGATAGCTTTCTTTGACAGGGTAACAAGCCTGGTGGATGCGGGGGAGCGGTAGATGTGGTATATCTTTAGTAAGGTTTTTGATACTGTCTTGCATGACCTTCTCATAAACAAACTAGGGAAATGCAACCTAGATGGAGCTACTATAATGTCGGTGCATAACTGGTTGGAAAATTGTTCCCAAAGAGTAGTTATCGGTGGTTCACAGTCATGCTGGAAGGGCATAACGAGGGGGGTCCCACAGGGATTGGTTCTGGGTCTGGTTCTGTTCAATATCTTCATCAATGATTTAGATAATGGCAGAGAGAGTACACTTATAAAGTTTGTGGACGATACCAAGCTGGGAGGGGTTGCAAGTGCTTTGGAGGATAGGATTAAAATTCAAAATGATCTGGACAAACTGGAGAATAAATAGGATGAAATAAATAGGATGAAATTCAATAAGGACAAATGCAAAGTACTCCACTTAGGAAGGAACAATCAGTTGCACACATACAAAATGGGAAATGACTGCCTAGGAAGGAGTACTATGGAAAGAGATCTGGGGTCATAGTGGATCACAAGCTAAATATGAGTCAACAGTGTAACGCTGTTGCAAAAAAAGCAAACATCATTCTGGGATGTATTATCAGGAGTATTGTAAGCAAGACACGAGAAGTAATTCTTCCACTCTCTCCGCACTGATTAGGCCTCAACTGGAGTGTTGTGTCCAGTTCTGGGCACCACATTTCAGGCAAGATGTGGACAAATTGGACAAAGTCCAGCGAAGAGCAACAAAAATGATTAAAGGTCTAAAAAACATGACCTATGAGGGAAGATTGAAAAAATTGGGTTTGTTTAGTCTGCAGAAGAGAAGACTGAGAGGGGACATAACAGTTTTAAAGTACATAAAAGGTTGTTACAAGGAGGAGGGAGAAAAATTGTTCTTCTTAACCTCTGAGGATAGGACAAGAAGCAATGGGCTTAAACTGCAGCAAGGGTTGGCTATTAGAAAAAACGTCCTAACTGTCAGGGTGGTTAACCACTGAAATAAATTGCCTAGGGAGGTTGTGAAATCTCCATCATCGGGGATTTTTAAGAGCAGGTTGGACAAACACCTGTCAGGGATGGTCTAGATAATATAATCCTGCCATGAGTGCAGGGGACTAGACTAGATGATCTCTCGAGGTCCTTTCCAGTTCTATGAGTCTATGATTTTTCTACCTTGCTTTCTAGTGGAAAATGTGCCTGTGTGATCAGATATTTCACATACCAGGTAAGAAGGATGCTGCCGTCCTGTTAACTTTTTTACAAGCACAAATCCAGCAAGTCATCTGCAATTTCTTCTGAAACCACTAGAGGGCGAATGGTAGGACAATTTTTAAAATGAGTCTGTCAACATCTTTATCTTTTTTTAATGGAAGTTTTAGGAAGTTGACCCCTGACTTTAATACAGAAGAGTAGATAGTTGAGACCCATTAATATTTATGGAAGCTCACTATTTTTGAGGTGGTGGCATTTCACTGTGGAAGTGAAGTGGTTGCAGTTGCTCCTTTGTGAACTCTGAACAGAATTGACTTCAGTGTCAGTAAAATGCATAATGGTTTACATTAGAGTTATTTATTATTTGTGTTGCAGTGGCACCTACAGACCCTGGCTCTGTAGAGAATGCAGATATATGCACCAACTGATATTTTCCATTCAGATTTCTGTTTCTGTTTTCTAAAGTTTCTGCTTCCTAGGATCTCACTTAAAAATCAGATGACAATGAAGAATTTTAGGTACAGGGCATCTAAACTACATACAGCATATCTGACTTTGCTCATTCAACATATACAAACACGTTGATATAGAGCTGTTGTAATTAGCTACATATTAAAAATAGTTACACCGTAACCAAACCAAGTCAGCTATCCCCCAAAACGTTATGAATTTAACATAGTGCGTCTGAGGAAAAGTGGAGAAGTTCAAATGTGAGTGATGATTTCACCACATAGGCTTATTTTGTTGGTACACGTGATGATTCACAAAAACAAATCCTCTCTTCAGCTCTAGATTTGATCCACTTAACCATGACTGCTTCCTACAGTCCAGCACCCAGCATCAGCACTAATAGGCTACAGCATGAATTAGAAGTGGCATCCTACTTCTGATCAGTTAAGGGAAAACTTACGGCAATGAAAGGAATTGATAGCACGGTGTTCAGTGAATCTGAGTAACCAATGAATCTACATAGACGAATGGAATTTGTAAAACAAAGACTCCTATTATGTCAAAGTGCTGAATAAAGACAACCACTAGCTGCCACTATCCTCAGGACTATAGTGGAAATTCATTTGAGTCTTCTCTATATTGTATTTGCCTGTATGCTCAAGGGAAGGAAGATTACTACTATTCCAGCTCTTGAACCTATATAACCTTCAAAGGGGAGGGTCTGTCAGAGGATGTTGTGGATGCTACAAACTTCCATGTTGCCAACTAGTGTGATTTTATCACAAGTCTTGGGATACTTTGTTCTTCTTTGAGTGCTTGCTCATGTCGATTCCATGGTAGGTGTGCGTGCGCCCATGTGCGTGCTGTCGGAGACTTTTGTCTTAGCGGTACCCCTAGGGCCGGCTGTGGCGCCCCCCTGGAGCGCCATGCTTACGGCGCAGTATATCAGGCGCCACTAGTCCTGAGCCCTCTCAGTTCCTTCTTACCACCCGTGGTGGTCAGTTGGAGCGCCTCTGTCCTTTGCTTCGCAAGTGGTCAGCGTCTTCCTTGGCTGTTTAGCCTTGTGCTTCTCTGTAAATAGTTTGTGTTGTTAGTTAGTAGTAAATACCCGTTAAGTGTTAGTTAGATAGTGTCACAGTGGGGACTTAGCCCCTGGGGGCCATGCCCCGATCTCCAGGTTTCATGCCCTGCTTGTTGTGTAACAGGCCTATGCACAAGAGCTGTTTACAGTGCCTCGGGGAAACCCATATAAAGGAGCGCTGCCGTATTTGTCAGAACTTTCGTCCTTGGACTCAGAGGGAGCGCGACATCTGCCTCAGGGCCCTCCTGATGCAGGCAGCCCAGCGTCCAGCTTCGGAGCCAGCGCGGCCCAAACTGGCACCCAGCGCTTCACCCTAGGTGCGTAGTGAGCCTCTGGCGCCAGGGTCCTCCCAATACCGATCCCTGTCACCGGTGCCAAAAAAGAAGCCTAAGAAGATGGCACCGGCCAAGCCCGACCAAGGGGCTCCGGGCAAGGGACCCTGTTCGGGCCTTATGCCCACTGTGGACCCGTCAAAGGGCTCGGCCACGGGGGGTTCCTCCCCCAGAAAGGACCCGCCACCGACTCCAGAGAGCAGTAAAGGGCCTAAACAAATGGCGCAACAGGCACCCTTCGAGGGCCCGGCGCCAGGAGAGTCCACAGTGCCTCCGCTGCGTGCGGCAAGGGACCTGGCTATGGCTCCCTGCAAGGGCAAGCTCGCCGGAAAGGCCTCGCACAAGTCAGGCAAGAGCCGCCAGTCTCCAGAGCCAAGACAGAGCTAAGGGTCGCCATGTTCTTGGTCTCCGCATCGGCTCAGGTCTCCAGCTTGTTGCTGCAAGTCACTGGCACCGCACTCTCGATACCCATCGTCGTGCAGAAGTATACCCAGGCGGCATTGCTCATGCTAGTACCGGTCCTCGTCCCGCCATTGATCACCATCACCGAGACCTCGGTCCTGGTACCATTCTCCGGCGGTGACTGTGAGCCACCAGAGCCTCCACAGCCCTGCACTGGTCACCGGAGGGAGATGACTTCTCGGGCTTGGAGGCACAATTCAGTCCTTCGCCCAGACAGCGTGAGTGGACTCCGGAGGGCGCATCACTGGCATTGGTGCCGACCTGGCACCAGACTCAGTGGCCGACCCAATGGCCTTACTGGAACACTTGGGGTGTCCCAGTCATGCCGGTACCCCACTCCCACCAGCCCTCAGTTGCCACATCAGACAGACCACAGGCTGTGCCCTCGGCACCTGCAGTGCCGGGCCCGGTGCAGGATGCACCGGCGACTGCTTCAAGTGAGGAGTCAGTACCCACCCCTAGGCTGCTCTCCCTGGCGGGTGGGGACACTACAGAGGCCCACCCGGCCGCCCAGTCATCATCTTCCTCACCAGACAAGGTGGTAGCGGGACCATCAGAGCTAGCCCACTGGACGATTTCCACAAGCATCAGGCTCTCCTCTGTATGGTGGCGGATAATGTGGGCCTCAAAGTAGAGGAGATGGAGGAGCAGATGGATATGCTTTTTAATGTGCTGTTTGCGTCTGGCCCGGCCAGGGTTGCGCTCCTGGTCCATGAAGGGGTCCAGAATATCACCAAGGCTATCTGGCAGACCCCATCCTCCATCTCGGCCACCTCGAAAAGGGCAGAAAAGAAGTACTTCGTCCCCGCAAAGGGGTTCGAGTACCTATATACTCATCTGCCACCAGGTTCATTGGCTGTGTCAGCGACCAACGAACGGGACAAACAGGGGCCCACCATTTCCACCCCTAAGTATAAAGAGGTGAAAAGACTCAATCTATTTGGTTGAAAGATTTATTCTACGGGTAGCCTACAGTTTCGGGTGGCGAATCACCAGGCCCTCTTGGGCTGCTACAATTTCAGCTTATGGGACTCTCTCCTCAAGTTCAAGGACTCCATGTCCCAGGAAGTGACCCAAGAGTTTACCACCCTAGTGGAGGAAGGGACCGCAGCTGCCCGGTCCTCTCTCCAGATGGCCTGGGATGCCGCTGATTCAGGTACCCAAGTGGTTGCCTCAGTGGTGGTCATGCAGCGCAACTCCTGGCTCCAGACCGCCAGCCTGTCCCAGGAGATGCAGGCCTCGATCCAGGACCTTCCATTTGACAGTGTTGGCCTGATTTCCAATCAGACGGATGCGTGTCTGCACGGCCTGAAGGACACAAAGGCGACCCTCTGCTCCCTGGGGATGCCCCGGCCTCAGTTGTTGAGGCAGCTTTCCGGCCTCCCCCACCTCCTGGGCAGTGGCAACCTTGGCAGGGGCCTGCGAGGAGAAGGGACACAGGGTTTAGCCATCACCACCCTTCGTCATCAAGGTCTCTGGTGCAGCCTGGCCCAGCGAAACACCAAGGGGGCCAGAAGTCCTCATTTTGAGGGTGCGCCCTGGAGCAACGCAACAGCCAATTACCCGGATCCTGCCTGCCAGTTCCTCAACTGCCTTTTCCCTTTCCATTTGGCCTGGTCACAGGTCACCTCGGACCGTTGGGTCCTGGACATAGTGGCTCAGGTTATACCCTTCAATTTTTGGCCGCCCCTCCTTCCTGCCCCCACTCCCTTCCTAGTCCCTCTTCAGGGACCCATCTCATGAGCATCTCCTCGTTCGGGAGGTAGAAAACCTCCTTTTCATGGGGGCTGTGGAGGAGGTCCCTCAAGATATATTCAAGGAAGAGGGTTCTACTCCTGCTACTTCCTAATCCCAAAGGCAAAAGTGGGGCTCAGGCCTATCCTAGACCTGTGGGGCTTCAACAAATCTCTCAAGAAGTTGAAGTTCCACATGGTTTCCCTGGCTTCCATCATCCCCTCCCTGGATTCGGGGGACTGGTACGCCGTTCTCGACTTGAAGGACATTTACTTCCATTTGTCCATATTCCCGGGGCACAGGCGTTTCCTGCATTTTTTGGTGTCAGAGCGCCATTTCCAGTTTACAGCGCTGCCTTTCGGCCTGTCTTCGGCCCCCAGGGTGTTCACAATGTGCATAGCTCCAGTGGAAGCTTACCTGAGGCGTTGAGGGGTCCAGATCTTCCTGTATCTTGACAATTGGCTCATCAAGGGCAGGTCTCCGGAGGAGGTCCAGAGGAGCCTCAATCTGGTGCGCTCCACCTGCTGAGACCTGGGCCTCCCAGTAAACATAGAAAAATCCATGTTAGCACCGGTTCAACGCATAGAGTTCATCAGCGTGGTTCTCGATTCTAGGTGGACCGGGACATTTTCAAGCCATGTCGGACCTGATCGCCCATATACAGAGCTAACCGCTCACCACGGCCCACACGTGTCTGCAACTGATGGGCCACATGGCAGCATGCACCTACGTGGTAAGCCACATGCGGCTTCATCTGAGGCTCCTACAAATGTGGCTGGCCTTGGTCTACATTCCCAGCAGGCAACCCCTGGACTGAGTAGTCACGGTGCTGAGCCACGTCCTCTCATCACTCGACTGGTGGCGGGATCCCAGGATGGTGCTGCAGGATGTCCCTTTCGCATCACCCTCACTCACCCTGGTGTCGGACACATCGGACCTGGGCTGGGGGGCCCATCTGGGCGACCTCAGCACCCAGGGCCGTTGGCTGCTGTACGACCTGGCCCTTCACATCAATGTCAGGGAACTCAGAGCACTTCACCTGGCATGCCAGGCTTCCTCGCCCCACCTGGAAGGCAAGGTGGTGCAGGTCCTGATGGACAATATGGCCGCAATGTACTACATCAACAAATAGGGCAGCGCCAGGTTTTTGGCCCTCTGTCAGGAAGTGCTCAGCCTCTGGGACCTTTGTGTGTGGCACGACATTCACTTGGTGGCTGCCCACTTGTCCGGAGCCAAGAACGTCCTGGTGGATCACCTCAGCAGGGCCTTCTCGTCTCGTCACGAGTGGTTGCTTCACCCGGAGGTGGTCAGCCTAGTTTTCCGCAGGTGGGGGACTTCCCAGGTGGGCCTGTTTGCATCCAGACAGAACAGGAAGTGCCACGTGTTCTGTTCACTGCTAGGCAGGGACAAGGGCTCCCTGTCAGATGCCTTCCTGATCCCGCGGTCTGGAGCGCTCATGAGATAGCAGATAGTCCAGGATGATCCACAGAGTCCTGCTCAAAGTGAAGCAAGACAAAGCTTCGGTCATCCTCATAGCCCTGGCCTGGCCTTGTCAGCACCGGTTCGCCATTCTCCTGAGTCTGTCGGCAGCCACCTCATTACAGCTGCTGCTTTGGCTGGATCTTCTGTCCCAGGTCCACCAGAACCTGCTGCATCCGAGCCTGGAGGCACTGCACCTCATGGCCTGGTTTCTGTGTGGCTGAGCAGGGAGGAGCGGCAGTGTTCTGCCAGTGTCCAGCAGGTCCTGCTTAGCAGCAGGAAACCCTCCACCAGGGCTACCTATGTAGCAAAATGGAAGCGGTTCACGTGTTGGGCCTCGGATTACCGCGTCCGGGCGGAGGAGGCCTCCCTGCAAGTTATCCTGGACTATCTGCTATCTCTGAAGCTCCAGGGCCTGTTGCTGTCCTCGGTAAAGGTGCACCTAGTGTCCATCTCGGCCTTCCATCCCCCGTTTCACAGCAGGTCGGTCTTCGCCCATCCCATAACGGCGCATTTCCTGGAAGGTCTGGAGCACCTTTACCCTCAGGTCCTGGGGAACTGAACCTTGTGCTGTCCAGGTTCATGGGACCCCCGCCTTTGAGCCCCTGGCATCCTGCTCCCTTCTGCTTCTCTCCTGGAAGGTCTCCTTTTTGGTCGCTATCACCTCTGCCCGTAGGATGTCCAAGATCATGTCTGAGCCCCCTTATACGGTCTTCTATAAGGACAAAATCCAGCTGCACCCGCACCCGGCCTTTCTGCCCAAGGTCGTTTCCCAGTTCCATACTGGTCAGGACATATATCTTCCGGTCTTCTGCCCGAAGCCTCATGCAACGAATGAGGAATGCAGGCTGCATTCCCTGGACATCAGGCGGGCACTAGCCTTCTACATAGAAGGAATGAAGCCATTCCACCAGTCGACACAACTGTTTGTCACTGTCTCGGACAGGATGAAAGGTTGCCCGGTGTTCACCCAGAGAATCTCGTCCTGGATCACAGCCTGCATCCGCTACTGCTATGAGCTGGTGAAGATGCCCCTGCCAGCGATTGTGATGGCCCACTCAACTTGGGCACAGGCGTCATCAGCTGCTTTCCTCACTCAGGTGCCGATCCAGGAAATTTGCTGAGCTACCACCTGGTCGTCTGTCCACGTGTTTGGTTTGCACTGTGCGCTGACCCAGCAGGCTTAGGGTGACACTGGTTTCGGCAGAGCAGTACTCTAATCTGCAAGACTGGGAACTCCGAGCCCACCACTGTGGATTCTGCTTGTGAGTCACCTACAATGGAATTGACATGAGCAAGCACTCGAAGAAGAAAAAACGGTTACCTACCTTTTGTAACTGTTGTTCTTCGAGATGTGTTGCTCATGTCCATTCCAATACCCGCCCACCTGCCCCTCTGTTGGAGTTGTCGGCAGGAAGGAACCGAGAGGGCGCAGGGCCAGCAGCGCCTGATATACTGCGCCATGAGTGCAATGCTCCAGGGGGTGCCACTGCTGGCCCTATAGTTACCGCTAAGGCAAAAGTCTCCGACGGCTGCACACGTGGGCACGCGCACACCTACAGTGGAATGGACATGAGCAACACATCTTGAAGAACAACAGTTACAAAAGGTGGGTAACTGTTTTTTTTTTGTGAAGCTCCAGCTCCTGGAGTCAGGTGGTTATGTGAGAATCTTAGCTTTCATTTTTTAAAAATAGCTCTCATGGCTGCAGAGAAAAGCCTGAAGATGTGTTAACTCTAAAGGCTCAAAAGCATAGGCCCAACACTTTTTTTTTTTTTTTTTTAAATCTCACGATTTTTTGAGGGCCTGGCTTATGATTTTTGAATGTTTGGGGTTAGAAATACAATGGCCTTCTGCAGTCCAGTTAGCATTTTGGGCATCAAACCAGCAGTTACGGTAACATGTCGAATTTGCAATCCTTAATGTATAGGGCTTTGTTGGGGGCAGGAAAATGAGGATTCTCCAGGATGCTCTCAAAAGACCCAGCATCAGGTATGTGCAAAGGCTTCCAACACAAGTTAGAACAATCTAAGGGCTGCTCTATCTTGCCCTGGCAGTAACACCCCCCTGGGGCTATGAGCCTTCTTAAATGCCCCCAGCACATCACCTATGCTGGCCAACCCAGGAACAGCTATTAACTCCCCTCTGTGCTTCTGGGATAGCGCAGGGGGACTGGGAATAGAGCAGGATCTGATCCAGGAACATTAGAACCAACATAATAACTAGCCATTCACCATCATTACCAGATCTGGTCAAATAGTGTAAGAACCTGTTCACAGACCCTGAGTCTTGCAGTTTGGGTTAGAATTTGGTGAACAGTCTCTTCCCCTTCCTTATTACTGTTCACAGACATTGCACAATGGCAGTGATGTTGGCCTGGATGTTGTCGGAAAGTTGACATCAGGGCAGGAACAGATGCATTTAATCAAGGGGCAAAATTCAGTTAATTTTGGATGGAAGTGGGTGCAGTTTAGTAGGTTATGTTGTCCAGTCAGGGAACAGAAACAACACCCAGAAGACATACAGGACCAGGAACAAAGGAATTATTAATTGCCAATAATGTATTTTAATAGGCTTCCCCTCTCTCAAAAGCTGGGTTGCAGGGGGGTGTGGGTCTGAGAGAGGCTGGGGGAATTCTTTTGAGAGGTTGGAGCTGTCACCTGTGCTGGAGGAGGCAGGTGCTGCTGTGGGTTCGAGGGCTCTGACTGCATTAAAGTTGGTTGGATTTTTTCAATGGTGTGGTCTCACCTCATTGTTTTTTGGATACCCCTAATGCCACAGTACAATTGACTAAATATTCAGCACCGACAGTCTATCTCCAATGTGTTAATATAAACACATTACTCAACCAGCTCGAAGATTGGTAAAAGCCATGAACTTTTCATGAGTTGCAAAGAGAAAAAGAGGCTAACCTTGTCAAATAAATTAGTTTGATCAATTCCAAATAGGATCATCCCAGATAAGGATCATACTGGGAACTCAGTTACTAGCCTGACATAAACAATGTAATAGAAAGCACTAAAAATATCTTCTCAAAACTTGTCTATTTCTTACAGGTGGACGTGGCTTGGCTTTGGAAAAGATGATAATACAAAAAAAAATTCTCCATGAATCTAGGGTGGATTTTACAAGAACATTAGAACGGCCATGCTGGGTCAGGCCAATGCTCCACCAGCCCAGTATCCTGTCTTCCGACAGTGGCCAATGCCAGGTGCTTCAGAGGGAATGAACAGAACAGGGCAATTTCAAGCAATCCATCCTCTGTCATCCAGTCCTGGCTTCTGGCAGTTGATCTGAGGCAAACCCGCAGCCACACCAAGGTTGCTCACTCAGCTGCCACGACTCACCCCTTCAACAGAGCCTGCAGGGACTCATCGCTCAGGTATGCTTCAGCAACTCAGCTGCACTGACTTGTTCCATAAGTAGAGTTTGCAGTTGTAAGCAGAGTCAGAATGAGCTCTACTCTGACATCTGGTGGTGAGCTGTGGAAAAGGACTTCAGGGGCTGATTTCGTTTGCATGGGTACACCCACCCTGCCTAGCATGATGGGACTGCTTGCCCAAATGGTCACTTTGGCTGCTGTGGGATCCCCAGTCTCTTTGTTATTGGGGCAGGAGTAATAAAGGGTTGTTATCCTGGTTATGTGAATCAAGGACAGTAGAACTTTACTTGGCATTTTATGACAAAGGGACTTGCCCTCAACTAAGTAGCACTTGCTAGGCAAGGCACATGGGTTCCAAAGCCCAGTGAATTGAGAGAGGCTGGGACAGGTATTTGTACCTGGTAGAGTGGGCCCCTTCTGAGGGCCCCAAACACCACTTTGACCCCTCCTCTCTCCATGGTGTAATAATAGAGCTAATTTTGACTCAGGAGTCTTGTTAGGTGCTGCAGAGCTGAAATCACTGATTCCTAGGTCTAAGCATTAGACCTACTTTGAGCTAGTGGTTCTGAGTGTGCCAGCTCTGAGGCCCACCCTCCCCACTAACAGCTGAAATCACTGAGAGCTGAAATCACTAAAGAGCTGAAGTTACTAAGCGCTGGGGGGGGGAGGGTTGAAGACAAGTTGGTGAGTGGCTAGCAGGACGGCTAGTGGAGAGGAGGGGATAGCAGGGCAGCTGGTGGAGAGGCGCAGTTGGCAGGGAAGACTGCAGCAGAATCCTGCAGAGAGGCATGGCAATCAGCCGTCAACCTGAGCAACAGAGCATGTAAGATGCCCCCCATACCTCCCCCTGCTCCTCTCCCTGCAGATGAACTTCTGAACTCCGGGGGCTGCACTGACCAAGGACAGAAACTGTGGGTGGGGTAACTATTGGGTTGCTGGACTTAAGACCCTGAGAGGAAAAGGACACTGCCAAACTTACTTGGGGATGGGTCTTTTGCTCATGGTTTGTGTTATGAATCCTGTTTGTGGTGTTTCCCCAACATAATGCCGCATTGTTTCCCTCCTTTATTAAAAGGCTTTTGCTACACTCAGACTTTGTGCATGGGAGAGGGGAAGTATTGCCTCTTAGAGGCGCCCAGGGGGGTGGTATGTAATTGTCCCAGGTCACTGGGTGGGGGCTCGAGCCGGTTTTGCATTGTTTTATTGAAACGGAACCCCTAGATACTGAACCTGGCCCTTGTTGCTGCCAACTCTGATGGGCAGAAGGGTTACACAGTGATTCCAGCTTGCTGCGGCAGCCTATCCTTGAGCAAGGCCTGGATACAGCCATTTCTCTGACCTTGCTAGAGCTACAAGTTAGTCTGATTCCAACCCCCTTTGGCCTGCTTTCTGAATTTGACTATGATCCTGCTTTGGCTTGTCCACAGCCTCTGACCACAGTTCTGTTCCATGGCCTGTCCCCTGACCCTGGTTTCTGTTGTAGGAGCAGCAGTGATCTGTATGCTCTGTATAACTACGCTATGTATAACCTGTATGCTCAAAAGGTCTGTTATACTTTCCCCCACCCTTTTGTCTCCTCTCCCTCTCTGAATACCTGTGAAGTGGCTTTCCCCCTCCCCCTCCCTCCTGGAATGCTTGTGGGATGAATGGTCTGGTTGAACAGCTGGAAGATCAGAAAAGCTCCCTGGTAGACAAGATGTCTGGGAGTCTAATTAGGCAGCTCTCACACACCCAATGCATGGATACTGCATGGACACTGCCCAAGGTGGAGTGTGACCAACCAGACACGGCCAACTCATCTCTAGTCGCAGGCCATGACACTCCGATTAGGCAGTGATCCCACACCCAGTGCATGGACACTGCCCGAGGTGGTGTGTGACCAACCAGATGCGGCCAAGTCATCTCTAGTTGCAGGCCATGAGAAGCAGGTCCTTAAAAGGGGAAGGGGCCATGTGCTCAAAAGGGCACTCACAAGCTTTTACCTCCCGTGAAGACCCTTCGCCCAGATCGCCTGGCCAGTGGTTTGCCGTGTTGCATTCCATCGTGCCTCGGGAAGACTTACCTTCATCACACCATCCATCGCTGTGCTGTGGGACACTTACCTTGAAGGATCCTGACATCTCCAGTGCTGTGCCTGTCCTAGGAGCGTGAATATGCAAGTGTGAGTGTGACCCCCCACCTCTTTTGAGCTTAGCTATCAGTATAATAAACGTGCTGCTTTCTGCCAAACTCTGGTGGGTCATTAGTCCTCCCTAAGCTTACTAGCTGGCCCAATTTCAGGTAACAAGAATGACGTATACTATGCTAGGGATTTACGTCATGTGAAAGCTTTGTAAATGAGAGCTGCTTGGGATTGTTGGGATGGTGTGTGCATGTGTGCATCTGTCATGTATCAGGAAAAGTGGTGCAGCTACCCAGTCTTTTGTATGTGTTGTAATTCTTTCTTTCCTTTTCCATAGTGTTTGTTTTATGATCAGTTTGTCAGTCTCTTAAAATCGATGAAGACATAACATTAAAGAAGGAGACAAATGTTGGCCAGTGTTCAAGCAGCACAATTTCAGGCACATCTTGTCTCCAAAGAGTCGTCCACAGTACAGAGTTCTGATAATATGCAATGGTATGTGCAGCCAGCAACCGAGGGTTTACTAGCTTCCAAATTCAGCAACAACGTGTGTGGGGTCATTGGGTTCTAAAGCCCAGTCAGTCCCCTTAGTAGTAAGTGCCAGGAGCCAGAGAAGTCTGGTCCTGTGAAGCTTTTTTTCAGGTGCTGAGTCTGGATCCCTTTATGCAGGGCTAAGATTATTTTGCCAACTACATAAACAAACTAGGAGAATTACAACATAGTAAAAGCATCCTGATTGGTTAATAATTAAATCACACACTGTTTTAATATCATTCTGCAAAGAGCCGCAGGAGAAACATTAAAGAGGCACCTGTGGCTCACGAGCCTCAGTCCAAGTATCACTGGCCTAGATAATACTTAGCTCTGCCTTGTGTGCAGGGGACTGGACTAGAAGACCTCAAGAGGTCTCTTCCAGTCTTACACTTATATGATTCATTTTGCCAACCTGTTGTTCCACCAGCAGACACCAGATGGTGATATAGAGAAAATAAATGTTGTTGCCTCTCCCTAGGCAGATACCATGACATTACGGAGACATACACGCTGTGCCTGGAGCTCAATAGCAGGGATAAACTGTGAATGATCTGGGGACAGAGTTTAGCAGAGTGATGATCGGGCAGGACATGGGCAGCTGTTACCCCTCTTGTCCACAAAGTGAAATCTTTCTGGCTGTGAGAGCTGTGACTAGAAGACAGAGAGAATCTTGTGCTGACAAGGTGCAGGGGATGCCAAACCTCCTTACCGTAAAGGACTTGGCAGAACTTAAAAAAACTTGGTGCTGTAGGAGATGCATCCAACTGTAGCGCTAATGCCCATCTTGCATCCATACACATGATTATATTGCACATAGTGCAGAGAAACCCCAGCTGCCAGGCTGCCTTGCTGCTCACTTCCCCCAGAATCTACCTCCAGGGTGTGGAAGCACATCAGAGAGGAGGAACCATGTGCACTAACGTTGCCACAGTCAGCATGAACTTGGGGAAAAAGCATGTCTGGGGAAACAAGCCAACAAAGACTGTGGCTTCCCTTTTCCAGCCAAGTCCTTCCATGCCTGGCCAGCCCCGCTCTCCATCTGTGCACTGGGTTAAAAAATGAACTAGATAAGTTCATAGAGGACAGTTCCATCATGGTCAGGGATGTAACCCCAGGCTTGCAGAGACCCTAAACCTCTGACTGCCAGAAGTTGGGAGGGCAAGACAGGCATGGATCACTCCAAAATTGCCCTGTTCTGTACACTCCCCCTGAAGCTCTGGCACTGGCCATTGTCAGATACAGGATAGTGGGCTGGAGGGACCATTGGTCTGCCCCAGTATAGCCGTTCTTATTTTCTCACCCTGAGTCCCATTGACACCCCCAGGGGTTTCTGTGGGATCAAGGACAGAGGAAAGATAATGCTGCAAAAGTGGCCCTTTTCCTCCTCCAATTGGTTTTTGCAGAGGTTGGGGGATGGTTTGTTCTGTTAGGTGCTGCTTCACGGGTGTTATTGTTTAGTGACCATGTAATGGGTGTTTATTACATTTTCTATGAGAGACGTGCTAGAATGAAGGAGCTAGCAAGCACAATCACCTTCTTGGATTTAAGTTATAATCCACCTAGGTTAGAATCATAATGGCACTATAGTTGTTTAAAGGATTGTTTAACTTAAGCATTAGTGAATTCAGGAGCATTTTCTGTGGAGATTGAAAGTGGAAGAAAACAGTGGGAGCTCAGTGACAAGAGTAGGGAGAGAATTTGAAGGGAGCTTTATAAAAGCCAATAAGAATTGCCAGCTGAGGTTCTCTTATTTGCTTTTAGATACTATATAACATCCATGGCTTGGGGTGGAGAGGTTGATTTTGAGGCTTCTGCATGGAATGCCCTAAGTTTGTATTCTCAGTACTGGTGTTTCTGGAGCCGGAGAAGTATTACTAGTGACATTATAAATTTAATATGCTTTATAATAAATTTTAGAATAAAGAAAATAAAGATTACATGGTAGGTGGAGTACCAAATTGCATCATTAGCTGTTCTATTGTGGCTTCTCTGACATGGTTGCAGCTCTAGCCTGGCCAGTGGGTGTCAGTGATAAGAAGGTAGAAATCTGAATGCATGTGTTGTAAGGTCTGAGGCTTTTTTCAGCAGGACAGGAGCAGCCATGAGCTAAGAAGCAGAGAGCCACATCCTCACATTCCATCTAAATTGCATCAAAACAATGTAATATCGGGCTATTAAGAAGGCGCTTCTGTCCTAATAGTAGCCAGCATCACCCGATAAAGATACAGATCTTAAGATGTTTAAAGAAAACTTTGTCTGATAGCATTCTGTCTGGCAAGGAATCACTTATCAGTTGTGATTGTGAAATCTATACTTCTCTATCGTTTTACCTTTATGGTCCCTACTTCTCTATTGTTTATCTGTATGGTCTCTGATTCTTCGTTTCTGTTTGTTGCATAACTAATTTTGCAAGATTTAAATCAACTAAGGTGGATATGATTGATTAAGGAATTGTTTTGTAATGGGCTAGTATTGGTGAAAAATACTGTTTTGTAGTACTTTGGTTTTACGATGGGTTAAGGTAGAGTGAAGAAGGATCCGAGTTTTAACTGTATAAACTGGAGTCCAAAAGGAAGTTCTTTGGAATCTAACTCTGGGATACAGCCCAAGATCAAAGCTGCCAGACCTCAACACTCTGCCAATCATACTGTGCAGAAGCTGGAGCCCCGGACGATCTAATCTTGACAGCCACCAAGAAAAGTTTATCTGACTTATTGGGAGTGGTGAGCATTGTATGCTTAGTATGTACATTCTATTTTGGTAACTGTTAATAAATAGAGGTTACGGATATTACTGTGTAACCCTCTTTCACTGGTAAAAGGCCCTGCAAACCTGCAGAAGATTATGCCCTGAGCTCTAGGAACTGGGTATGGGTAGGTGCCTTTCGCCTCAAGCCCTAGGAATTAGGTAAGGGTGGGGTGCCCTGGCATGTGCGGGTAACAGTTTCAACAGAGAACCTTAAAGGCAGGGAGCAGACCTAGCAATTTGGGACCATGTCCTAGATGACCCTCAGGATATCAGGGTCCCTCCACTGGAAAAAACTTTCACTATGTGAAAAGACAGATGTGTTTCATAAGATGCCATCAATTTCATTTTTTATATCTGTAAGAATTGTATATGGGCAGGTCCACTTTCACATCAGTTCTCACAAGTCCCTACTTTTCATATTATGTTGAAGGGATTCGGAGTGAGCTGAGCTCCTAAAGAGCTGTGGGAAATCAGTGGCCATGAAAGGCCCATGAAGGTGCAGCCAGTAGCCCCTTTGAGAAGTATAGGGGTGGGGATAGGAAGCCACGAACTACTGTATAAAGACAAAGGATTGTATCCTGTTTAATTCCTCCTGTATTACAGTCCAGTTCAGTTCTGCAAGGAACTGTTTTTGTGCCTACATGTTCCTTTCCCTCCCTCTGTTTAAGAATGCTACAAAGACACAGACTGACTGAATGTGAGAACTGTAAAAGGAATTCTGAAGAGAACTGGGAGCTGAGGAGACTGCTAAAAAGCTGGGAATTGGAACAAGAGGGACCTGTGTATGTCCTGATTTGGCTTCAGGGAATTAAGAGCTTATCCTTTCCTGAATCTCAGAGGCTGGAGCTGGAGCTGCATGTGTGTCAGGAGGAAGGTGAAGATATTTATTATCTATCGTCCCAGGAAAGCTGTTGTACCTGAAAAAAGACTTTGTGTGCCCTAAGGGAAAGGGACTGCAAATCATTCAGAGCCAAATCCCCTTCATCTAGAACAGTGCAAAGTTCTTCCTTTCAGCTGTTAAAAATTCAGTTTTAAAACAGTACCTTCCTTGTCCTATCCTTTGCTTTTAAATAACAATAAATAGACCTATGCTAGCAGAAGATACAGCAGAACCTGACAGAAATAGATAACAATATAAATAAGAATGAATTGTGTAGTACTGAACCCTGCTGGGTGACTCCACCCTGTTTTATTCTTCCTTCCATGTGTTTCTAGTATGCTGGATTCTAGTCACTGTTCCACTGTGACCTCCCCCATGCACAGACCTGCTGAAGTGGCATGAAGTGCTTTGTATCAGCCCTCCACACGACCATGAATTTCCTCCAGAAATATAGTAGAAATGTACACTGTTCTGGTGCCAGGAAATTTTAAACCTTGAGGCCAAATTTTTAAAACATAGGAGCCTAAAGTTAGGAAGCCTGGGCTCCATTCACCATTTGCCTGCACCTTGTAGAGTCATTCACCCCACAGCACAGTGGGTGTGAAAAGGCACGCTTCTGATTCAGTAGTGTGAGACGCCTTCTTTGCACTGGTGTAAATGACTACCTGAAGTGCAGGGCCATGGTGACTTTGGCCCCCCTAAGACCTTATGTAGGTAAAGGCTGCAACTACTTATTTAAAGTGTAGAAACAACAACAAATTGAAATGAGCTGTTAAGTTATCCCACTCTCTCTGGGCTCCATGAAGTAACAACATTGTCATCAATAAGACTGTATAGCTTTACTGTGAGGGCTCTGGAAGCTGTCTGCTAAACAAGCAACTCTTGGTATCACAAAGTGTCTTGCACAGCAGGGCAGTTGTGCTTTGGTTTAGAGAAGCTCTTATCTTTGGTAACAGTTTAAGGTAATTCTGTGTGTTAATAGAAGTCCTTCTTGGACTAGTTGCAGACATGTATTCCCCTCTGGCTTTGGTGCTCTGGGCACATTAGAGCCAGAGAAAATTGCTTAGCAGTTCTCGTCAAGGCAGTACTTGCACCCTCTGCCCTCATATTTAGGGGCAGCACTGCCTCATCCATCCTCATTTCCTTCTGTCATCACCCACAGCCTGAGTCAGACCTTCCTGTGTGGGTTTTACCGCACGGCTGAGCTTTTGTAAATAGTTCATTTAGTTAGCAGTACCCTTGTAATTATGTAGTTAGTTAATTTAGTAGTTAGTTACTAATTTTTAGTATTTACCTGGTGTTATGCCTGTACCATTTTAAACACTGTCCTTCATGTGGAGTAGCTATTCTGAATAACGACCCCCACACTTGGTGGGTAAAAGAGGGGCATATTAAAGATGTGCTCCATTTGCCACTCCTTTAAGAAGATGACACAGCTTCAGCCGGGGAAGTTTTTGCTTATTTATTATGCCCCATGGAGGTTCCAGGGCGGCTGTGGAGGCGGTATCTGCTACTCAGCTTCCTGGGTTCATCAGTAATCTCTGGAGTCCAGGGAGATTACTGATGAACCCAGGAAGCTGAGTAGCAGATACCACCTCCTCAGCCATCTGGGAACCTGCATGGTGCATATTAAAGCTCAGGGGCAGCGTTCTCCGTCCCGTCCACTGCTGCCTGGCAAACTGCAGGCTCGAATGGCAGGGCCTCCATAGATGCAGTCTTTCAAAGCCAGAGTGGCCCTAAGTCCATATCCAAATTTTTTGTCTAAAGTGGTTTCACAGTTTCATCTTAACCGAACAACGTACTTACCTATATTCTTCCCCTTCTCCCCCCCCCCACTCAAATGCAGATGAACAGTGCCTTCATACATTGCATGCGAGACAACGCTTGGTGTTGTGTCTGGAAAGGAATAAATCATTTTGTTCATCGCCTCAACTTTTTGTCTCCTACACAGATTGGATGAAGGGTCAGGGTTGTTTTCACACAGACAACTTCCAGATGGATCGCGTCCTGCATTATGGTGGTGTACCGGATAGCTCAGATTGCACCTCCACAGAGATGGGTAGCTCATTCAACAATGGCCCAGCAGTTTCTGTTGTGTTTCTCAGTGATGTTTCTACACTGGATATTTGCAGGGCCGTTACCTGGTCTACTGAGCATATGTTTACCAGACACGATGCTATTATGACTTCATCAAGGTCAGATGCAGACTTTGGAAAGGCAGTTCTGCAGCCCTGTTTAAATAGACTCTGAGCCCCACCTCGTACGAGTATTGCTTGCGAGTCACCTGAGTAGAATTCATGTCTGCCACCACTCGAAGAATTAAAACCAGTTACTTACCTGTACTAAAACTGTTGTGGTTCAAGATGTGGGTGCAGGTGTGTATTCCATGACCCGCTTTCTGTCCCCTCTGCTTTGGAGTCTCCAGTTTTGACTTCTGGTGTGAAGGAACTGAGCGTGGTTGGGGCAGCACGGCCCTTAAAACATCAGGGGAGGGGCTATGAGGACTGGAGGGTGTGAACCTCGCCCTGACAGATACTGCTAAGCAAAGTTCTGTGGCTATGGTGCGCTGTGCACACATGCACCTGAGTGGAATCCACATCTGCATCCACATCTCGAAGAACAACAGTTACAGTGCAGGTAAGTAACTGGTTTTTGTGTTCACCTACAGTGCTGTGGGTTTTAGTTCTTCATTCCCTGGTCTGTCTGAAAGTTTGTGTGACTGAAGTCTAAGGGAATTAGAGGCTTTCCAGTGCAATATGAAGGTGTAAGAAGGGCAGAAGTATCTTAGCAAGAGGACTGGTGAGAGAACTTGAAGGAACAGAACAGGCACCAGTCAGAATCAGCAGCTGAACATCCTTTTATGTTGTAAAGGTGCGGGACTCACTGCTGCAGTGCCTCCTGCTGGTCGTCTCGGGAATTAGCTCTCCAGCCGTTGGAACACCCTCTGCAGGCCAGTGTCCCACTCCCGCTTGGCCCCCGTGTCCCTCCCGGACCCGATGCCCTGTTGTCTGGGGTGCTGCCCCCTGGCAGTAACCCCTCACAGCCCTGGGTCTCCCCCTCCCAGGGGAACCCCCACCACCTATCCCCACTTCGCTTCAGTCTTGGCTACTGCCAGTCCTCATCTAGCCCCCATTCACTGGGGCAGACTGCAGTGTATAAGCCACTCATCACAGGCAAAGGGGTTTGGACCTGCTGCCTCTCTCTATAGCTGGGCTGCCCCTCTGCAGTCCTGGTACTGGTCTTAGGCCCTCAGCTAGGCCCACAGCCTGGGGGTTTTCCAGGCTGAAGCTCCCCAGCTCCTCTAGCCTTCCCCCCCAGCCCTGCTCCACTCCCAGTACCCTGCTCAGCTCCCTAGCAGCCAGGCCCTTCTCTCTTTACAAGCAGAGAGAGACTGACCATGCTTCTGGCCCCAGCCCTCTTATAAGGCCCATCTGGGCCCTGATTGCACTGGCTACAGCTGTGGCTGCTTTCCCCATCAGCCCAGCTTTTCTCTGCCATAGCCCTCTCCCGGGCTGCTTTAACCCCTTCTGGGCAGGAGCGGGTAGCCACCCTGCTACACACCCCCCACCTCAAGATCCCCTCCACCGGGGTGTGGGGGTGTCTATCCCTAACGCCCCAGCATTCCTCTCAGCTGGGCCCCCAGGGAGTCCCTCTCCTTGCGCATGCTCTCCAGTGCAAGGAGCAGTCGGCTCCCTTCCTCCATAGTTTGGGTTCCCATGGTAGCCCTTCCAGCTCCTTCATGGGATCCCCGGTTTGTCTGGGGCCTCCCTGCCCCTGACAATCCCCTCTTTTGGGTCTTGGTCATCACCACCCCCTCCTTCGGGGCAGTCTTGGACATGGCCTGGTCCTCCAGCCTCCCCCTCCTCATCTGGGGGCTAGGCCACTTTCCCTGGTGCCCCTTGTGGCAGAGGAGGCACAGCCAGTGCCCACCCCTGACCACCTCAGGGCTAGCCTGGGCCCTGCGAGTCCTCCAAGGGCACTCCCTTTTCCTGTGCCCCAGTTCCCCACAGGCCCAACACATTTGGAGCCCCCCTGTTGGGTTCACAGGGGGCACTCTAGTCTGTCCACAGTCTGTCTCTGGTGTAGCCCTTCCTTCAGGGCTCGCCTGGGCCCTGCGAGTCTTGTAGGGGCACTTCCTCTTCATGTGCCCTGGTTCCCCACAGGCCCAACAGTTCCTCTGCCTTGGCACCGGCCTCCTGCCCAAGGTGCCTGGCCCCCAATGAGACCTATGTGCCCTCCCCTGCAACAGCTGTAACAGCCTTGCTTGCTGCTCAGCGAGACGCACCACACAGTCTCTCCAATAATAGTCCCACATCTTCAGACTCTCAAGTCTCTGATCCGGGCAATAGTCCACAGTCCTTGCCCTTGCCCCTTGTATCGGGGCGGACCGCTTATGCCCGCATTCTCCACCACTTGTAAAGGTGTGGGACTCACCGTTGCAGCGCCTTCTGCTGGTCGTCTTGGGAATTAGCTCTCCAGCCATTGGAGCGCCCTCTGCAGGCCAGTGTCCCGCTACCGCTTGGCCCCCGTGTCCCTCCCGGACCCGATGCCCTGTTGTTTGGGGTGCTGCCCCCTGGCAGTAACCCCTCACAGCCCTGGGTCTCCTCCTCCCAGGGGAACCCCCACCCACTATCCCCACTTTGCCTCAGTCTTGGCTACTGCCAGTCCTCATCTAGCCCCCATTGACTGGGGTGGACTGCAGTGTATAAGCCACTCATCACAGGCAAAGGGGTTTGGACCTGCTGCCTCTCTCTATAGCTGGGCTGCCCCTCTGCAGCCCTGGTACTGGTCTTAGGCCCTCAGCTAGGCCCGCAGCTTGGGGGTTTTCCAGGCTGGAGCTCCCCAGCTCCTCTAGCCTTGCCCCCAGCCCTGCTCCACTCCCAGTACCCTGCTCAGCTCCCTAGCAGCCAGGCCCTTCTCTCTCTACAAGCAGAGAGAGACTGACCATGCTTCTGGCCCCAGCCCTCTTATAAGGCCCATCTGGGCCCTGATTGCACTGGCTACAGCTTTGGCTGCTTTCCCCATGAGCCCAGCTTTTCTCTGCCACAGCCCTCTCCCGTGCTGCTTTAACCTCTTCTGGGCAGGAGCGGGTGACCACCCCGCTACAATGTCCATGTTTCTAGAATTGCAGGAGTTGCACTAAAGTGAGACTGATGTAGTGAGAAATCTGAGGAAACAAAAGGAAACACTTAGGAAGCTAGGAAATGAAACTACAGGCATGGCATTGTGTACTGCTGTGGCTTTAGAGAATTAAGAGATGATCTCTTTCCTGACACTCAGAGACTGGAGTTTTTGGAACTGTACTGTACTTGAATTAACCAGGGGAATTTACACTCATTTGTACTGTGTGTGTGTTGGCCAGGGAATTTATTATACCTGAACAAAAATGGGTTTATTCCAAGATAAAAAGATTAAACACAATGTATTCTAGATCTCTGTAAGTGCCACTGATTAATGTTCACACTTCTTTTGCAGTCATTCAAGTTCATTTTCAGGTGGTTCATTCCTCGTCTGGACATTTGCATTTAATTAACAAAGCACAGATGGGTGCTACAAGCTGCTAAATTTCAAACAGAGCAGAAACTGGTTACAAATTGGTTCCAGCTAATACGATCTGTTGCAGGAGCCTTTAAAAAAAAAAAAAAAAAAAGCAAATGATGGCAAATAATAATAATACATCCTGTATGGAAGTAAGTTTTCGGTACCTGTTCCCAATATGATCACTCTGACCACAATTAGTTCTCTGAAATGTTTAAGTTCTGTGAACGGTTTTGAGGATTAGGGCAGATCTACACTACAAATTTACATCAGTGCAGCTGCAGCGCTTCTGCTGAAGACGCAATAAGCCCACAGGAGTAAGCCCACCTGTTGGCTTAATAACTCCACCTCCGCGAGAGGCAGTAGCTATGTCAAGGGGAGAAGCCCTCCCACCGACATAGTGCTGTCTACACGAGGGGTTAGGGTCGGTATAACGACGTCACTCGGGGTGTGGATTTTTCACACCCCTGAGCGACGTAGTTATTCTGCGGTAAATATGTCATGTAGACCTGGGCTCAGTGTCCTGAATTTTAGGATTCTGGATTTCTGAGAGTGCCAGTCCACAAACCCACTGGATATGTCTCACAATAACTATATAATAACTCACAAATGACCACTGTCCAACAGTGAGAAAGATCAGGCAGAAAAAATTCTTGTCCGATTATGTTTACTTCCTAATAAATATCACAATATAACAAATGCAACGACATCTTTCCTTGAGGCATAAATCTTTAGAGGAAATACTATGACCCTAAAATATTGAAAAACTTCATAGGAAAATCAAATTTTTAAATAGCAAGTATTTTAAATTATCATGCACTTGAAACAAGAGGCATCTATGTGTAGAGAAAAACAGATCGTATGTGTGTGTATGTGCATTGCTTTCCCAGATTAACTGGGCTGACACAACCTTATTACTGCACTGTACAGTGCCAGATTGTTTGTGCTTAATAAGAACCGGAACCAACTCTCATTATATTCAATAGAAATACTCTCACTGACTTCAGTAGTTCTTGGATCAAGTCCCTAAATAAACACTAATAATAAATTGACATCAAGTAGCTAGCTTTTGTGTCAAGAGGCCACCTCCCACCTCATCTCTCCATGGCTTTCCTCTGGCTGGTCTGGCATTCAGCTAGTGTAGAAGACTGCACATCCAATCTTTTGCTTTCCAGTCTGGATTTCATAATCCACTGTTCAATTTATGAACCCTGTGGCTCATATCCTGTTCCAGATCTGTTTCCAGCTCCAGCTGATTTTATTATGTTTCATGAACAGATGGATGATGTGGTGTTTATGAGAGTCATGGTCATATAGGGCCATGTCATGATCTTATTCTGCCCATACATCTTCCATTGAAATCAACAGCAGTTGCATGTGTGGCTCATGTGCATGATATGGGCCTATATTTTTTCAGTTTACCCAGGAACCTGGCCTGCACCACTTCATTCTGTTTGTGGTCATTGTGTTCACAAAAACCCTGAAAGGAATGAACATGCTGCCATAGATTTGTCTAACCAAGATTGCACCTGAAAGCTGGGTTGGCATCAAAGGCAGCGGTATTGGCAATCACCACTAGAATATTCTGCTGCACAGGTAAGGCCCTGTGTATTATGTGGCAGGCTGGACCTATATTCCACAGCACAGTCCCCTGGTTTCTATAGCACCTAGGTGCTGACTTCTGCAGAAAACCGGGAACTATTCTAAAGGAGCCAGATATTACAGTGATGGGGACCACATACACACCTAGCGAGATAAACAGAAATTCAGTGGTAGATTCATATAAAACCCAAATGGAGATTTTTATTGAGTGAAATGTTAAAAGGCATGACACAATAGTACAGTATTCCTTGTATGCCAATTTTGCTATTCACTATATTTAATGCAGCTCACAAATTTTCAGTGTGCCTATAGCTTTTTGTGATGACACTGTGTATCTGCATTGTGAAAGCTGTCACCAGGGGAGATGGAGGTTTTGGCGAAGGAGAGTTGGAACATTTGGCTTTAGGAAGATGTGCAAGGAGGTTTGGGGGTTTGGCATTCAGAAGTCAGTGTGCACTGTCACATAGCACACCTGGGCTTAGGCGAGGGACACCTGATTGCATTTAAAATTCTCTTTAAGACTTTCTTATGCTTAAAAACATATCCAAGATTTTGTACTGAATCAATTGTAAGGTGGGGCCAGGAGATCACAGACTATAAAGAAATCTAAAATGTGTTCCACCAGAAACTGTATGTTAGCTAGTTCCTAAATTGCTTTCCAAAGTATTGCACAACTATTTGCTAAAATTGGGTTTTATGAATCATTAAGATATTCCTATCAGACTACTGGGAAGTAGCAGTAATGATGCACTTTATGGAAGACCATTCTTTTAGCTATAAGAAAGATGTATGGATGGCACCTTTGGAGAATGACAAGATGTATCTTATAAGTGCCCTTAACATATTTTAAGATTATTATCAGGTTTACACTTCCAACTTTTCTCAAGACTAAACATGTCCAGTTTTTTTTAACCTTTCCTCATAACTCAGATTTTCAAAACCTTTTATCATTTTTGTTGTGCTCCCCTGGACTCTCTCCAATTTGTCCACATCTCTGCTCAAGTGTGGCACACAGAATTGGACCCCATACGTCAGCTGAGGCCTCACCAGTACTGAGTAGAACGGGACAGTCACCTACCATCTCTTACATACAAAACTCCTTTCAATGCACCCCAGAATGACATTAGCCTTTTTTTGCAACTGCATCACATTCATGACTCATATTTCAATTTGTGATCCATTATAACCCCCAGATTCTTTTCAGCAGTACTACTGCCTAGACCAGGGATTGGCAACCTTTGGCACATGGCCTGTCAGAGAAATCCGCTGGCGGGACGGGATGGTTTGTTTACCTGCAGCGTCCGCAGGTTCGGCTGATCGCAGCTCCCACTGGCCGTGGTTCGCTGTTCCAGGCCAATGGGCGCTGCGGGAAGCGGCGCGGGCTGAGGGATGTGCTGGCTGCCCCTTCCTGCAGCTCCCAAATATGCCCCTTAAGTTCTGTAAGCTAAATTCTGGAATGCCACATTAGCAGGGACACATACAAAAGCAATACTCTTTGTTTCCCTGTAATATATAACACTCATTTCTCTAACATTGTTTAGGATATATAATTTGACTAACACAATTGATTACACAGTTTTCCAGCAGAGGCACAGCATGCTGGCAGATCCAGTGAGAGAGGTAACGTTGCAATGGCTGCTACAGAGCTTATGCAAGTGCACATAACTCCCACACCTGCCCTGAGAATCAGAGGAAATGCCGCATATCCCCGGAAAAGGTTCAAACAGCAATTTTAACTGTATGTATAAAAGCCACAGGAGCAAATAAACTGGAGGATGAATGAAAGATTGCTCTGCTTTTAGCAGAGGCAGGTACAGAAACCCTTAAGGTACACAATGTGTTCCATATAGATGGGGAGGGAGGGAGGGAAGAGAGGAAAGCTTTGCAGAAAAAAATGAAAGTGGTTAAGGATCATTGCGTTCTTAGGGGAAAAAAATGTTACTTATGGAAGTGATATGTTCAGGATGAGAACACAGAACAAAGGGGAGACAATAGAAATGTTTTTCACAGATTTAAAACTACAAAATGAGTTCTGTGAATATGGAATATTAAAAGACTCATTAAAAGTCCAGATTATTTGAAGGTGTTCCAATAAAAAAAGTCCAAGAACGATTACTAGCGGAGATGGATGTAGAAAAAGCAAGTATGTATATGCTAAGCAGCAAAACAAACAGAAACTCAAATAAAAAGACTAGAGAAAGGCACAGAGCACGTGAAACTATGAGTTCCATAGCTAAATTGGCAAGGGAAAAGCTCTCAAAAATTAAATTAGACAAGGACAGAAACTTGGAAAGAAGGAAACAATGCCATTGATACAACAACCAGCATGAGCATAGGAAATCTCTAGCATTCAGGCAAATATGTAGAAACTGAAATAAACCCAAGCATGATGCTAAAATGTGCAAAGGAAGCAGGAAAGTGCATGTATTAAATGCAGAAAAGGATTCTTCAAGTGAGGAGGAAGAACAGTTCTTAAGCACAGTAATGGAGGAGGCTGAAAACTCAAAAGACTGGCTAATTAAAATGTGTACAAATGGCAAGTCAATGTAACAACAGACACTGAAACAGAGAAATGTAAGGAGTGTATAAAAATGGAAGAAGCGAAGTACCTGTGAAAGAAAATAATAGAGGAACAATTCCAGTGTTTGGAGAATGCACATTGATACTGATACAAAGGGAAAATGATAAAACAAGAGTTCATGGTAGTACACAGAGGCAAGCAACCTGTCTTGGGCCTACACATGTGTTAGGTACTTGCTGTCAATAAGTAGGGTGTCCATATTTCCCTATGCTGAATACGGAACACCTGGTAAAATTACTCGTATTCAAGTGAGGTCAATGACAATCAATTAGAACTATGCAGTACAAATGTTCAAATTAATGTCAAGTTGACTGAGCCCCTGTTAAAAAGAAATACTGCTCAGGTAGATTCTTTTTATTTACCTTCTTATCTTTAAGGCTTTAGGGTTCACATGGGGAGAGGTAACACACACACCCCTACCCCCACACAGACAGGGAGAGGTGACACACACACGCTCCCATACACCTCTCTCACACGGCGGGGATGGGGGGGCGACTGACCCTCCCTGCCGGGTGCTCTCTGCTCTCCCTGCCTGGCTGGGCCCCTGGGACAGACCTGCCTCTCCTGGTACCTGGCACCATGTCTTCCCAAGGCAACACGTGGCGGGAGGCACGCAGGGTTGCATGCCCCTCTTCCCCAGATTTCTGTCACACCGGAATGTGGCCAGCAGCAGCCTGTGTGGGAGGGAAGGGACGGGAGCTGCTTCCAGCTGCAGGGGAGGGGGGTGGGGGGGAAAGGGATGACCTAGCCCATGTCTTTGCTGAGCTCATCTCTTCCCCTCTTTCTCACCTTGGCTGGAAGCAGCTTGTCCCTTGCTGCCCGCACAGTGTGGAAAGGCAGCTAACACCTCCAGGCTGCTGCTGGCCACTGACATAACCCAGCTGTCTCCGGCTACAGCACGGGCAGGAAGGGGTTAAGCCCTAAGGATGCATTGTGCACCAGAGCTCAGGGAACCTGACTTCCGGGGCTTCAGCAAACCTGGCCAGAGAGGTGACTCAGCAGGGGACGGAGCAGCCCCATGCTGGGGTGGGGGGTGAAGAGAGTACTAAGCCCCTGCCTGGGGGGCTGCTGTGGAGCTGCAGGGTTGGGGCGCAAACAGGCTGGAAATCACTTCCCCTGACCCCGCCACTCCAGAGCTTAACTGAGGCACGGAGAGGCTGCCCTGTGCCAGCGCTGTGCGGTGCTTTGGTACATGCAGGGCTCAGCTACTCCTGGCCAGTGTACCAGGCTGGAAGGTCTTGGGCTTTCCCGGGTCACCGGCCCAGCCAGAGGAGGTGGGGGAAGGAAGGAGCCTGCCGGCCAGGCTGTTGGTGAGCTGAGTGCTCCGACCAGGGGCTGATTCTCCGCACCGCGCTGCTGGGTGTGTGTGTGAAGGGGCAAAGCAGGGAGAGGACAGTGAGAGGGGGAGCATGTAAAGGGCCGATGGGTGGGCAGCAGAAGCGACACAGAACAGGCTGGCACCTGCCCACACTCATCAGCCACGGCAGCTCACAATGTGCAGTCAGTGCTGTCCGGAAATGGGATGGGGCCCGGCTGGGGCAGCAGGGGCTGCACTGACAGACCAGCAAACGGAGCGGCCAGCCCCACACGCTGCAGCTTCACCCTGCCACCAGCCTTGCACACCCACCTCCATCGTTGGCCACTGGACCGTCCACTCACCACTGGTGAGAGGGCGGCTGGTGAGCAGGGATCCAGCCATCAGCAGGACCTGCCAGTATTGATGTGGGGGGAGACAGAAAATACGGGACAATTTGCCTGTTTTTAAGAAAAAGTCGGGCTACCTGCAGGAGGGCTTAAATACGGGACTGTCTCTTTACAAATGGGACATCTGGTCACTCTATCATTAAGAGAACAGAGAGACAGAAAGACAACATAGACCCAGAAATAAAAATATTAATAGCATCATAGGAAGATGTATTCACAGGAAATGGGTGCCTCCTAGTAACATACAAGATACGGTAAAGAGAAGATGCAGAACCTGTGGTACATGCAACATGGAAAGTTCCACAAGTCTTAAGAAAAAGGCTAGAAGAAGAACTGCAGAACATGACAGCAAGTGGTGTCATTCAGAGTGCAGCAGAACCAACAGATTGGGTTCACTCCACAGTAATTGTAGAGAGAAAAGGAGCGGGGGGGGGACGGCTGTGCAAGGACCTTCAGGAGTTGCACAAAAACATAAAAAGAGAAGATTTCCACTTGCCCACAAGAAGTGAACTATTGTCTGAGATGGCAGGAGCCACATTTTTCAGCAAATTAGATGCATCAGCAGGATTTTGGCAGGTCCCTGTGGACATGAGCTCCAAGATCTGCACAACAGTTGCTAAAATCCAGATGTGTTATGTCCACCGCACTCCCCCATCCACCAAACCAGTTAGCGTCTCAAAGTAGTAATTCAACCTGGCTTGGCATGATTTGTTCTTAGTAAATCCATGCTGGCTGCTAGTGATCACCCCTTCATCCGCCAGGTATTTGCAAATTGAATGTGTTATTGCTGTAGTATAGGGTTACCATACGTCTGGATTTTCCCGGACATGTCCGGCTTTTTGGGACTCAAATCCCCGTCCGGGGGGAAATCCCAAAAAGCCGAACATGTCCGGGAAAATCCGGCGCTGCTGGGTGCTGGGCCGGCGGTGCTGGGCCAGGGCCCGGACCGGGGGCTGGCCCAGGGCCGGAGGCCGGCGGTGCTGGGCCGGGGGCTGGCCCGGGGCCGGGGGCCGGGCCGGGGCCGGCGGTGCTGGGCCGGGGGCTGGCCCGGGGCTGGGGGCCGGGCCCGGGGCCGGCGGTGCTGGGCCGGGGCCCGGGCCGGGGGCCGGGGCCGGGGGTGCGCTGGGCCGGGGGCTGGCCCGGGGCCGGGGCCGGCGGTGCTGGGCCGGGGGCTGACCCGGGGCCGGGGGCTGGGCTGGGGGCCGGCGGTGCCGGGCCGGGGGCCGGGGGCCGGCGGTGCTGGGCCGGGGCCCGGGGCCGGGGGTGCGCTGGGCCGGGGGCCGGGCCGGGGGCCGGGGCTGGCAGTGCTGGGCCGGGCCCGGGGGTGCTGGGCCGGGGCCGCGCTGGGCTGCGGGCTGGGGCCGGGCCGGGGGCCGGCAGTGCTGGGCCGGGGGCCAGCGGTGCTGGCCTGGGGGTGCTCGGCCGGGGGCTGGCCCGGGGCCAGCACCCCAGGGCCCGAGCCGAGCCAGGCTGGAGACGCTGGGGCCGGGGCCGGCCGCCGGAGGGGGCCAGACTGGGCCGCGCCTCCTCCCCCCACCCTCCCCAGCTTACCTGCTGCCTGCTTCAGGCTTCCCGCGAATCAAATGTTCGTGGGAAGCAGGGGAGGGGGCGGAGTTGGGGCGGGGACTTTGGGGAAGGGGTGGAGTTGGGGCGGGGCATGGGCGGGGCTGGGGGCAGGGCCGGGGCCCTGTGGAGTGTCCTCTTTTTGGACACTCAAAATATGGTAACCCTACTGTAGTAGCTTCCCAGGTATCAAGGTTGGGCTGACTGGTCTAATTGGTGGACAAAATAATGAGGGAGATGAACTTTGACAGCCACTTTTTCTCTTTTTGGATTCCTTAAAAAGCAACTTTGAAAAAAGACATGATGAGTTCAGTTCAGGTCTCCCTCTCGTCTCCTGTCCCACCTTGCATCCCAGCTCATCCCTTGAACTGCCAGAACTGCAACTCGTTTCAGCTCATCCCAACTCATCTAAAGGACTTATTTCCTGAGAGGAAGGCTGGCTGGCCTTAATGTTATGGAAGGAAATTTGTTTTCACCTGTGAATGCTGAAAGTCGTCATATTATGATAACATCCAATCCTCAGCCCATTAGTGTGGATATCTAATTGCCAGTACAGAGGCATGTAAGGATCCTACATTGTTTTCTCTTCCCTTGTTGTGTTATTTTCTGCCCCTCTTTCTTTCCTTCTATCCTATCTCTCAGTATCTTGGTTTTTCATCAAATTCTGAAGTCAACTATTCTGCATTTATCCAAAGCTTTGTCTAAGAAGAAAAGATCCAATCAGATGATGTCCCTGACCAGATTGTTAACCAGGATCCAACCTATCGAAATCACAGGAGCCTGCCTAAAGGGAGAAGCCACTAAAACCAGGGTTCAAGTAAAAGTGGGGGGCAACAAATGATTAAATGGGAATAGGAGTGAGAGTCACAGGGTCAAAAGCAAGGAGCCAGAGGGGGACACTGAGCAGAGAACCCCAGACAGTGCCCACTGCTCCTCAAAGGTGTCCTAAGAGCCAGGGGAAACAGCTCAGAGGAACTCTGCCTGGATACGTGAGCGAAGGGAGGATGAATTGTGCCAAGTACTTGCCCAGGCTCACAGATCTGTGAAGGAGCCACCAACTAATATCCCCAGTGGGCCACTGGACCAAGGTGGAATACAGACTGGCCCATGAGGGCGCCTCACCGTCCACAGGTGGTAGGAGGACCCACCACTTGGTGTCAGCTTAGGATCACGAGGGTGAGGAAATGAAAAGTATCGCGCATAAGCATGTACAGCTGTGTCCTACAGTTCGGACTAACCAGGATCCAAGCAGCAGGTGTGGTGGTTGACTTGCCAGCCAAAAGCAGCCACTTATAACTAATTAGTGGTGCAGTATTCCAGAAACATCAACAAAAGCTGCATTACACCCATCTTTTCTACCTGCCCCTCAAAATTAACCCTTTCCTCTTCATTAAAGAAAGGTTGTTCTGTAAATAAGAGACTAATATTTTGATTACAAATGGAGAAAGACTTTAAAGGTTTTGACTAAGTTTGTTTTTCATGATCTCTCAGGAACAATTTCAGTATAAATGCCTGTTTTAATTTCTTGTTTTTTCTTGTGTTTAATCAATAACTTTTAATTTGAATGAATGCTTTTGGGTGTTTGCCAAGTAACTGAGTAAAAGCAAGACCTCTGTTTAAAATAACCCAGAACCTACTTACCACTGTTTAATGTTGGAGAGTGAAAGAGTTTATAAACACTTTTAGCTCTTTGGGCCTTTGCGATCAATAGCTATATAACAGCCCTGTTATTGACCATGAAACCGAACAATCCGTTACAGACAAAGACTTGCCTAAAGAGGGTTTTCAATATGTTAGATTGAGAAGATTGCCTTGAGAGACTGATCAAGACATGCTAGGGTTGTGTTTAAGCAACATGAAGGGTTGTTAATAGGGCTGTCGATTAATCACAGTTAACTCATGCGAGTAACTCAAAAAAATTAATTGTGATTAAAAAAATTAAATGTGATTAATCACACTATTAATAGAATACCAGTTTAAATTGTATTAAATATTTGTGGATTTTTTTTGACATTTTCAAATATATCGATTTCAATTACAACACAGAATACAAAGTGTACAGTGCTCACTTTATGTTTATTTTTTATTACAAATATTTGCACTGTAAAAATGACAAAAGAAATAGTATTTTTCAATTCACCTCATACAAGAACTGTAGTGCAATCTTTATCATGAAAGTGCAGCTTACAAATGTAGTTTTGTTGTTGTTACATAACTGCACTCCAAAACAAAACAATGTAAAACTTTAGAGCCCATAAGTCCATTCAGCCCTACTTCTTGTTCAGCCAATCGCTAAGAGAAACAAGTTTGTTTACATTTACGTGAGATAATGGTGCCCACTTTTTAATTACAATGTCACCTGAAAGTGAGAACAGGCATTCGCATGGCACTGTTGTAGCTGGTGTTGCAAGATATTTACGTGCCAGATGCACTAAAGATTCATATGTCCCTTTATGCTTCGGCCATCGTTCCAGAGGACGTGCTTCCATGCTGATGACACTCGTTTAAAAAAATAATGCGTTAATTAAATTTGTGACTGAACTCCTTGGGGGTGAATTGTATGTCTCCTGCTCTGTTTACCTGCATTCAGCCACATATTTCATGTTATAGCAGTCTCGGATGATGACCAGCACATGTTCATTTTAAGAACACTTTCACTGCAAATTTAACAAAATGCAACGAAGATACCAATGTGAAAGTTTTAAAGATAGCTACAGCACTTCGCCCAAGGTTTAAGAATCTGAAGTGCCTTCCAAAATCTGAGAGGGACGAGGTGTGGAACATGCTTTCAGAAGTCTTAAAAGAGCAACACTCCAATGCGGAAACTACAGAACCCAGACCACCAAAAAAGAAAATCAACCTTCTGCTGGTGGCATCTGACTCAGCAGATGAAAATGAACAACCTTCTGCTGTACTTTGGAAGCAGCACAAGGGAAGAGGAATAGGAATAGGGTCTTAATCAATTTATGTAACACTCTAGACCATGTGCTGTGTTCTGGTTGGTTCAATCCTAAAATGCCAGGAACAATCAAGGAATCAAGTAGAATATCACAGACCCTGAGCAATTGTCTGGTATCTTTGTGTTTCATAGCTCTGTACTGTAGCTGCATGCTCCTTCTTTCCCAAGGGGCTCTTGACAATTCAAAATGATGCTTGTAACAGGATTCACTGATGGCAAACTCAGCGGGATCCTTTCCACAAGCCACAATCCAAAGGAGCCTTGGATCTAGCAATTCCAAATCCTCCCTTGATTTGTCCAGTTCTGTAATTAAACAGGTGCACCCCTCAGCCTCTAGCCCTAAACAAACAGCAAAGCACTGTGCTTTAAACTCTTCCACTAGAGCTGTGTAGAGCAATTCCCTTTAGCCAACCCCCCTCTCTCCTGGGGATAAGCAAAGGTAAATTTCTTGACAGAGCAGGAAAGAGTGAATTCTTTAGCTGAGACTGAGCTAATGCCTATCTCAGACTTGATCACATGTGATAAATGCCTGGTGTTGTGAGAGACTACATTTTCCAGGTTCATTCAGTGGTGGCATGGATTATACCAGGGGTCGGCAACCTTTCAGAACTGATGTGCCGAGTCTTCATTTATTCACTCTAATTTAAGGTTTCGCGTGCCAGTAATACATTTTAACGTTTTTAGAACGTCTCTTTCTATAAGTCTATAATATATAACTAAACTATTGTTGTATGTAAAGGAAATAAGGTTTTTAAAATGTTTAAGAAGCTTAATTTAAAATTAAATTAAAATGCAGAGTCCCTCGGACCGGTGGCCAGGTCCCGGGCAGTGTGAGTGCCACTGAAAATCATCTTGCGTGCCGCCTTTGGCATGCGTGCCATAGGTTGCCTATCCCTGGATTATACCCTGGTATCTGAGGTATAAACTGTGTTGTGCCAAGACCACCCATTTAATCCAAATTAACTTCAGATGGTTTTATTTGCACAATGCCCTGAAACCTGGAAGGAATGGTGCATTCTGAGATAGTGAATTGCTGGTCTCTCCTATGGTCTAAACAGTCCCCCCCAACCATTCCCCATGGTTATTTGAAAGATAGCACACAGCAAATATCAATCACTGCTAGTAAATGGAACTAGAAAATGACTAAACTAAGGGACTATCTGTCTGATGTTTATTATTAATAGTTTGCATTAGAAGCCGTGCATTTTATTTTTAGCCTCATATAGGTGAAGATGATCTTTTTTAGCATTACCCACTTATACCTTGAATTCACTGCATCTGGGGACTTAAAAATAGCTACAGTAATATTCTTATTGTAATCTCTTGCTTGAGGGGCTAATGCTGCTAAACATGGAAAGCTTTGTAGAGCATTATGTTTAATGAAGGATGATGTACAAGAAAAGAATCAGAGTAACAATACCATTATCACAAATTACAAACCGCTTCAGAATCATGTTTGACAGTAAATTATAGACTGCAACTTCCTTACTGCAGCTGTGAGTTGTTTGCTGTTTGAATGTGCAACCCTAAATTACTGGGCAGTGAGAAAGATGGGAAATGCAAGTTGAATGCACGCCCTATATCGGGGGGGGGGGGGAGAGGGTTATCTTGCTTGCCAATTGACCATCCTCTCCTCGTTCAAATTTCTCTTTAATTCACGTCTTCCACACAGGCTTTCATTGCTAATCTAGCATTGAAAGATATTTTATTATAAAATAAAAAATGAAAAGGTTTCAAAAGTAAACTGAAATCTATGAAGCAAACAGCTTTTACATTCTGTTCTCCATGGGAACCTGCATCCCCAAAGGGAATTATCCCCTCGTTTCATATATCATTATCCTCCCCACTCATGCTCAGCCTCGGTCCTTGTTATCTTTTCACAGCTTGATTTGCAGAGGTACTCAGCTTCCACAGCTCCCACTGAGCCAATGAAAAGAGGTGGCAGCTGCAGGAATTACCTCTAGAAATCCGGCCACTTACTAAAGTAGCTAGAGAGGTGGATGTCTAGCTTTTGGCACCCAAGTTTGCAAATTTCAGCCAAGGATTTTACTTTTCTGCAGGGCAGATTTTGGAAGCACGAAGGGAGTGCCTGAACAATGAGGGGTAGGGGATAGGCAACAAAGTGGAATTGTATCAGAGGGGTAGCCGTGTTAGTCTGGATCTGTAAAAAGCAACAGAGAGTCCTGTGGCACCTTTAAGACTAACAGATGTATTGGAGCATAAGCTTGCGTGGGTGAATGCCCACTTCGTCAGACGCATGAGTGGAATTATAAATTGTGCAAGGAACAATGGCCAGAATTTTTCAAAGAGTGTAGGGGTGAAATCTTCGTACTATTGAAATTAATAGAAAAAACTCCCATTAACTTCAATAAGGCCAGGATTTCATCTTAGATGCCCAAATCCCGTTGAACTCCAGTGGATGTTTGGCACCTAACTCCATTTGAAAATCCCAGCCACTGGCCTCAGTCCTTGACTGTGCTGTACCTGCTTCAAATCCCTTTGCTGGTGCAAAGCAACCCTAAAACTGGCACTGTCAGCCACAGGGCAATAATTGCCGTGGAAGGGGATCCACCATTTCATAGACTTGGTGTAATGGCTCCTACGCATCGAAGTGTGGCTGGGACTTCTTTGCATTCCCTGAGTCTTGGCTGAAGATTTCTTTAATTTACACTGGGGCTGAACCTGTATGCGTCTGGCCCAGGATCTGGGGAGTACAAAAGTTGGGCCTAAAAGCTACTTGACTTCCGCCCTCCTAAGTTGTGTTCTGCACTCCTGGGCAACAGCTAAAGATCAGGGCCGCAGAGCACACCCCTGGCTTTTTGTCACATTGAACTAAATATAGCGGCATAACAACAACGAAGATAATAAGGAAGGATACAGCAAACAAATAATGATGAACCACTACTAATACAAGGAAGAAAGAGGGAAACACTTCTGAAATGAATCAGTGAGTTAAAATTTTATAAGAAAAACTGAAAAAGAAATGAGAAATTATTCAGTTCTTCAAGCATTGAAGGAGTCATACAGACAGAAGGAGTAGGATAAAGGGCAGATTTAATGACAGGCCAGGCAGGAAAGGCACACAATGGTGTTGGGGTTTTTTTTGGCCTATTGATTACCATTTCTAAAGCACACAGTACCATAATATGTGGGTGCTCCGACTTTAGAAGTGAGGATGGCAGATGTACCACAGACAAGTTGATGATTTCTAGGAAGGGAAACAGAAGTGCTCAAGGGACTCAGAATCACAACAGAATAGTTGATGAAGAAATAAGGGTTCCTATGAAATCCTCAGAGAACCCAGGTCAGACCAGTTCTTCTGCTGAGTGCTGAAAATAGTCGCAAAGGAGGAGAGGAAATTCTGATTGAAGTACAGCATCTAACAACTTATTGAGCCTCAGCATGGGAAGGCAGTGAATGTTACATTCAGATTTAAGAAAGGATTTATGGAAAATCTAGGATCTAGTGTGACATTTTGGGGGGAAATTGTTTGCAAGAGCCTGTCTCATTTATTAAAATGTACTGATTTATAACCTACCATTGCTTGTGGCTCAGGTGTCTTGCCTGGTCCCTCTTTCTCTCGTTGGCAGTTAAACTGGCCATATCTAGTGTCTCAGCTAACAGAACACGATAAATTTCATGAAAATGCAGAAGGTAATGCAGGCATTAAAATCTGGTGAGGTTAGTGCAAGGCTCAGTCCTTAGCATTCAGCACTGCCACACACGAGAGCTGGACTTGGTCTCTAACTCCTCAGACTGGGGATACTGGCAGCATTGTCAGTCTTGGTTGGGTCAGAGCACCTTGTGTCACTCTGCAGTGAGCTCTGTGACTGATGTCGGAGCAGTACTGATGGGACTGACGGGGGGAGTCCCATCCAGTCCTTGATCAAGGGTGATGAAATTAACAGAGGGCCTTGAGGGAGGGAGGAGTTCTCTGTTGAGGACAAAAATAGGTATTGAAGGGGAAAGGTAATTAGGTAGCTAAGCTGGCAGGAATAAATTGGGTCTGTGTAGAGCTTTCTTGGAAAACTTTCAAAGGCTTTTAAAGCAATTACTATGAACCATCCTGCTGGCTGTGAGAATCCCCTTTGGAACTCATCTCCCACTTGTGCTTTTATAAATATAATTTACCTTTCTAATGTGAGTTTTGAAATCATGAAAGGTGCTGGCTTGACAGCTCTGGAGAATGAGGTTTTCTTTTTGGAACAGATGCACCCCAGGCAACAGCAGTACTGGCGTCCCCTCACTGCCCTGCCTGTTTGCTCAACCCTGGCTTGAAGAGATCACAGCTAGGGGTGAAAGGGCAATTCCTCTCCAGGGCTTGCCTAGTCCTTGGTCTCTCTGCTTAGAATCATAGACTTAAGGTCAGAAGGGACCATTATGATCGTCTAGTCTGACCTTCTGCACAGCGCAGGCCACAGAATCTCACCCACCCACTCCTGTAACAAACCCCTGACCTGTCTGAGCTATTGAAGTCCTCAAATCGTGGTTTAAAGACTTCAAGGTGCAGAGAATCCTCCAGCAAGTGACCCGTGCCCCACGCTGCAGAGGAAGGCGAAAAACCCCCAGGGCCTCTGCCAAACCTGCCCTGGAGGAAAATTCCTTCCCGACCCCAAATATGGTGATCAGCTAAACCCTGAGCATGTGGGCAAGACTCACCAGCCAGACACCCAGGAAAGAATTCTCTGTAGTAACTCAGATCCCACCCCATCTAACATCCCATCACAGGCCACTGGGCATATTTACCGCTAATAGTCAAAGATCAATTAATTGCCAATTAACTGCTGATACGGTTAACAAAGTTTAAATAGTGTCAGTTGTCATGGTGTTTTCTGATGCTGATACCTGTCCACAAGGAACCACACTGAGACCTAAGGTTAAGTTTTCAGAGACAGCAAGGAAAGATAATAAGTGGGAACAGGAATGGTTATACATATAAAACACAATCCTAGTTCTACACTTATTAATGGTTACCTTTCCTATTTAATAAAGTAGATTTTCTCCCAGGGAATCAGTCTTTGACAGAGCTGCTGGTTTTCAGTCCAAACCAGGATCCAAGTTTTCATAAATACCCCATGCTCATCAAGGGGTTTCCTCAGTGAGTGGCTACCAAAATGGCTTTTTTTTGCTTCTCCTTACAGTTCCCCAAAATTGTTTTGTCCCCAAAGTCAGGATGACCCCCTCTCCCCTTGGTTCCCTTCATGGTGTGGTAGCTTCAAATTGACTTCACAGCCTCACGTTGATTTGGACTATAAATGTAGCTCCCGTTGTGTTTGGTTTACAGTGTTTATTTTACATCGGAGACAGTGATAGATGAGCAGACATGCTTTGTTTGGCAAAAAAAGCTGTTTGTCAATACTGGCTTGTTACATTGTTTAAAACATCTTTTTAGCTGTTTCTTTAAATATCATTGGTGCATACATTTCACAATTATATCAATGACCAGAATGATACCAGCTTTCATTCGATATCTTACAAGACAATATTTATGGATAAATACCATGAACGCAGTGTGTTAGCTGAGTTTGTCAGCCCTGTTAGGAGTTGCTGACACAGAGTAGTAGTGAACCCTTTGCCATCTGGCAGCAGTGGACCCTAGGGTATAACCAGCAATTCAGATCCTAATTCAGGAAGCACCCCTATTTAGGACAGCATTTACATATGTGCTTAACTGTAACTCCAGGCAGTGCTGCGTGAGATGGAGGAAGCAATCTCTTGAGCTCCAGAGCCATCTGATATTATCCATTTCCATCAGGAGCCCAGGGCCCCTGACCAGACCCTTCCAGTAAAGGAAGAGGTACCCCAAACCTCTGAAATGTCAGCAGGCAAAGATTTGTCAACTGGGAGCTTTACTCCCAAAGTAGCTGAAAACAAAGGAAAATGGAGGCACCCCGACCCTCTGGACAAGATGGCTGCTGCAGAGAGCACTGTGTCTATGATGGCCCTGCTGGAGAAAACTGCTGCAGATACAGTAGATATCCAGGCCACAATACAAATGACTCTTAACTCCTCTTGGCAAGCACTTACATGTTCTCTGCAGAAGGGAGAATATCATCAGTGAAATATCAAGTACAAGGGCTCTTTGCCCAGGTGCAGAGAAGCCGCATAGATGTATCTTGTCTTAAATCTAAAGTGGCAGACCTTGAGGGAAGGTCTTGCTGAAATTTGAGAATTATGGGAGTACCTGAAGGAGCAGAAAAAGGCGATCCCCAGCTCCTTTCAGAATTGCTCAGCCTGATAGATGATTTGAAATTTGAGTTAGAGAGAGCTCATTTGTCCCTGGCTCCTAAGTTGGTCTCAAATGCCAAACCTTGTGCTTTGGTTGTCAAATTGCTCAGATTTACTGTAAAAGAAAAAAAAATGCAGGTAGCTTGTAGGGGAAAAAAAATTGTTTTGGGGTAAAATAAGATAATGATTTTTCAAAAATTTGCAAAAGCTGAGGTTGAATGGTGATCAGCCTTTAGAAGAGCAAGGGAACTTACCATGCAGGGTGCTGGAACAATTTGTATAATGGGGGTATTGAGAGCCATTGAACCAAACTGTAAACCCTGTATATGATGGAAACCAGAGGGTGTGGCAGCATCCCCAGCACCCCTAGTTACAGCACTTATGTTACCAAGGGCTCGACTATTTTTTATAAAATTTCCAACTCAGTTTCATGTCAAGGTTGGTGAGGAAGAACAGCTGTACCAAAAGTCACAAGAAGCACAATGTTTTTTAAATAGCCTACAGCAGCGGTTCTCACGCCACCCAAGGGAGGCGTGGGAATGTATCAAGGGAGGTGCAAGTGTGTGCTTTTTTTAAATTAAGAGTTCTGGCTCTCAGCCCTGGGTGGCTGGGGCTTGTGCAGAAAGGCTGTGCACACCCAGGAGGCAGGGATAAAGGGAGCAGCCAGAGCCCTGCCTCTCTGAGGCTGACAGCTGGAGCCCCGGCTTTCCTTCTGCCCCCCAATCCCTTACCGGGGAGGCAGGGCTCCCGGTGTCAGCCCCAGGGTGGCAGGGCTCAGAAGTAAGGGTGGCAATGGGGTACAAGGTCTGCTGTGAACAGTGATATTGACAAATATCACTTTTCACATTGCCACCCTTACTTCGGTGGTGCTGCTGCTGCTGTCTTCAGAGCTGGGCGCCTGGCCAGCAGCCACTGCTCTCCGCTCTGCCTTCAGAGCTGGGTAGCAGCATATGTACTTGAGGTGTGGACGTAGACTACTACAGACACAAAAAATGGGGGCTCAATGAAATAAGTTTCAGAACCACTGGCCTACCGTGAATTGAGTAGCTGCTCTGTTTTATACCAAGCTTACTTCCCAGTTGTTATGTCTCTCCTACCGGCACTTATGAACTTATCATATGCTGCATTTAACTCTACTAGAAAGAATTTGGTTCTTGAGGGCTGCAATGATTACTAAGCGCATGATTTTATGAAAATGGAGGAGTAGGCTCATGACCAGGCTAGCGCAGTGACATTCACACCTGTCTGAGTTAGCAGTGAAACCTATTGAGGTAGAGAGCAATTATGTGAATTCAGAGAACTTTGGACCCAGTGTCTTTTTATGTGTCCATAAAGAAAGCTGAGATAGTTCAAATAATGAACTAATACCAGACTTCCATTCCATCAGACCTCTCTGCTTTTCCCCTCCCTCTTCCCCACCCACCCCTGAGTCCCTCCTGCTCCTTCCCTGGTTTGCCTATTTGTGTATAGTTTGTTTTTGTTACTCCACCTTAACAAGTAATGGCTGTATAATGTTGTCTGATTTTGTATTGTCTGGTCTTGCAGCTTTGAGAAGTTGTGAAGTTGTGTAACTGCATAATGTTATTGGATATCCTGTGAAATGTGTGATATTTGATAATGTATGCAAGCTGTAAGTCGTTTACCTTTTTGTGTTTGTTTCTTTATCAAAATTAATAAAAAAAGTAATCACAAAAAAGTATGTGCTTAACTTTAAGCACATGGTTACATCCCATTGAAGCAAATGGGACTTAAGCCTATGTTTAGGCTGTCCTGAATAAGGATGGATTTAAATGGGTACATAAGTGTTTTCCTGGATCGGAATCCTAGGCATGAAAGTTTCTAAGCAGGATCCTTCTGCTTAGAAAGGAAAGCAGCCGGAAAGCTGGCTTAACCAGCCATATGAAGAGTGCTCTCCCTAAAGCCTAGGTCCTATGAAGCAAGTCTTACACAAATGTTCTGCAGGCACCCTGGCACAGAGAGTGTCACCAGGGTGTATTGTGCCAGAGTAATACCTTGGGCCATAGGCAGCTGAGTATAAATTAGAGCAGTCCTGAGGCTGCTCTGACATGCTGAGGGCTGAACTTTCCCAGGATAAGTGGGAAAATATATGTGCCTTAAAGCAATCTATGTGTCCACCTCTGATCTTGTGCAAACACAGCTTGGCTGGATCAGAGAATCTGAGCTTTTATATCCCATTCAGTCCTTTGAGTTCTTCAGTCCTCTCTTTCTTTCTCATGTATAATTTGATGCATTTTTGCAGGGGTGGAGAATCAGTGCAAATGGCAAGTAAATATATAATAGTTTAGCATATAATTATTCATTGTTGTGATGCCATTAAGCATTTATATCCACACCTCGGAGGCAAACGCCCCCCGCAAACATTATATATGTACAGTATAATTTAATTCGAGAAGCAGAATTTGCACCTGAATTCCATAAATGCTGTTAAAGTTTAGGGCTGCTTTAGTCTAATATGATTTTGCATTCCCAAGCTGTGTTTCCAAGCAACGCTACAGATTCTGTTATGTGTTTACTTATCTCTAGTTAGCTGCTGTACCACAAGAGCTTTCAAAAATAGCCATGCAACTGATAATATCAGGCTTTACACACAAATCAAAATTATGACTTTGATTTAAAAGATGTAATATTTGTCCCCTTTCTGGATTCTGTTTAAAGCAATGGTGCCCAAACTTTTCCTCTCATGTCCCCCCCTTACCAATAATGGAATGTGTCCTCCTCTACCCCCCATGCCGGGAGTGGAGTCGCATCTGGGCCAGGGACCGAGGACCCCCCGCTGCCGAAGTTCCACTGAAGACCTGGACCGCCGCCGGGTATTCGAATCGGGCCCCACAGGTCCTAAAGCCGGCCCTGTGCTTCAATATGCCCTTTTAATTGAACATGGAGCTTTGAAAGCTTTAATATAAAATGCTGGCACTCTACTAAAGAATGGCTATACAAAAGGTCAAATGCCGCTTATGTTACTAATGTAAAACTCCCTTAGTGTGTTATGATGGAATGCGAGATTATATAACCATGTATATCATCTAACTTTCTGTAAACAAATTAGTATTTTTTTATAAAACTCTCAAAAGTCTTACAGTTAAGTACACTAAGGAAAATATAGATGACATCTACTTGCTGTTCTGCTTATATACAAAACTACCCAGGTTCTGAGGAGCTGATGAAACTTCTACTAAGTACAGAAAATTCTGGAGCAGGTGGTTGGCAGGATATATGCAGTGTTTTTAACCCCCTTTACACTTGGTTGGTCCTTTTGATAACATAATAGGAGAAATACAATTTAGAATCCAATGCTTACCCATTTTGTGTTTCAGGGTATGGCTACACTGCAACATAAGCCCACGCTTGAAACTGGGCTCAAACCTAACCCTCCTTGCATCTATACTGCAATTGTGCCAACCCAGGGCTCGGATACAGGGTCCCAGGACCCTGGAGGGTATGAGTTGGAGTCAAGCCAGGACCCAGGGCCTGATCCCTATTGCTTTGCAGTAGACACAGTCCCACTTGACTCGGGTCCTAGGTGTCATCCAGAAATATCCCACAATTCCATGGGACACCTTCTTTAGTCCTCTTTAGCCCAACAATCTGCAATTCACTCTATTGAAAACGGAAGCCACTGGCCGCGCTCCTTGGTGAATGGCAGCAGCTCAGGTCAGTGTTAACCCATTCTCTTCTGATCACTTGTCTGCAAGCACACTATCAGTGAGCCTCCTGGGTTGCAAAGGAAAGCAAACCGAGCAAGCCTTTTGCAAAGCGAGCTGCTTCCTGGTCATGGGAGCACAGCCAGATTTTGGTGAATCTCTGGTGCAAGGCCAGCAAAACTGTAGACTTCAGCAAAAGCACCAGGAATGACCACACGTACCAGCAGATAGCTAGAAAGCTGGCAGCTCTGCAGATTTTCCGGACAGGTGATCAGATCAGGGAGTGCATTAAGAGGCTGAAGAGTGAGTACCAGAGGACCAGGGACAAGAACTGCACATCAGGCAACTCACTAATGACATGTCCATTTTATGATGACTTTGACCGGGCCCTGGGCACTGTGCCCAGCTCTGAGCCAATCATGCTTCATGATGACCTGATCAGCCGGGATGGTGCCTTGTTGGCCCCTAAATCCAGCCTGGGGACTGATGGGAGCCAGCAGCAGGCTGCCAGTGAGGAGCATGAAGTGACTTTTTTAATGAAACCAGTCCTAGAGCAGACAGTGGATCAGAATCAACAGCGTATTCTTGGTCCCTACTCAGAAGTTCTGTTTGATCCCCTGCCCTGCTGAGGAACAGTCCACTGCCAAATCTGCAGAGAACCCGGTGGAGATAGAAGCTGCCCCAGAGCCTGGTAAGTGTATGACTCAAATTAAAACTTCAGAATTACAGTAATGGGAGGGACTTCTGCTGTAAAAAACAATGCAAAAATGACAAGCCCCAGCTACCAGCGTTTGGGCACTAATGGCGGATTGTATCACAGTGCCTGGGTGTCCATCCCTCCCCCCACCCCCGCCCTTGTACTTTGTGGAGTTCAACATAATGACTTGGGATTTCAAACATTCATAAACAGCTTCAAAGGTTATTTTAACTGTTAAGTCACAGAGGTTTGCCAGGGTCATTCATGTTTTCCTTTCAGTATTAAGAAATTTGCCACTCTGTAAATCACTCCTCCTGGGTCTACGGTGCCATCTGTAAACAGTGAACTGAGTGTGTGTGTCCATTTCAGCTAGGGTGAGTCACCAAATCATTTCTCCAAAGTACAAGGGCGGTGTCAGTTATTTCCCAGAACTGTGCTGGGTGCAGGGTGGAGTGAAACTTCAGATTTCAGCATGTTTGCATGCAGCAATAACAGGATAAGCCATGTGTGAGCTAACCCAGCATCATGCTAATTCTCTCATGGATTCCGACCCAGTCCTGGCTGCTGATAGCTGCAAGCTTTTCGTGAAGCAGGAACACCAGATAATCAGTCACATTGTGGAGACAGGCCTGTTTTCTGGGCCCCTCTGTATAGCTGGCTATTCATTCCACTCACAAATGTGCTGTTCGGTCACTATACTTTTGAATACTTCAGCTGCATATACTACAGGTTTCCCTCCAGCAGCTTGGAATAACATCCCCTCTGACAATAGGCCAGCACAAGAAGAGTTATGTCTTCCAAAAAAATGAAAGGCCAGAAATGACAGAAAAAGCCTGTTACAGTGAGGGCACCATACACACTCCCCCATCCACATGGTAATTAGTTATGAAATTTTAATGAAACAGAATAAAGGTTATAATTTTAAATTTACCATCATCTCTGCATGTCTGTAACTGACTACCAAGACTGTGTTGAGAGACAGTGTGAGGACTGAAGCATCCCCTTCACAATATGTGTAGGTTCACTTTAGAATTGTTATAATTTATACCTTTGATGTTCCACAGTTATTAATTCTGTGCTCCTCCATAGAGCTACTTTAAACAATAACCCTCTGTTTCTTGTGCTATTTCAGGACCCTCATCCTATACTATCTGCTGTTCTTCAGGAACTCCATCCCTGGCTCAGCATACCCTCAGGACCATTCCCAAAGGAAGCTTTTCCATGAAGAACACACGGTCGATGTTCTTGAGAGGGCAGAGCAGCAGTTCCAGTACCAGAAGAAGAGGGATGAAAGACTGGAACAATGGCAGGCTGACAGGGAGGAGGCAGGGTTGAGGCTCGCTGCCCAGGTGGAGGCGAGTGTTTCAGCAAGGGAGCAGGCACTTGCACAGCAGTTCCTGGAACAGAAACAGTGGCTAAGGGAGGAGGACAGAGCCTAACAAAGACAACTCCTATCTTAATGGCTGCAAGATCACTGGCTCCTGTTGCCTCTCCCACAGCATGGCATGATGCCCCAGCAACGTACCCTCAGCCCAGCAGTAGCTTGCACAACTCCATGTTGGAGGAACACATGAATTCAGGACTGGTGAGCAGCTGGGCTGGGCAACAAAACCCTGTGCAGCCTTCCTTCTTTCACTCCTCTTTGGTGGAAACTTCCACCCTCCACCAAGTGAGGAGAAAACATGTAAAGAAGGGAAAGGAGAATGTGGGTCAGGGGACACGTGGTGGTAGGGGGATTGTGTTGGGTATTAACTATTTCCTGCCCTTTTTTGGGGGGGTGTGATATTGGGTGTGTGAATGGCAGCTGGTCTGCCCAAGACTGTGTGAGTGGTTTACTGTTTTCAGACCTGTTTACAAATAAAGCATGTCATATTTTCAAAAAAGTTTATTGCTATCACTGTATCACATCAAACAATCATGATTTGAGATATTAAAGCTCAAAACATAGAATCATAGAACGGAAGGGACCTTGAGAGATCATCTAGTCCAGTTCCCTGAACTCAAGACAGGACTAAGTATTATCTAGACCATCCCTAACAGGTGTTTGTCCAACCTGCTCTTAAAAATCCCCAATGATGGAGATTCCACAACCTCCCTAGGCAATTTATTCCAGTGCTTAGCACCCTGACAGTTAGGAAGTTTTTCTTAATGTCCAACCTAAACCACCCTTGCTGCAATTTAAGCCCATTGCTTCTTGTCCTATCCTCAGAGGTTAAGAAGAACAATTTTTCTACCTCCTCCTTCTAACAACCTTTTATGTACTTGAAAACTGTTATCATGTCCCCTCTCGGTCTTCTCTTCTCCAGACAAAACAAACCCAATTTTTTCAATCTCATAGGTCATGTTTTCTAGATCTTTAATCGTTTTTGTTGCTCTTCTCTGGACTTTGTCCAATTTGTCCACCTCTTGCCTGAAATGTGGTGCCCAGAACTGGACACAATACTCCAGGTGAGGCCTAATTAGCGTGGAGTAGAGCGGAAGAATTACTTCTCGTGTCTTGCTTATAATACTCCTGCTAATACATCCCAGAATGATGTTTGCTTTTTTTTGCAACAGTGTTACACTGTTGACTCATATTTAGCTTGTGATCCACTGTGACCCCCAGATCCCTTTCTGCAGTACTCCTTTCTAGGCAGTCATTTCCCATTTTGTATGTGTGTGACTGATTGTTCCTTCCTAAGTGGAGTACTTTGCATTTGTCCTTATTGAATTTCATCCTATTTATTCCCCAGTTTGTCCAGATCATTTTGAATTTTAATCCTATCCTCCAAAGCACTTGCAACCTCTCCCAGCTTGGTATTGTCCGCAAACTTTATAAGTGTACTCTCTATGCCATTATCTAAATAATTGATGAAGATATTGAACAGAACCGGACCCAGAATCGTTTCCTGCGGGACCCCACTCGTTATGCACTTCCAGCATGACTGTGAACCACTGATAACTACTCTCTGGGAATGATTTTCCAATCAGTTATGCACCGATCTTATAGTAGCTCCATCTAGGTTGTATTTCCCTAGTTTGTTTATGTGAAGTTCATGTGAGACAGTATCAAAAGCCTTGCTAAAGTCAAGATATACCACATCTACTGCTTCCCCCCATCCACAAGGCTTGTTACCCTGTCAAAGAAAGCTATCAGGTTGGTTTGACAGGATTTGTTCTTGACAAATCCATGCTGACTGTTACTTATCACCTCATTATGTTCTAGGTGTTTGCAAATTGATTTCTTAATTATTTGCTCCATTATCTTTCCAGGTACCGAAGTTAAGCTGACTGGTCTGTAATTCCCTGGGTGGTCCTTATTTCCCTTTTTATAGATGGGCACTATATTTGCCCTTTTCCTGTCTTCTGGAATGTCTCCCATCTTCCATGACTTTTCAAAGATAATTGCTAATGGCTCAGATATCTCCTCAGTCAGCTCCTTGAGTATTCAGGACCAATTAAGCATTAGTAAGCAAACTGTATTCTGCTATTTAGCTAGGTACAGCAATTCACATTTCAATTAATTCTGTCTGTACAGCCATTGTGCCCTCCCTTCCAACTAAGGCATTATTCATCATGCCATTCAGACTTACATTGCCTGGCAATCAATCCCACACCCCTTCCAAACACTGTCCCACCCCCCAAAAAATTAATGAACCAGCTTTCCCCCCACTAAGCACATTCATATAGGTACTATTTCCCCTCTTCCATGGGCCATGCAAGTCCATAATGTGCTCACACAAAGCATCTCTGATTTCTGCTGTCCAGATGCAACCAGCTCCAGCAGTGGTAGCTGCACTTGCTGGCTGAAGGTGCTGATCCAGTGCCCCCTCGCTGTCATAGATCCATTCAGGGGGAAATGGCTCACTTCTGATTTCACGAAGATTGTGAAGAGCACAGCAAGTCACAGTAATGTGGACAGCATTGATGCCACTGGCATCAAAATAGGTTTGTAAACATCTCTAACGTGATTTTAATCTGTCAAAAGCACATTCAACAACCACTCTATAGCTGCTGAGAGTGAAATTAAACCTTTTTTTTTTTTGCCAGGGCCTCTGAAATCAGGGTATGGTTTCATAAGCCAAGGCAAAAGGTGGTTCACGGGGTCCCCCAGAATAACAGGGGGGATAGTAACATCATTTATGTCAATGTCATTTGGTGGAAATAGTCTTCCAGCCTGTCCATGAATGTAGACTCCCAAGTGGCTAAAACCTCTGCATCATGAACTTTTCCTGTATCGCCCACACCGACTTTCATAAATCTGCCTCTGTAGTCCACTAGTGCCCACATAACAATGGAATAGTAGCCAATACAGTGTATGTACTCGTGCTTCTTGAGGAGGGCAAATAGGATGACCAGAGGCCCCATTAAAATCGGGACCGTCCCGATATTCAGTCGTTTGTCCCGCGTCCCGATGGATGTATGGTTGGGATGCCATTTGTCCCGATATTCTGGCTCAGGCCTTTTTTTTTTTTTTGATTCGGCGGCGCTCCGGACCTGCCCCCCCATGTGTCCCAATATTTTGTTCATGTAATCTGGTCACCCTAAGGGCAAACTAGGGACACCTGAGTCTCATCAATAGCCCCAGCACAGTTAGGAAACCCCAGGCTCGCAACTCCCACAATTACCTCTGGAATATCTTGAATGTCTGCCACCTTAGGGTAAACCTCATGCCTGATTGTGTCAATTACCTCTGCCACCACTTTACCCACAGTTAACTTGCCAATACCAAACTGGTTAGCAATGGACCGGTAGCAGTCTGGGGCATAGGCACTGACTCCATGGATGCTCCGGGGCTGGAGCACCCACGGAAAAAAATTGGTGGGTGCTCAGCACCCACTGGCAGCTCCCCGTGGCCCTGCCCCACCCCCCTGCTCCAGCTCACCTCAGCCTCCGCCTCCGCCTCCACCTCCTCCGTGAATGCGCCGCCACGTTCTGCTTCACCCCCCTCCCTCCCAGCACTTGCACTGTGAAACAGCTGATTCACGGTGCAGGGAGGGAGGGAGGAGGAGGGGGGACGCGGCTTGCTGGGGGAAGTGGCGGGGTCAGGGCGGGGATTTGGGGAAGGGATCCAATAGGGGCAGGGAGGGGGCGGAGTTAGGGCGGGGACTTTGGGGTGGGGTTGGAATGGGGGTGGGGCCAGGGGCAGGGATGGGGTGGAGTTGGGGCGGGGCCAGGGAAAAGGCGGGGGAAGGAGCGGGGGAGCGCTGGAGAAAGTTGGTGCCTATCGTCTGGGGTAGCCAGCTTCCACACAGTTATAGCAACCTGCTTCTGGACTGGCATGGGTGACTTCAGATGTGCTTCTTTAAGCTGGGGGGTGGTGGCAAACTGCTCACAAAGCTCCAGAAACTTGGCTTTCTTCATGTGGAAGTTCTGGACCCACTACTGGCCATCCCAGGTCTGCATGACTATGTGATCCCTCCAGGCTGTGCTTGTGGCCCTGCATCAGAAGCAGCAGTCTGCATAGGGGGCATCAGTGGCTATGCCAATTATACCAAGAAGCATCTGCCAGTGAGAGTCTGCGATGCCAGGGTACTCCTCCTCCTGCAGCTCCATCAGGAAATTTATCAGGTATCTTTCGTGAAACAGAAAATGCAGCCAAAATGTCCACCAGTGCCTTGTGGTTGCTCTTTCAGCTTCCTGACATAGGAGTGAAAGTACAAGCAAGAGAAGTTTGTCAAAAGGTCCCTCTTTCACATTGCTGGCTCCAGTAGCTGGGCGTGCACAGACCAAAATGACTGCTCAGCATGGGCGGTGGGTATCGCAGGCTGGGGGAGCCTCCCCTAACAGGTTTGTGTTGTCCCATTCACGCTCTGTCCTGAGGTCCTCTCCTGCTTGCCGCTTCCCTCTTGGCCCCAGTCCAGGCAGGCTGCTCCTCTTCCCGGAAGCGTGCTGGGGCTGAGGCTAGGGTGGGCCGGCCTCCCCCCTGGGTGCTGGGGATGCGCCGCCTGGTGCTCTGGGGCTGGGGGCGCTAGAGCCGCGGTGCTCAGCACTCTGGGGCTGGGACCACGGTGTCCAGCGCTCTGAGGTTGGGGCCCCTCGGGCAGGGTGGGCTGGGGCAGCGGAGCTGGCGACTGTGGGGGGAGGGAGGGGCTCAGGCTTTGGCCCCCCCGCCCGGGGCAGCATGGCAGACAGGCTCAGGCTTCAGTCCCTCCTCCTGGGGTTGTGTAGTAATTTTTGTTGTCAGAAGGGGGTCACGGTGCAATGAAGTTAGAGAACCCCTGCTCTAGGGCTAGAGCGGCCACATTTTGGGAGGCACTAGGGAGTCTAGGATATGGTTATTTTGAATTAGGTCTGTGCCCTAGGTTTGAGCATGGGTTAGAAAAGTCTTAACATAGGGTTTAAATACCATGTAGATGCTCAGCCCAGGATTCCCTAACATGGCTCAGCTATCTCAAATCCCACTAATCCAGGGGTACATTACAGTGTAGATATTGAGATGTTGTGGGTCTTGCACTCAGACTTGGGCATCCCCACACAGCTGCCATATCCTGGCCTCCATCCAGTGGTTCCTAAAACCTGGTGGGCTGAGAAGCTACTAGGGCTCTAGACCCAGCCAAGGCACCACTCATGGGAGCTCTGACTGGAGGATCGCCTGCCTCCACTGATTAGTCCAATTATGCTATTTAAGACAAGAGGAGGTACAGGAAGTTTGTCTGAGCAACAAGGTGATTTCTGTGGTGGCTGTTTTGGACCCTGCTTGTGCCTGCATCCAACCTGGTTCCTGCCTTACCCCCACCTTTCCTCCTGCTCTATGCTTGATCTTTGCCTTTCCTCCTGCCCTTACACCTCACCAGTGACCAGTCCTGGCTCTGGCCTCCAACTTCTGACCCAGACTCTGGCTTGACCCTTGACTCTGACCCTCAGTTCCTGATTCTGACTCTGGCTTGACCCCTGGCAGCCTGCTCTGTGCACTAGACCTGACTACTAGGCCAGACCGCCTACATTTCAGTCCCTAACAGCCATGGCCCTCAGAGACGCTGCCAGAAGAACACAGTTTTTAAATGTCATTAATGCATTTTCTTTAGAGTAAGAAGAGTCTTGCATTTATATGTAGTACTTTTCATACAACAGATCCAAAAGTGCTTTATAAACTTTACTGACTATTGTAGGCTTAGCTGAACATGAATAATTAAACTTGGGAAGGCCTCATTTCTTGGAAGACAGGATTAGGGAGGTAAATAGATCAGCAGGCTGAAAATAGGATGTTTGTGCTAAGTAAGGATAGGTAAATAGGTCATTAAGCTAAACGACAGCTAGCTAAGAACCAGCTAAGATAAGGGGAGGAACACCCAGGAAACCATTTACAAAAACAAGATAACAATGGACAAGATAAGTCAGGAATGTAAAGATGAGGTAAAGAGTAGGTCAAACATGGAAGTGCATGGACAAAGCATGCTGTACAGGGATTGATTCCTACAAAGTAACCAAGCCAATCCCAAAATGTGTAATGCAATGTATAGTAAATGCAATATGATGTGTAACTATGGATCTGTGATTACCCTGCCTCCATGGCGTACATTTGATTCTGATTACCTCAGCAGAGCATTGCTGTATGCAAAATAAAGATACCTGAGTGACCAAGTCTGGAGTCAAACTGAGTTCTTGGGAAGTGTGGTGGGGTGGCTGCCCCACCCCCATGAGAGAGGGGGCTAGAGTAGGCCAGAGCGGCTGCGCAGGCCAGTAGCCAATTAGGGAAGGGCCTATTGAGAGCCAATCAGGGCCGATTAGATTAGAGCCAGCCAATCAGGGCTAGGTTAGGCCCTATATAAAGGCGGCCCAGGAAGGGAGCAGGGAGTCTGTCCCAGACCTTCATGGGGGAAGGTCTGTCTCCAGAGCAGGAGACCAGCACCTCGGACAGAGCAGTGCTGGGCAGGCTCGGGGAGGTGGGGGGAGCATACTAGGGCTCCGGCCCAATACTTGCCAGACTGCGGGCCCTGATAGAAAGGGCCTAGAGGGTGCAAGGGGCCACAGGGGAAGTGGCCCAGGGACAGTTGGACAAGGGGAGAGAAAGAGGGCAGGGAGGCTGCCACTAGAGGGCCGTGAGTCGGGACCCAGAGTAGTGGGTGGGCCTGGGTCCCCCCTTTCCCCCTTGAACGGCACCTGGTGATGGAGATGCAGTCAGAGCAGACTGCAACCAGCCTTTGAGCCAGGGGCTAGACTGTGAGGTTGCAGGTGGCCACTGCTGTTAACCCCCCTCGGAAGGGGGTGAGGTGGACTAAGGGGCACTGCCAGAAGGCAGTGTCCTGAAGAGGATGTCGCCGAGCGGGGAGCAATGTGCGTCCGGATGCCAACAGAGGACAAGAGATGGATGGAACACTGCCAGCAGAGGGCGCACCAGGACTATTAAGAGCTAATTCCTGGACTGAATAGAAGGAGGCGCTGCGGTGGTGAGTCCCAACGCCGTCACAGGAAGCCAAGTGGAAAGACGTCTCAGAGGGAATTCTACCATTGTGGTGCTGTGACTCAACCCGGATTCTATTTGTCTGGAGCAGATCACATATAGCTTATTATATGTGAAGCTTTCCTGTCAAACATCACAACCCAGCAGCTTAGCAATGCTCCTTCTCTTTTCTAAGATCAGAACTCATGGTCGTCCGTGTTCCTAAATTATGTAATGTCACTTCATGTAATACCTGAAAGTCACCTCTGGAAAAAAAAATCAGTTGTTTAATCCTGCATAGGAAAGATGCACAAAGTTTAGGACTGGAAGTGAAAAATACTACAGCTCATTGAAATATCAGGAGAAATTTACGATGGCAGAATGTAATTACTCAAATAGTTAGGATACTGTGATTTTTTTATACCTCTACTAATGAGAAAAGGGCCAAGGGAATATTAATTACCATGTCTTACCTACATGACAGCACTTCTAGCAGTGCACAACAGCAGTGTAATGGTCTGTCCCTGTCAAGTCATCTTATTATAGCAATGCGAGAACACCCAAATGGTTAGAAGTTCATCTAGTGATGGAGTTAGTAGGGTATGGAGCAGACTGATGCAGCTCATTATTATTTATACTGTAGTATTGCCTAGAGGCCTCCGTCTGGGATCAGGGCCCCATTGTGCTAGACACTGTCCACCCATGTAATGAAAAGAGCCCCTGTTCAAAGAGTTTATAATCAAAGTATATGATGGAAGACAATAGATGGATATAATGGAGAGGCAGAAGTACAGTGTAACAGTGAGATGATGATTCATATAGTAAGTACTATATCACAATCCATCTACCTAGATCTTTAATAAAGATCACAGCTTAATTTAAAAATAGAGGAATTACGAATACTATTTATAACATCTTGGGGCCAACTGAGATTGTACTGTACAAACAGAGCAGTAGACAGTCTCTGTTCTAAAGACCTTACAATCTGAGTAGACAAGAGACACAAAGGGTCAGAGAAAGGACTATACCATATAAGCACTGTGAACAATGTGATAGTTTTCAGATGTCTTGTTAGTTTACTTCCCTGGATATTTATGGGGTGTGGGAGGAAATTGTGAGTTTAATTTTTTTTAGATTCCTTGGATGGGGTTTAATTAGGAGGGGACTAGCTGAATGGAAAGACAAAGGAAAAGAAAGAGGACATAGAAGGGAGGAGAGCAAAGGGGAGATGGCAGAAGGGAGCATGCTGGGCAGGTGGAGTGACCCTGAAATGAAGAGACTGAGTGAGGAGGTTGGAGGGAGCTACAGGGCAATAATGGTCAGAGTGAAAGCAGCAAGCAGTCTAATGACATCTTCAGTGTCTGGTGGTCCCTGGAAGCTGTCTCTTGTGTTTTTCTGGCCCCTGAAGCTGGCTTCTCCCAATCTAAATAATGGGAAATCACAACCATATGCCAAATTATCTTTTAACATGAATCAATATTTTCTTATTGATTTTCACCATTTTAAAGAGACTAATTTTCTTTTTCATGTACAGAAATATCAGGGTGGATTACCTGTGATGCAAGTGTTTTTATCTTAAAATGTAAAGGACAGAACAGTAAAATCACCAGCCCATAATCTGCTCTCAGTTACACTAATGTAAATCTAGAGTAGCTCCATTGACGTTAATAGAATTACTCTGGATTTACATCAGGGTAATTTAGAACAGAATTTGGCTCTCAGGGTTTCTGGCAATATGAATACGAAATGTACCTCTCAGTACAGTGATAATGAGGTTTTGATTAGCTGAGTGGTAGGAGTAGAGGAGTCTGTATGACTAGACCCCCTGAGTCAGCCTCAATTTGTGCATCACATTGGTTGGTCTGTGTTTTCTTTTCAGAGGACTTGGCTAAATGTGCATTATTTGGTTTCCTTTTGGTGCCTTCCTCATATCCTCCTTAAAATTGCCAGCCTCCAAAATATCCATCTTACAAAAACATTTCACAATGCCCTTTTCAAAGGGCATGACAGCTGCAGCAAATATAATGGAGCCTTGGCTGTAAATCTTATGCAGTAAATAAAGATACAAGCCATAAAGTCTGCTGACCTTCATGGCACACTACAAGACCTATCTGTTTCCCCAGGCTCGTGAGAAGGGAGGATTAGGAAAGTGCTTATGGGCTTAAGGGGGATGGTTATTCATAGTATTGATGGGTCAATTGATTGAGGAAGTTTTCCTTTTTCACTGGTTTATTTGGCAAGATTAGTAAAAAGCGACAGAGTCCTGTGGCACCTTATAGACTAACTGTTAGTCTATAAGGTGCCACAGGACTCTGTCGCTTTTTACAGATCCAGACTAACACAGCTACCCCTCTGATACTTGGCAAGATTAGTAATTGCTTTCCCTGTACATGTCCCTAGTGCAAATAGATGGGCCCTAAATGAATACATAAAAATAAAAAGTGCTGAAACAGGGCTTGTGGTGAATCATTCATATAACAGAACATTAATAATCTAACAGCAGAACTCCTAGGGAGTCACTACTGCCGGTCAGGTCAAGAGCCCATTGTAGACGTTTAGTATTGATTTGCATACATGTTAATGAGGGATTATGATTTCGTTTTGTTTACATGCTATGGGGATGGGGGGGGGGAACCAAAGGAAAGGAACAAGCTCCCCTGCATTTAAAATTGGTAATGATGCAAACTAACACCAAGGGAACCCTGACAGCAATATAATAACTTCACTCTGCCCACTGCAGTCTGAAAGGATCCCCATGGTGCCATCAGATATCTCTGTTCTTGGCCAAACGTAAGCAGCCAGGGTCAGAGACACCCCGTGCATGTAGTTTCCAAGCCTGTGTTCCTGTGGGAACAGCTGTGTTAGAGGGTAATTCACCCATAAGGAGGACTGTGACCCTGCCCCCGAGCATGGCTTCACAGGAACTCCACAGTAAGGCTGTCTGTGGGTGGTGTTGAATCAGGGCTTCTCAGCCAAGGTGGCACCACCTTCCACCAGGTTCACCCTACTCATTAGTGGGGTAGCTCTGCCTGGCTCTGGGACTCCCAGTGCAGCACCGCTCTGCCCGCACTCCTGGAAGATTTACCCCAGTTGGAGGACTGCAGCCTGTCTTGCGCCATCTTCTGCCAGTGCAACCCGGGGAGTGAATTGAGCCCACAAGCTATTTGTTTTGTTTAAATCTCCTTTAACTGATGTCACTAGTTACAAAAGAGTATCAGATCAGTGTGTAACATGAGAAACAATATTTGCTTTCATATCACCAGCCATAATGCTAAGTGGTATTATGATAGTGAGGTGAGTAAACAATAGAACAGCAGCATTACCTTTAAACTTATCTGGGTTCCTGTCATAACAATATCATGATGTACATACCATCTACTAATGTATGTGAGTGTGCTTTGTAAACATTAAAAAAATCAGAAAGGTTGGCTTTAGAAAACAGCTATCTCAATTTGTACTGCAGTATATAGCTGAGGGAGGCATGAACTGTCCAGGGTGCTGACTAGAGGTTAACAAAGAAATGAATAATCAGCTGTTTAATAAAGGATTAGAGAGCACTGTAATCAAAGAATCAGCTATAAAAGCTATTCTCTGCATCCTTTAAGTAACTGACCTTAGTGCTGTGTCTTCTTTAATCCTTTACAGATCACCATGTTCCTGTAAATTGGTGATTGCACAGCCTCTCTCTTGTTTTGGTCATGGAGACAGTACTTTTTAATTCCCTTAAAAAAGGAGCTGGATTAATATTCTGCCTCGTTTTCTAGCCTTTTACCTTGAATTACTATTCTAACAACTGTGCAACAGATGTTTTTCAAGCTGGAGTTTCCTGTCTTAGTCCTGCTAAGAATCAAATGAGATTAATTAAATCAGTGTCCTCATCAGTGAACGACTCTACACGTTTACAGTGCCTATTTCACTTTTTCTGACTTATCCTGTCTATCTATCTATCTATCTATCTATCTATCTATCTATCTATCTATCTATCTATCTATCTATCTATCTATCTATCTATCTACCTAATATTCTGTTTCCAACATAGCTGACAAACACTGAAACACTACTTCCCTTTAGTTTTTGGATTAATTTTTTAAATCCTTAAGATAACTGCAAAAATAATGATAATCAGCAGGGAGCATGAGACTGATTGAGAGAGGCTCATGTTGTACATTTAGCTTGTGGTGACCTTTGTGAGAGACATGAATTTTATTTTTACTGATGTTTTAAAGGCACAGGCAAAGTCTTGACCTTTCTGATCCACGGTGACCATCATGAGCATCCTACTGTGAATTAATTAGAGTCTGGAGCTGCTCCAAGATGCATTTATTGGACTACCAGAAAAATGATAAAAGCATTCAGTATGCCCACTAGAAGGATGCTATTATAGAAACATTCCTTGGTGGCTGATGTGATGTCTCAGGAAGTCTAGACTTGTTTGTTTTTAACTTTGCCTATTCATTAATGAAATGATAGTGCAATAATTGATACAAGGATAAATAAGCTGATAGAAAATTTGGATACTAGTATTATGTTTTCCATACAAACAGTCGTGTCTTTCAATCTAAATTACTTATGTTTTAGAAGAGCAGACAAAGAACAAAACTAGAAAGAACAAAAGTCTCCATTAGAAAAAGCACTGTCTCTCTTCTGTAATAGGTTGTTCCTGCTCCTTCATGCAGTCTCCTAGAAATTTAGAGGTCCAGTACACAGAAAAAAATAAGAACAGTTACTTAACTCCAGACACCACAGTAAATTATTTTAAAAAAAGAACAAGGGATATTATCATTTTACTATACTTACAGCACCAGGATGCTGGATGCAATTCAGACACATAGGAAGACAAGCCCCTACTCCAAAGAAGAATTGATGGGCAATGAGAAGTAAACAAGGAAATTAGGCGAAACTCTTTTATACAATGACTTTATGGAATAAAATACCAAGAGGGAGGCAATTGAAGGAGAAGGTATGAATAAAATAAAACAAACCTAGATTTGACTTTAGAGAAGGATTTAATTGAGAATTGTAATAAAAAAATCAGACATTTGGATTAACCTAAACAGAAACGAGCAGACAAGTTACAGAAGATTACCTTTTTATTCTGTTCTTAAAATGCCTTTAAATAAATAAATAAATGTAATGTAATGTAATGACAGTTGTTTCTAAACAGGATGTGTTTTTTTGTAATGTTTCCCATGAGGTATCAGTTGAAAGGAGAAACAAAAAAGACACATAAAAGCAGACAGTCTGTATTGAACTGTCTTGTTTCTTGAATCCCAGAAATCAGTTTGATGTATGGCAAAAAAAAAACATCTAGCTCAGATTCCAGTTAAAACTAAACAAGCAAATTAGTCTTTTATTTCCCCCTTCAGTGCTTCCTTCACTCTCTCTCTCTCTCTCTCTCTCTCTCTCTCTCTCTGTCTCTCAGAAATTTCCAATCTCCCTTTCTGAAGGTCCTCTAATATTTCTCTGTTTCTTTTTCCTGTTATGGGTTTTTGCTCTGCCTTGGTACACGTCAACTCATTCACTCCTTTATCAACTCTTGCGATTATTTTATTAGCTAAATGACAGATCTTCCTACAGCTGAAAATCTGTGCCTACCTAGGACTTGTTTAAATCTTTCCTTTACTCAGTTTGTACATTTTTTCCATAACAGAAATGGAGAGAGGAGAAACAGCATTTTCTATACAATGTAGGCTGAATTTTTCAGCAAGTTTTAATTGCGTTTGCAAGTTCTGCATTTGTGTTTGTTATATACACATAACTCCTGGATATCTGAGCACAAAGCTTCTTACACAGGCCATTTTGCATGCACATATGTAGGATTTGCTTGTGCAACTAGGAATTTGAAAATGAGGAATATGTACTCAGACATCTTGCACATATAATTACCTTAAATCAATGGTCACCCAAATTTTTCTCTCATGCCCCACCTTACCCGTAGTGGAATCTGTCTGTGCACCCACCCCCCGGGAGCTGCGGTCGGGAGCTGGGGCCGGGAGTGGAACCACAGCAGGGCTGGAGCTGAGAGCAAAGCTGTGGCTGAGACTGGGAGTGGGGCCATGGTCAGAGCCGGGAACCAGGGGTCGAGGCTGGGAACGGAGTGGAGCTGGGGGCAGAGCGAGGCTGGGTGGTGCTCCCTCCCCGCCCCCAGTAGGGGCTGGCCCAGGCTCCACTGCGCCCTCCCTGAATGTTCCTCTGCGGGATGCACCCCACAGTTTGGGGACCACTGCCTTAAATGTTCATTTAATTCAGGGCTCAATCCTGCAAGGTGCCAAGCACTCTGATTCAATCCAGCAAAGCACATTCTTAACTTTAAGCATTCTAATATCCATGCTGAAATCAATAGGATTACTCTGGTGCTTGGAGTTTAGAACGTGCTTAAATGCTTTTGTATAAAACAATTAAAGCAGGGATTCTCAAACTTCACTGCACTGTGACCCCCTTCTGACAACAAAAATTACTACACAACCCCAAGAGGGGGGACTGAAGCCTGAGCCCACTTGACCCCCACAGCCCAGGATGGGGGGGCCAAAGCCTGAGCCCCATCACCCCATGTGAGGGGGGCCAAAACTGATGCCCAAGGGCTTCAGCCCCACGCAGGGGGCCTGTAACCTAAGCCCCACCACCCAAGGCTGAAGCCCCCAGGCTTCAGCCCAGGTGGTTGGGCTCAGGCTTCAGCTTCGACCCTGGGCCCCAGCAAGTCCAAGCCAGCTCTGGCAACCCTACTAAAACAAGGTTGCAACCCATAGTTTGAGAACCGCTGAATTAAAGTATATGTTTAAAACCAAAAATCCATGCAATGTGATATTCTCAAACTGTTATGAAAAGGGATTCTGGTTTTTAAACTTAAATGTATGTGTATATATATTGGTGAAAAATCCCATTTCCACCCCCCATGTATTCTTAATCTATGAAGTGTGAACTTCATCTCACGCTTAGCTAATTTCACAGTGAGAAGTAGTGCAAGAGTACTGGTGAGGGATATCTTATTGGAAGAAGCAATAATAAGTTGCTAACATATGCTTTGATAGTTAAAAAGCTTCACTTTATGTTTATTTGCTGAAAATTGTCCCCAGTTTGCTTTGACATATTAATTATACATTAAGTTTTGCATTTTCAAAAATGTACTTGTTTTTCAAACAAGCTTACCTTATTACTATTATTCTCAATAAGATGTTCCTCCCAGTTCAGGAGTATTTAAAATATTTTTATGATATTATGAAGATGTGTATTTTCTGCTTATTTTTAAAAAGTAAAATCTGGTGTTTGAGGTCAAAAACTGATCACTGGTGTTTCTAAAATATGAACCTTCACTATTAATTATGGCCTATATTCAATTCTGGGTTACTCAGCCAGTTTAGCTCTGTAGGCAGAGCCTGCTCAGGACTGCAGCAGGCTATTTGGGTATCTGAAGCCTCTTGTGAAATTATAAAATATCAACTTTAACTATTTCACTGCTGATATCTTAACAGAAATTTCCAGTGAACCTACCCGTGCATTACTGGTGGATACTGGCAAATAGCGGTGCTGGGGTGTGACACTAGGGGTTCCAGTCTCCCTAAAATGTAACGTAACCTTCAGCCCTATTCACGTGATGGAGGGAAAGAGTAATTGTACCCCCAACTCAATGCCCAAAACCTCAAGTGCCTTCTGAGTGTCAAATATCCAAACTGCCTCCCCAGTACCAAAATTCCATCTTTGCCTTCTCCTTGTCAAACACTCCAACACCCCTCTGACAATGCTACCATGTAGTTTTATGTTGCCAGTATAAATTCATGTGGCCTGGTTTATGTTTGGGGGCAGCATAAAATTAAACAAATTTAATATAAAAATAAATAATATAAGGGTAGTGTACTGATCATACAAATAATTTCCAGCTTTAGTTTAGTAGAAACCTCTCCTCACCTAGGATTTATGTTATTATTAGTTTATATGGTGATAGCACCCAAGGGTCCCAATCAGGATCAGACCCTGTTGTGCTAGGTCCTGTTCAAACACCAGGGCTGGCTCCAGGCACCAGCGAAGGAAGCAGGTGCTTGGGGTGGCCAATGGAAAGGGGCGGCACGTCTGGGTCTTCGGCAGCAATTTGGCGGCGGGTCCCTCAGTCTCTCTCTTCCTCTTTGAGCTGCCGCTGAAGTGCCGCCAAAGAGGAAGAGAGGGAGTGAAGGACTCGCCACCGAGGAAGAAAGAAGTGCCGCCGATCGGCTTTATCTTTTTTTTTTTTTTTTGGTTCGCCACTTGGGGCAGCAAAAAAGCTGGAGCCGGCCCTGTCAAACACATAGATAGACCTGATGCCAGTTCTGAAAAGGTTACAATCTAATGGCATACTCCTGAGAATGCTTAGTCATATCAGCAGCAAAGTAGGACAATGTGGTCCAGATTAAATCACTATAAGGTGGGTGCTCAATGGGTTGAAAAACAGTACTCAAAGAGTAGTTACCAATGCTTTGCTGTCAGACTGGGAGAGCATATCTAGTGGAGTCCCTTAGGGATCTGTCCTGGGTCTGGTACTATTCAATATTTTCATTAATGATTTGGATAATGGAGTAGAGAGTATGCTTATAAAATTTGTAGATGCCATGAAACTGGGAGGGGTCGCATGCACTTTAAAGGACAGGATTAGGATTCAAAATTACCTTGAAAAATTGGGGTATTGGTCTGAAATCAACAATATGAAATTCAGTAAAGACAAGTGCAAAGTACTCAGCTCTAGGAAGAAAAAATCAAATACACAACTACAAAATGGGGAATAACTGGCTAGGCAGTAGTACTATTGAAAAGCAGCTGGGGGTTATAGTGGATCACAAATTGAACATGAGCCTGCAATGTGATGCAGTTGCAGACAAGGCTAATATTATTCTGGGATGAATTAACAAGAGTGTTGTATGTAAGACACAAGAGGTAATTGTCCTGCTCTACTCAGTACTGGCGAGGCCTCTGCTGGAGTATTGTATCCAGTTTTGGGTATCACACTTTAAGAAATATGTGGACAAACTGTAGAGACTCCAGAGGAGAGCAACAAAAATGATAAAATGTTTAGAAAACCAGACCTAGGAGGAAAGGGAAAAAACTGGGTATGTATAGTCTTGAGAAAAGAATACTGAGGAGAGACCTGATAACATATCTGTTGTATGGGGACAGTATTCAAGTGTCTCCATGCACACAGAAGATAGAACAAGAAGTAATGGGCTTAATTTGCAGCAAGGAAGATTTAGGTTAGATATTAGGAAAAACAAGATTAAACAAAATAAGGCTCTTATCTTGAAACTTTCTAACTATAAGGAGAGTTAAGTGCTGGAATAGGAGTAGTATACAGCTCGATAGCATTCATCACCATGTATTTTTGACAGGTTTCCACATCCCATTTAGGGCTTATGTCCCGCCCTCCATCCTCGTTTCCATTGGCGCTGTTGGCCATTTTGGGGAAAAAATAAGTTTGAATAGGGGGAGTGTTGTGTGCTTGTGCATTGATACATTTAGAGAAAAAGGTTGAAAGAGAAGAGTGAGAGAGTTTAAAGATAAAAAAGAAAGTTTGGGTAAGGTTTAGAGGAAAAAAGGAAACTTAACTGCCTTATTCTTATCTAAAAAAACAGACCCCAAGCATTTTCCCCGCCATGTAGCCCTTTTACATAGGGGTTTTAATAAAAGTTAAAACCATAAGCATTTAATAACAAACAATTTTAAAAGTTTTCCCCTATGTTTTAGACTAACAGGGGCTATTTTTTAGTAAGCACAACTTGAAGCTGCAGCAAAGTCCCCATTAGCAAAAACAGCCTCTGTGAGTTAGTGGATTAGAGATAAGAAGGCTGCTTCTTTCCCAAACTTTTTAACAAATGCAAGTAAAAGTTACATTAAGTTTTCTAAAGGAATAAAACTCTGCTTTATAATTACCTGAAAAGACAAGCCTATATGAAAACACACATCCCTTTATTTACAGGAGTGTTTCAATAAAAAAGAGCATGCAGAAGCACCCCAGGTTTAAAACCACAGGTTCTTAGTAACAGACAGTTTATATTCCCCTTATTTTGTAAACCAGTGGATTAGAGAGAAGAAGTTTGTTTCTTCCTCCCACTTTTTAACAAATAGAGGTGAAAGTTATATTAAGTCTTTTAAAGGAATAAACACTTGAAAAGACAAGCCTATATGAAGACACATCCCTTCACTTAGCACTTTTGCATATGTTTTAATAAAAAAAGAGCATGCAGAAGTACCCCAGGCCTAAACCCTGACTAAGAAAAAGTTTTTAAAAGCTTATTCCTATGTTTTTAGTGAGGACAATTTGAAGGAGCCTTTTAAGTTAGTGGATTAGAAAAGAAGAAGACCACTTTGAAAAAGAAGTCTATTTGAAGACACAATTTTTCATTTAGCCCCTTTTGCATAGGTTTTTCAATAAAAAGTGAGCATGCAGAAACAACCCCGGGTTATAAAAGTAATGTATAGTGATAAAAAATTTCCCCCTATGTTTTAAACTAACATGGGTTATTTTTTAGTAAGAACAATTTGAAACAGCATGCTTTTTCAGCAAAGCCATTGTCAGCAATAACAGCGTCTGTGAGTCAGCGGATCAGAGATAAGAAGGCTGCTTCTTCCCCAAACTTTTTAACAAATGCAAGTAAAAGTTATATTAAGTCTTGTAAAGGGATAAACACTTTAAAAGACAAACCTATATGAAGTCACATCCCTTTATTTACAGGTGTGTTTCAATAAAATAGAGCATGCAGAAACACCCTAGGTTTAAAACCACACATCCTTAGTAACAGCCAGTTTATATCCCCCTTATTCTGTAAACCAGTGGATCAGAGAGAAGAAGTTTGTTTCTTCCCCCACTTTTTAACAAACACAAGTGAAAGTTATATTAAGCCTTGTAAAGGAATAAATACTTTAAAAGACAAGCCTATCTGAAGATAAATTTCTTTATTTAGCCCTTTTGCATATGTGTTTCAATAAAAAGCTAGCATGCAGAAACATTGCATGGTTAAAAACACAGAGAACCTGTTTATAAAAGTAACGTATAGTGATAAAAAAAGTTTTCCCCTATGTTTTAGGCTAACATGGGTCATTTTTTAGTAGGAACAATGTGAAGCAGCATGCTTTTTCAACAAAAACAGCATCTGTGAGTCAGTGGATCAGCGATAAGAAGGCCAGAACATAACAAGAAAGCCCTAGGCTTGCTTTTAAAACAAAATTATACCAAATACTTGTTGAAATGAACATTTCCTTTTTCCAGGCTGGAGCTCCCCAGCTCCTTAGCCTTTCCCCAGCCCTACTCCATTACAGGTACCCTGTGTCTAGCTCCCTGCAGCCAGGCCCTTCTCTCCCTGAACGCAGAGAGAGACTCCTGAGCTCCTGGATCCCATTAACTTGTCTGAGTCCCTAGAAAATATGTTTTTGTTTTGTTTTTATAAAACACTTTAATGCAAACTGTAACCCTAGATGCTGTACAGCATTAAATAATTTGAAACAGTAGACAAGAGAGCTGAGACATTGTTGAAATCAAAGGGGTTGTGATTAAGTCCTAATGCAAAGGGACTGGGGTGGAAAATGAAAAGGTACAACTGAAGCGGAAGATGCTATGATTTAAGAGGGTTCTGGGGCTACTTTGCAATGGTCCAGATGCCCCAACAGCTTACATCCCTCATGCACAAGCGCCATGGCTGGGTAGGCTTTTGTTAGAGGAACAGGCCGCTCATATACCTCTTGTTGTTGTTGACAAACCGTAACCTAACTGCACGTATACTATGGGGGCAACCTACTACCCTTTTGACAAACCCCACACCCCTTGAACTCCATAATAACATGCTTCACACAGTTATTTTCAACTGACATTTTATTTTACAACACGGCTTGTTTTGTTCCCAAAACACACTCTAACAGTTAGTGTTTTTTCTTAGCAAGATTTTGTAATTTGCTGAACGAAGAAGACGTTCAACATTTCGCATTAAACATTTATTTGTCGGTTTGATGATTTCATCTAAAACCCTATTTGGGTCCTCAGCCTCTGTCACTTTGTCCACCAATTCTGCCCCTAGAGCTAAATGTTCCTGGGTTAAACAGAGGCACTGCAGTGCGTATCCCAACGTGATGATGATATTTAACACACTCTCCATACACAAACTACCGCTCATTTCTTTAATTTTACAGTTCACATCATCTAAAGACCAGTACATGCAGTCGTGATGCCTCTGACCGGCATCAAGGCGCACCCAGGACAATCCTCATTTTGTTTCTCTCTCAGGCAGTGCTTGATGGCGGGAAAAATGCTTGGGGTTTTTTAGATAAGAGTAAGGCAGTTAAGGGGGGAGGGGGGAGAGGGCAGAGAAGGGAGTTGGCTCTTGTTTAAAATCTTGGGACTCTAGGATTGGTTCAGGAAAATAAATTCTATGACGCTGCTGTAGAACAACATCTGATTGGTCCCATCCAAAGATGGTGATAACAAGTCTGAGGGGGAGTAAACCTGGGAAGTTGGTTCATTCGGCAAAAAGACTTGGAATGGTAAGATCTCTCTCTCTCTCTCTGATTCAACCATGTACTGTCTATCTTTGCCCTTTGCAAAGGGGCTTTCTTTTCCCTTTTCTTGCCCTGTTCTCTCTTTTAACCTCTCTTTATATGTTTCTCTTTTATTTAACTCTTTTTAAATGCTTTTTTTCTTAACCCACCCTTGTATTTAATAGTTTAAATGCTTTTCTATTAACTTTTTTACCATCTGCTTACTAAACAGGCTCTGCTTTAGTAAATTCCCTCTTTAAACCTAGCTTTTAATATTATTTAATGTTTTAAAATGCTCTTTTCTTAACCTACCCTGGTATTTAATAGTTTAATTGTGTTTTTCTTAACCTGCCTTTATAGTTTTTAACATGTGTTTACTAAACAGGCTTTGCCTTAGTAAATTCCCTTTTTTGGCCATGTGTGTTCTTTTAAAACCTAGTTTTCTCTTTTATTTAACCTTTTAAATGTTTTTTTCTTAACCTACCCTATATTTAATACACCTTTTACATTTATCTCAAAATTTTCTATTCTTTAATAACATGCCAAACTAGGCCTTTAAAAGCATCTCTCCTTACTCAACCTCACCAAAAATCTCTCTTTTCTTTAATAACTTACCTCTCTTCTTTCAAACTAGCCCTTTAAAAACAAAAATCTCCTTTTTCTTTAAGTTCACTTTCTATTCTTTAATAACATACCAAACTAGGCCTTTAAAAGCATCTCTCCCTACTCAACCTCCCCAAATAACCTTTCTTTCCTTTTTTCCTCTCAACCTTACCCAGACTTTCTTTTTTTTATCTTTATACTCTCTCACTCTATTCCAGGGGTAGGCAACCTATGGCATGCGTGCCGAAGGCGGCACACAAGCTGATTTTCAGTGGCACTCACACTGCCTGGGTCCTGGCCACCGGTCCGGGGGGCTCTGCATTTTAATTTAATTTTAAATGAAGCTTCTTAAACATTTTAAAAACCTTATTTACTTTACATACAACAATAGTTTAGTTATATATTATAGACTTATAGAAAGAGACCTTCTAAAAACGTTAAAATGTATTACTGGCATGCGAAACCTTAAATTAGAGTGAATAAATGAAGACTCGGCACACCACTTCTGAAAGGTTGCCAACCCCTGCTCTATTCTTTCAATCTTTTTTTCTAAATGTATCAAAGCACAAGCACACAACACTCCTCCTATTCAAACCTAAACATTTTTTTCCAAAATGGCCGACAGCACCAAACTTCAGCGCTAACGGAAATGAGGATGGAGGGCGGGACATAAGCCCTAAATGGGACGTGGAAATCTGTCAAAAAATACATGATGATGAATGCCATAGAGCCATATACTACTCCTATTCCAGCACTTAACTATCCTTATAGTTAGAAAGCTTCAAGATAAGAACCTTATTTTGTTTAATTTTGTTTTTCCTAATATCTAACCTAAATCTTCCTTGCTGCAAATTAAGCCGGACAGTCTCTATGCAAAAGAATAAATGGACACAAATCAGACGTCAAGAAATATAACATTCAAAAACCAGTCGGAGAACACTTCAACCTCCCTGGTCACTCAATTACAGATCTCAAAGTCACAATACTCCAACAAAAAAACTTCAAAAACAGACTTCAATGAGAAACTTCAGAATTGGAATTAATTTGCAAACTAGACACCATTAAATTAGGCTTGAATAAAGACTGGGAGTGGATGGGTCATTATACAAAGTAAAAACTGTTTCCCCATGCTAATTTCCCCCCCCCCTACTGCTACTCACACCTTCTTGTCAACTATTGGAAATGGGCCATCCTGATTATCACTACAAAAGTTTTTTTCCTCCTGCTGATAATAGCTCACCTTAATTAATTACTCTCGTTACAGTTGGTATGGCAACACTCATTTTTTCATGTTCTCTGTGTATATATATCTTCCTACTTATATATATCTTCCTACTGTATTTTCCACTGCATGCATCTGATGAAGTGGGTTTTAGCCCATGAAAGCTTATGCTCAAATAAATTTGTTAGTCTCTAAGGTGCCACAAGTACTCCTCCTTCTTTTTTCTTTAAGTAAGTTATTTCACACTTGTCCTCTGTGGAATTTCTTGTACCTTCCTCTGTAGCATCTGGTACTATCTGCTATCCGAGATGGTTACTGGACTAATTGGACCATAGGTGTTTCATGGTTTGGTGCTTCCTATATTCCACAGGGTTTATTTTTGTTCTTGAAGATCTCCTGATTGACCATGAGCTTGGAAGCATGGTTTTGCATATTTATTTTTAAAAAGGGAGTCTGGTTTTGTAGCCCTATGTTTGTTCCTGCTACAGACCATTGGTTTCCACTTCTTATGATATCCTAACACAGAACACTGATGGACCCTGGAGCCAGCCTACAGAAATAACGTAAGTGCTTTAAATGGCAAATACTTAGTATGAGTTTAAACTTAATGGGCCTTACTCATTACTTGTGTAATTACAGATCTTGTGCAGTTGATAAAAGCAAGTGCCTTGAAAAATTGTTGGTCTTACCTTTTGTTCTTGCTTTTCTGCATTTTTTTCACAAGATCAGTTACAAATGAGATTAAATAATGCCACTTCACGTTTATATCTTTCTACTAAGGATCTAGTTGAATCTCATCTTAATATAATTTACTAGTTTCTCCATATTCCAGTAATTTGAGTGCATTAATGTGGAGAAGTAGTGAAGAAAAAATTGCAAATAAAATTACAGAATAGTCAGTGATCTCATAAAAATTTGCCGTTTGCTTTCTTTAATATGGATATACTTATGAAAGCTAAGGAAAACCAGCCCTGAAAACTAAATTCCTCTAATGCATATGTAGTAATCCATAATGTAGTAATGCATCTTATATTGTGTATTGCAAGTATCTTCTAGTTGTACTAAATCAATTACCCCAGTGAAGACATGGAGGCCTTTTTGTAGGGTGTGGCTGGAGGAAAAAGCAATTTATTTCAAATGCTGATTCAACACTGAACACTTCTGAGACATAACGATGTTCTATAAGAGGCACTGTAATGATTATCAGGGGATTGTATCATTTGTGGTAAGATTGTTTATTTTAACATTACTCAGCAATGTTATACTTTCATGATACTTAAAATTGTTGTCTATAAAAACTGTTTTTATGCCACCTTCATAAGCTACAGCAGAGAATAGACTTCAGAAATGTTATTTAATATTATATTCTTGTGTGAAATACACAATTCAAGAAAGTGAGTGCCTCATAATGCTGAGCTGAGTCAGTTATATTGCAAACAGCTTACTATGCACACTTCCACAAATAGCTCTGTTAATATATCTCAATCCTGATGTCTAATATTCCTGCATTAGCAGTTCCAATTGAAGCCTGATCCTGCACCCACTGAGGCCAGGGGGAGTTTTACTATTGCTTTAATGAGATGGAGGGTCAAGCCCCTAGTCCTGGACATCTCTTAATAGCCCAGTCCGGCAGACATTAGTTCCAGAGGGTTTTCCTGAATCTAGGACTGAAGGATTTCACCCCAAAATAACAATACCTATAACTAGAACTGGTTGAATGATTCATTGCGAATAATTTATCCAGCAATTTTTGTCCCTTAATATAAAGCAAGTTATAAATGTAGGACAGATTAAATGTAAGTGGCTTGGCAGCTTGCATTATTAGCAAATTCCAAGACCAGGTCAATGTTAAATTTTAAAACTGCTTCTGATTTCCACTTCTACAAACATTTAGAAATTATTGTAAAAAACAAGTATTGGTGTAACAGTGTCACTAAAGTATGAAAAGAAGAATGTGAGCCGAGAAGAAATCCAGGAGACTGGAAAGTGGATGGAATAAATATGCATTAATTTCTTGCTTCATGCAGAATACTTACAGTTTCTATTGCTGTAGCAGAGAAAAATTACTGGTAGTAATAGGTCCATTTAAAATTAATGTTTCTTAAACCCTAGAATCTCAATGCCACTATAAAATGTTACTGAACCAGTGCTAATGTACTAGTGTTTTAACAATGCTGAGTAATTTTCCAGCTGTCTTGTGATACTGTCTCTGAATAATTTTCTCTTTTGCTGTATGTGTGTTAGGGAAAGCAATCACCTTTTGAGCAAAACGATTTCTTCTCAAAACCTTCTGAGATCATCCTCTCTAAAGATTTTTTCCCCATTGGACCCTGATATTGAGGAAGAGGCCATCTCCTTCCCCCATGTAAGTGATGTTGCATAATGACACCTAGCCTTCTGTCTGTTTTGCCTCAGTGATTTTAAAGCTACCATCATCTGTACTGAAAAATGTAAAAAGCCATACTGCGTATTGGTTTTTGTCCCATAACCTTGGAGAGTTAGATCAATGGTTTCCAACTGCTGGTTTCTAATACTATTGGTATTTCCAACTTTTCTGACCCTAGGTTCAACTTCCATATCTTAGGGCCCAATTCTGCTGTCTTTACACTGAGTAGAATCTTAATATCCAAGCCATCCTTCCAAAATTAATGGAAGCAGTTGCATAAGATATTATTTCATAATAAATGTGGAAAAATCAAGGTCTTAGTGGTTTATATGGGGCCCAGCCCCTCTGCTGCCTGCTTCTCATGTAGTTGTGTGTGCTTTATCCTATATTGGAGAATGATGTGCTCCAAAGCCCAGTTTTGTACTCTGTTCCACTATGGCGCGAAGTATGTATAACTGAATGGGGAGCTGGTGGACTCTAGATCAGAGGTTCTCAAACTGTGGTCCGTGAGCTCCATTCAGGTGGTCCGTGGATAATTCCCTCTAAGGTGCGCGCCTGGGCGGCCGCACACGAGAGAATGAAGGGCCACCCACCTAATTAGTGGAGCCGCGCAGGTGTGGCTCCACTAATTAGGTGCCTGGACCCTGAAGAAGATGCACATGTAAGGTGAGGTGGTGGCCTTGGGAGGAATAGGGGGCAGTGGGGTGAGGTGGGGGAAATAGGAGGTAGGTGTGGGGGCAATGGGGTGAGAAGGGGGGGTGGGGAAATTTGGGATGTGCAGGGCTGCAGCGGCCAGAGAAAGAGGCGACTTTCCCCAGCTCCAGAGCTGCGGCTGCCGGGGAGAGACCCCCATCCTTCCCAGCCCCAGCTCAGGGGCTGCTGCGGTGGAGGAGAGAGGGAAAGACCCCCCTCCTTCCCAGCCTGAGCTTGGGGGCTGCCACGGCGGGGGAGAGAGAGCACATCCATTGCATTAGAAAGGTAAGACTACTGATATTAAAATATGAGTTATGTGCTTTTATTTGTAGAACAAAAAACCTGTTAATTATTTTTTAATATAGCACTTTTATCCAAAGGGCTTTACAATAGTTATCTAACGGTACAAACAACATTTGGAAAGATCATTAAGTGTTCCACTGAGACCCTCAGCAATTTTCAAGTGGTCCGCAAAAAAAAAAGTTTGAGAACCACTGCTCTAGATGGTACAGATGAGGTTTCAGCTGAGTAAACTTGCAGTTGCCTGAAAAGGTTGGGTACCCATTGACTTAAGATGTCTTTCATTAATCCTGGTTTCAGAGTAGCAGCCGTGTTAGTCTGTATCTGCAAAAAGAACAGGAGTACTTGTGGCACCTTAGAGACTAACAAATTTATTAGAGCATAAGCTTTCGTGGGCTACAGCCCACTTCTTCAGATGCATATAGAATGGAACATATATTGAGGAGATATAAATACACACATACAGAGAGCATGAACAGGTGGGAGTTGTCTTACCAACTCTGAGAGGCCAATTAAGTAAGAGAAAAAAAACTTTTGAAGTGATAATCAAGATAGCCCAGTACAGACAGTTTGATAAGAAGTGTGAGAATACTTACAAGGGGAGATAGATTCAATGTTTGTAATGGCTCAGCCATTCCCAGTCCTTATTCAATCCTAAATTGATTGTATTTTCAGTGGTGATTATTTAATAAAGTGCCCTGAGCCATTAAAGTTCATTTGGCAGTTGCTTTTCCCCCTCTCCAAAATCTTACTCACATGATAGAGTCTGACTTAATTTTTTATAAAGAGCTTTGCACTGGGAAACAAAAGACCCAGTTACGGGACTAATTACAAAGGACAAAACCCCAGAAAAGAAGGAAATATTGTTCATACTGTGTCAGCAGCTGCAGCTCTCACAATGCAATCAGCTGGCAGGGGAAGGGCCACAAGGTCCTATGGACCCCCTGCAACTGTTCAAGGGGCCTTCCCAGCTCATTGGCTAGGGAATTGACGGGGAGAGTATCTGCATGTGGAACCCTGGTAACTGGGAGGTTTTAGTAACTGGGATGGGATGCGGGATTCCAGGACTGGTCTGTGGGGGAGACCTTGGAAATGGAGAGGAGGAGGCTGTGGGGGGCCCCGATAAAGGGAGGGATTGGGGATCCCTAGAAGGGATTGTGCTGGAGGTACTGATGGGGGGTGGAGGGGAACAAGTGGTGGTATTTAAACGGGGGTTGCAGGACAAAGGGCCCCGGTAACTGTTTGTATGGAGAGGAGGGGAGGGCAGGTGGCCCCTGGTAGAGGTGTGTAGTGTGTTTGTAGAGGAGGTAGGGGCCCTGGTAACTGGGGGCGGGGGGGGAAAGTGGAAGTGGCCCTGGTAGCTGTGTGTGTGTGTGAGAGCTGGTAACTGTGGAGGTAGCCCCAGTAACTGGGGAGGGGGAAGGAGAGAAGCGCTGGTAACTGTTTGTGTGTGTGTGTGTGGGCAAATAGTCCTGGCAACCTGGGGTGGGGGGCTGGTAACTTTATGTGTGTGAGTGGGAGCAGCTCCGGCCACTGGGAGAGCAGGTAACTGTGTGTGTGGGGTGACTCTGGCCACTGGGGGGCTGCTGTGTGTGTGGTGGTGAGAGGTCCTGGTAACTGTGCGGGGGGGGGGGGGGGCGCTGCTAACTGTGTGCGTGGGGAGAAGAACGGACTGTGCTGCGATCCCGTAGGGGCGCCCGCCTTTGTGCGCGGTGGGGGGAGCCGAGGGAAAGGAGTCCTCCTCCCCCTTCCCACGGGGTCCACTCCCCACGCAGGTCACTCAGGGCTCCCTGCTGGGGCCAGTTGAGTGACAGGCCGCCTCTCTCCCCCCGCCTCCGGCTTCCCCATTGGCCATCCGCGCACGCCAATCATTTTGTGTGCGCGCGAATTCTGAGTCCCATTGGTGGACCTTGCCCCGCCCCCTCGGCTTGTGGGTGAGTGGGCGTGTCTTGGGGCGGGCCGCCAGTGGTGGGGGTCTCGGACACGGGGCAAGCCGAGAGAAGTCGTACGCGCGGCGGCTGCCTACGGAGGCGGATGAGGGGCGGCGCGAGGTGAGTGCGGGTGGCGCGCGCCCCGGCCGGGGGCCCGGCGACCCAGAACGCGCATCTTTCGCGGCGGGTACTGGGGGTTGTCCCGACCCCCCCCCCCCCCCGTGAGCGACCAGCTGCCGTCGAGGTAGACTCCGCAAGGGGCGGCGGTTTGGTCCCGCCCCGCCAGCCCGGGGAGATAATCCCCCTCATCCCCCTGCCGGCCCCACACCCCTCCCTCCCTCCCGGAGCGGGTGGGGCTGTGAGGGGCGCCCCCGCCTCCCCCGAGGCCGGTGCTGCGGGTGCCCCGCCCGCTGAGGGGCGAGGGCTGTGGGGAGAGCGGAGCTGGATCCCGGGCTCCGGCTGGGGGAAAGGGGGACCCCGGCCAAACGCTTCGCTGCGCCCCGCGGTTCCAGAGTGCCCGTGAGCCCGCCCTGCGGACACCCCGCAAGGAAGGGCGGGGGGGGGGGATAATAGTGTAACCCCCCATCCCCCTCCGTCCCCATCCCGGTCACTCGCGCGCGCTGAACGCCTCCCAGTCATCTGCCACACGCCGTGCCGGTGCCCCTCACTGCGGCCAGCGTTCGTGAATCTGCCCCCCCGGAGGTGCCGCCCATTACCCGCTGGCTCCCCTCACACTCGTTATTTCTGAGTTCTGAAATAGGTTTTGTTTCCTAAAATGCGCATTTGAGATGTCCCTAAACTGCCCCTCCAGACTTTTCAAAAGCGACCTGTGGCTTTATCTGAGCAGTTGGTTTTTAGAAACCTGTTTCTTTTTTGTGTGGGAGGAAGTGTGGTTTAGTGGCTAGAGTACAAAAGGCTAGTTTGGCTTCTGATTTCTATCTCTACCACCAGCTTATTATATGTCTTTGGCTTATTTACTTAGGCTCCTTTGAAGTTAGTGGCAATACTTAACAGGAATCTAATTTGAATCTAATTAGAGACACTGATGTCTCTAAATCTAGGCAATTTAAAAAAAGTTTAAATATTCCTTCTGTCAGCTTTTGTGGTTTTGCAGTTGCATTTCCCTTTTAAAAAAATACTTTTCTCTTTGTGCCTTGCTGTGTGAAAGATCTATTCAAAAATCTAGGAGACAAATAGACCATGCAGGAGAGCTGTGAACTCAATATACCCAGTGTTGTCAAATGCACAAAATAAACTGAAAAAATAGAGGAATTCTTTCCTCTCATTTTTCACATATAGTAGTAGTAGTAGTAGGTGTTACTTGTAACAAAAGTAGTTTAAAAACTTTCACAGAAGTTGTGACTTTTTTTAAAGTTGAATGTTTATTTCTAAAAATAGCAGTGTGGACTTTGTGGCTGGCTCCTACTGAGACTTGGGGCTGGTCTACACTTATGGGTGTGTGAAAGAGACACCCTGCCCCGAGTGCTGCAAGTTACATCGACTTAAGTGCTGTCCATACTGTTGCTATGTAGGTGGGAGGTGCTCTCCCACCAAGATGCTCTCCTGCTGACATAGCTTCCGCCTCTGCAGAGATGGAGTAATTATGCTGATGGGAGAGCGCTGTCCTGTCAGCATAGCTAGTCTTCACCAGATGTGCTGCAGCTGAGCAGTTGCATCGGTGCAGCTGGGCTGATGTAGCGTCGTAGTGTAGACTTGCCCTTAGACTAGCTACCTGAGCGCACACCTCTGGGGTCGGGTGGGCTTGAGAGCCCACGCTACCACTGGACCAGAACATCCATGCTGCTATTTTTAGCATGGTATCTCAAGCCCCATTAGTGCAAGTTTGTCTACTGCACTGGGCAGCTTGATCCCACTGTAGTATAGACATATTCTCTGTGCCTCAGTTTCTCCATCTGTGAAATGTGGCTAATACTTAACTACAACAATGTTGGACATAGCTATAAGATTTCTGGGTAGAAGTGTTGTGTAAGTATTTCAGTTCTGCACTGAAAAATTATAGTTGATTTAATAAAATAGCCTTTTGATTACATTTTGCTTGTTCGTATGTTGCGTAAGGTTGGCTTCCAAATATAATTGCATTGTGATTCCTCTGATTTTATTTTTTTAAAACAATTTCGTGATCCTGCAAGCTCTGAAGCACATGCATAAGATACTATGGATAAGGGCTACTGTCAACAGCCCTGCTTCTCAGGCACAATAGGATTGTCTACCCCAAAGATAGACTTTTCTGTGCAGGACATGTGGCTTTCTTGTAGGGTGGTTCCAGAACTGCAGAATGAAATCATCCAGCATCTGAGACTCACCGCAAACTTTATTTACCACCTTCTGCTCCAAGTGCAAAGCACTCTTGCTCAACCTTGCCTTTATTAATATAAACACATGATACATGTAAGCATGGTGTTCATTTATTAAACAATGCAGAATCCTCACACAATTTTCCATTACGGGGAGAAAGAAGGAAGAACTGCATGTGACAGATGCTCGTCATGTTGCTTAATACACTTCTGGATGACACTCATGCTATGTTTAGGAGGACAGTGTAAGTACCTCAGTAGAATAGACTCTTTTGAGGAGATTTTCGAAGGCGCTAATGGTAGTTAGGCACCTAATTGCCATTGACAGTCAGTGAGAGTTAGGTGCCTAATTGTTGCCTGTGTCTTTGAAAATCTTCCCTTTGAAGTTTAGGGCTTCTGCTCTGAGAGCCTGATCTTGCTCCAATTTAAGTTAATGGGTGTAGGATAGTGCGTGCCCTGATTCCCTGAGCTACTGGTAGGGATTTAAAAAAAAGTTGTGTAGTGCATGCAGTCAGATCTCTGTGTTGGTTCTAAATCCTCCCACAGTATGCTTTCTCAAATCTCCCTCTCCTGCTTGTGGGAAGGGGTGGGCAAGAAGTGTTTCTGCAGTTCTGCTGGCTAGTACTCTGCTCTTGCAGTAGTCTCTCTGCTTGGTGTCTACGTACCACTGTGCTGTATGCTGAAACAGGTTGCATAGTACTTCAGTTTTGTTTGTTTTTTAACAGGCTACATTAATCCATATTTCACAATATAGTGCCTGTCAAGTTTTTGAAAATGGTAGCACCACTGGTATGAACAGAGTGAACATAGTTCAATATCCTGTGCAGCCAATTCACAGCTATTGTAAGTGGTGAGTTACGCCACTTATGCCAGTAATATATTATATTTTGGGTATTCAGCATGCTTTGCTACAATGATGTTGATCTCTGTTGATCCTTTCAATGCTAGCAGGACATCCTTCATGAGAAGTAGGAAATCTGGGGCTCATTGTTTTAATTGATATTTCTGACATCTACTAGTAGTCTTAAGTTTAGGGATCTGGATACATTCTCTGTGTTTAGAGAGATCAGTACACCTCTACCCCGATATAACGCTGTCCTCAGGAGCCAAAAAATCTTACTGTGTTATAGGTGAAACCGCATTATATCGAACTTGCTTTGATCCGCTGGAGTGCGCAGCCCCGCCTCCCCGGAGCGCTGCTTTACCGCGTTATAGCCGAATTAATGTTATATCGGGCCGCGTTATATCGGGGTAGAAGTGTATATGAATGTGCGTTTTCCAGACAATTGCTTTTGTTTATCTTTATATGTATTGTGCTGGTGCTTGGAGGGCCCCATTGTGTGAGGAACTGGACAAACAGAGCAAGAGACAGTCCCTGCCCCCGAAGAATTTACAATCTAAATAGGTTAGGGGGGAACAAAAAGTGGTAGAAGTGGAATATTGTTACCCCCATTTTACAGACAGGGAACTGAGGCATAGAGAGTGCACCCATAATCACACAGAAAGCCTGTGACAGTGCCAGGAATTGAACCTAGATATCATAGAATCATAGAAGATTAGGGTTGGAAGAGACCTCAGGAGGTCATCTAATCCAACCCCCTGCTCAAAGCAGGACCCTGAGACTTAGCCTTATCCACACAAAGTGGCAATGGGAGTGCATTTGAGAAATCACACCATGTTGCACATTAGCTGGTCTAGTAGACCCTGCACACTAAAAGTTCCCTACTGCCTTTTAACGTAGTATGTCAAAGCACGCTAGGAAACATTTAGGGTGCATCAGCAGGGTCTCGGACTAGTTAATGTACAACATGTTAGTGTGCTTTAGAAATCGCACCCTTGTAGTGTGTATTACCCCACTGTAGACAAACCCTTAGTTCAGTGTTGTAGCCATCCTTCCACTTATTATCCCTAGAAAACTGAGTGGATGCGTGGAAGCATTAATGAAAATATTGTCTGAAACTGCATCACATCCACTTGCTTAACTATTTTTTTAAATTTGTGCACAGATTTTTTTTTTTCACATCTTCATTAGAAACTGCCAAATTTATAATTTGGAAACCAACCCATAGTGTGATTATTGTCACTGGTAGCACAGTAGCTTATTTTTAACAAAAAAATTGATATTTGATTTCTCAGAGCACAAGAAACTGTTTTTTTTGTTGCTAGTGTCAACTGTCAAGACAGTAAGTTAAAGATCAAAATAAAAGTCTATGGAATGGTTCTTTTAAGTTGTTTGCTGTTATAACAGTTGTGATATGTGACATTCTTGCAGAGGAAACGGGATAATTCTGCAAATGAGATTTCTTCAGACTATTGATTAAAGTTATATTAAAGTGCTAACTATTTTAAATAGATAAATGTTAACTGAATGTGTTCTCCTTTGAAATCCTACCAAACAATAAATCCCAAAGCTTGTCAGTAAACCCTTAAACTGACACACCATACTTAATTTTACCCATTTCACAAATCAGACTGGCTTTAAAATAAACGTAATGTTACTTAAACTTAGTATTTTGTATGTAGTCATACCTGGTAAAGGTCTCGATCAGGGATCGGCAACTTTTGACACGTGGCCTGCAAGGGTAAGCACCCTGGCTGGCCGTGCTGTGCCGGTTTGTTTACCTGCCGCGTCCGCAGGTTCAGCCGATCGCGGCTCCCACTGGCCGTGGTTCGCCACTTCAGGCCAATGGGGGTGGCGGGAAGTGGCGGCCAGCACATCCCTCGGCCCGTGCCACTTCCCGCAGCCCCCATTGGCCTGGAGTGGCAAACCGCAGCCAGTGGGAGCCACTATCGGCTGAACCTGCGGACGCTGCAGGTAAACAAACCGGCCCGGCCTGCCAGGGTGCTTACCCTGGCGGGCCGCGTGCCAGAGGTTGCCGATCCCTGGTCTAGATTCAGCTTTTTCAAAAATCTTTAATTTCTACTTCATGGAAGTTTTTAGCTTTCTCAATACTTTGGGGACTCGTCTCTACTGATTTTTATATATATATATATACACATACACACACACACACACATATCAGCTCCCACTCATTGTAATAGATGTGTGTAGTATCAGAATAAGGGTCTTGGAATAATTTGAATGTTTATATAGGGTTAAGAATAGCTGTGTTAAGTCCAGCAACAATTCTAGGCAACACATATTGAAAACACTTTTCTTTCTGCATATTTATGATGATCTTTATTGGACTTATTTGACTAGGCATAACTTGGAAAAGTAACAATCTTTGATGTTTTAAATTTATATATTTTAAGGTGGCAAGATATTAAGGATTGCTTACTAAGTAACTATTTTAGGTCAAATCATTTAAGTTTTAGCACAATGACACACGTGGAACTATTAAGCCTAAAACACAAGATATGTAATTTACATATTGCCAAAGTAATTGTTTTAAAAAATTTAGTGGCTTTTTTGTGAGTACTGATAGTCCTATGTAGGGGAACAACTTTCTTTACAAGCCTGTGGAGTTTTTTGTGTTTGCTAGGATCTTAATTCTACATTGAACTATCTGAAAGAACTTCAACAAAATGCTGATGCTTCAGAATGGGCTTTGTATGAAATTGGCTAAGCATTAGCTTCACTTTTTGTCTTGGAGCTGGGCAGCATACAAATAGTTTCTTTATAGTTTGTAGATTAATACTGATTCTTCAGATATTTGGAGATTTTTTTAACTTGTTAAATATGATGTGGCATCTGAAACAAATGCTGGTAATTGGGAGAGAGAGCGTATGTACAGATGCAGAAAGTATCCTTGACATCTGTTCTGAGTTCTTACTCTGCAGACATCACTGTTGATTTAAAAAAAAGTAATCCATGCTGTGCCAACTCTCATAACTTCTATTAATACATCATGAACAGAGTTTTAGTATGACTTATGTGCATTTCTCCACAGTGCAAGTATGTAACAAAATTCCTAAAGGTTGCCCAGAGAATGACATTTGCACTTAATATAGTCGTTTTCCTCTATGTATCCATATAAAATGAACTTCCATCTAACTGGATAGTAGCTGAAAGTTTTCCTTCATGACATTACCTTCTTCAGATCCTCACTGTAGGTGTATTGTGTCTTAACGTGAACTGTAGAATCATTTAGAGTAGAAAAACTGTTGGTGGACATTCATTCATAATATCCCTTGGGTTGAGTCTACATTGTGTTTTTTTGTAACCTCCCACAATTGTAGTAGGTCACTGTCATCTAGACCTGTTCATAACAGTAAAAATGCCAGTAACTGGTCTACACCATTGCAACCCTGATGGAGCTATAGCAACCATGGGAGATTAGGAAAAAAATCAGTGTAGATAAGGTTTCTGATCCAGTGTTCTGGAATGGGGAGGGTATGAAAAACCTGACCCCTGACTGTCCCTCAGTTACTGTCTGTTTGCCAACTTTGGAGGTTATGGTCTACAGTTCTTTTCTACGTTAACCTTAACTGTTAGTGTTCTCTTCCCCCCCACCCCCATTGCTCTTGGATATAACTCCTGTAATGGTGAATTCTGAGAACAGAATTTGAGAGGTTCCTTCTCCTTAATATCTTGCCCCACTAAAGTGCCTATTGCCAAACAGGTGTTTTACCCATTGTAAAACACATCTTAAATTTCTTGCAGAAGGGGATTATTTAAAAGGGAATGTACCCTTTGTGGCATTTACACCAAAGTGTCAGTGACAAATGAGCCACAGGCTAATGGCGTTATTTATGAAGGAGTCCATGGCAGGGATTCGGAGACCAGATCAGAGTTCTCTTTTCAAGGTGTCCTCAATCTAGAGTCGTCATTCTTTAATCCTTTGGAAACAGAGACAAGATTTCACCTCTTTTGAGTAGAGCAGGAGAATTTTCTGTAGGATCTGAATACTGCTTGGATCTACCTGAGGTGGTTGTGCCTAAGAAGAAATAGAAGAATGGGCATTTGGATGGATGGGACATCTTTCATGCCCCCCCCCCGCATCACTTCCTTCTCATCAGGTTATAAGAAAGTGCAGACTGGCTTTTATAGCTTGTCTACATCAGTCCAGGTTCCTTGTCCTAATTCAAGAGACCTTCTCTCAGTTTCTTAGAACACACATTTTCTTAGATTATTGCTCTTGGGGGAATTCTGCACTGCTGTGCACATAATTAATGAGCCCCGCATATTTTTAGTTTTTGCGCAGAAAAAAGCTTCTGCCAAAATGTTGCTGCAGTTCTGCCTTTTGCCCACCACAGGGCGCTGTGGTGCAAAGACATCAGCAGAAAATAACTTCTGCAGTTCTGCATTTTGCCCACAAGAGGGCGCTGTGGTGCTAGAACAGAGCAGCAGCTCCCTCTCCCAGCGAGGGAAGAGAAAGAGCCTGCCTTCTTTGCAGTGGGCCAGGTCAAGAGATGGGGCTATGGGGAGACCCAGGGCCATCCCTAGCTATTCTGGGGCCCTATGCAGCCCCCCCCTTGGGGGTGTGTGTGGGGCCCCAGGCCTCCGCCGGGGGGGTGGGGCTGTCTTGGAGGACAGGGGGAACCACCCCGCAGCACTCACCAGTGGCGCGGCTGGGGCCGGGTCACTGCACTTCCCGCCGCCGGTGAGTGCAGGCCCAACCCTGCTGCAGTCCTCAGGGGAGTGGGGGCGGGGCTGGGGCATAGCAGGGGTGGGAAGAGGCGGGGTGGAGCAGGGGCCATGGGGAAGGGGCAGAGCAGGGGCTGGAGCAGCACACAGCTGTGCAGGACACCAGAAAATGTGCCCCACACAGCTGCGTACTTTGCGTATGGGTAAGGACGGCCCTGGGGAGACTGATAGGGCAGGGTGCTGGAGGGTCAGACAGGCTCATAAGGGCTAGTGGGGGAGGACAGACTGGGGCAGGGCTGAATGGGAGTGGAGGCACAGGGCCACGGGGGGAGGTAGTGCAGGACCACATGGTGATGGGTGTGTGTGTGTGCAGAGCTACATAGGGACGGGGTGACTGGGTGGGGGCACAGACACATGGGGACAGGGGCAGGGGGTACAGGGACACATAGGAATAGGGGAGTGGCTGGGTGGGGTCACAGACACATGGGGATGGAGGAGGGGGTGGTGGAGAGACACGTGGATGGGGGTGCAAGGACGTATGGGGGTGAATGAACACATGGGGACAGGGGCAGATGTGCCTGACTGAATGGGAGAGGCTAGGGGTCAGCCAGGGTCTGTATGGGTGTAGCTCCCTAACAATCGCTTCTCCCCCCCCCTTTTGCCCCCCCCAAAAATGTTCCATACTTTTCTCACCCATACCCAACAACCTTCCAAGTTCACACCCAGGCTCCTTCCCAGCAATTTACTTCCCTCTCCCTCAGCTCCTCCGTTACCCCTGATTCCATTGTACTGCTTCTGAAGGGTGCGGGAAATATGGTTCTGTATTGTAGTTTAAATGAATTATTACTCAGAGTTCTGTATTATTACGCCTAGTAAGGAATCTAAAAAGTGTCAAATGTCAAAAAACATTTCCTGAATCTTTTTTGTTGTCTGTATTGTTTCAAAATACCTGTCAGCAAGTATGTCTGTAATAAATGACCAAAAATAATTGAAACTGGTGTGTTATTTTGACAAATAAAATATGGAGAATTTTAAAAGTGTGCAGAATTTTTAATTTTTTGGTGCAGAATTCCCCCAGGAGTAGATTATGTTAGCAAATGAGTGGTGGCTATCTTTTTGTGACTTGGTGATATGCTCTAGTTGGCGTGGATGCATCAACTAGCAGGCAAAAATTCAAGAACAGTCTGGGTTATACTACTACAGTAACTACATTAGTAATGAAAAAGCAACCAGTGTAGTAAGTCCAACTTTTTGTGATCTGTGTTACAGATCAAGTTGTGTATCTGACTTGAGGGCTGCTTCTTTTGTTTTGTTTTGTTCCACCTTACTGGTTACTTTTTATAATGTTGCAAAACTTATTTCTCCTTTAGGTATTATAGGTTCCTGCTCTTTCCTGGAATGTGTAAATGACACAAAACCCCATGTATCAAATCTGGATTTGTCAAAGTAATTTTTCCTCTCTGTCCACATCCAGATAGACACTTTGACATTATTTGGCAGTGACTGAAATATATAGAGAAAGTGCATACAACACGTACCTTATGTTTTGCTTATTTTTAATTTTTTTTGTATAAAGAATGAGTGTAAGTATTTCAGAAATGTTTATTTTCAGCTTATTGCCTTTAAAGAGAGATTATCAACTGAAAATGTAATTAATATTATGGAGGCGCACTCTCAGCTCTATAGTTAAGGTTCAGTTGAGTTTTGCACTCAAAGTAGGGGTTCAGTCACTTTGTGTGAAAAATAGTTTGCTCCCCAAAATTGCAGCAATCTACTCTTTGAATATAGAATGAGTTTTCTCAGAATGTAGAAGTAAACCTGTATAAATTGCAGTTACTTTTTCAAAAATAAATCCTTTAAGAAATATAGCATCCTGAATCAGACTTTTTTTTGGTTGTTTTCCCCCGAGTGATCCCAGCTTAGGTGGTGTTTACACACAAATTGGCAGAACTAAATCTGCAATTGTGATTTATGTATATCAATGTTTGTGATTTCACAGCTTATGAAACTGATTTTTAAAGATTGTATATTAGATAGCTACATATTTCCCCCCCCTTCATGGTATCATTATAGGGCAGAGTTGAGAATAGTTAGGTCAACCAAACAATCATTTCTAATATGTTTTGTGTGTGGACATATGCTTTTTTTAAAAAAAGAGTAAAAACAATATTTTCAGCTGAGTCGTCTGTCAGTTCTTGTTTTACAATTGCATTTTCTTGTTTTTTAAAATGTTTTCTCTCCTCTGCTTGCTTACTGAAAGGATCCACATAAATGGGGAACTCCATGGGAGTGTGCATGGAAAACAGTGGAAGTGATATCAAATGCACAATGTAAAGAAACTGAAAAATAGTTTTTCTCTAATCTTATTCATCTTGTATTCTTCTGTTACTTGTGGCTTCAGTGGGTAAAATATTTCAGACAATTGTAACTTATAATTTAATGGACTGCTAAACTTAAAGTTGTGTAAAGTAAAATGTTTCTATATTCTTTACAATATCTAGTTTTTTTACTTTTCTACCTTGTAACTGTCTTTTTCGATCTGTTCTTCCTTGTATCTAGAAGTTATGAGTCATTGTTTGACAGCATTGTCATGTGTCTCTTGCCTGGCTCAGCTATGAGCACATGCAATACTCAAATTGCTCTTGGGCCATATACATTTCAAAATCATTTCATGTGGTTGTGCCACATTTTCATTTTCAGCTATTTAAACAAACTGCCCCACCCCTAAAAATTTCTGTTGACAAAGAAAGCAAGAAGAGGAGACTCGATGGATTGGATTTTTACTAATGGGATATAGGGCTTTACTTCACTGCATTGTTAGCCTGAGTTTGTATACTCGACTAGCTCGAGTGGAGTATTTCTAGTTTGAGTAAGCGCAGCCACATTGCAAAGGGTAACTCGAGCCATCCTGGAGTTACTGAATGCACACTGTCCCAGTACTGACTTGAGTGGAGGTGCTTCCTTCCTGGGACCATATCCCTTGGTTCTGAAACATTGCACTGTTCCAAGCTGCTCCTTCCAGACTTCAGTGATGTATTTAGGGGAAACTTTTTTTTGTCCATTCTGGGCACATGGGTGGACGTGGTATTTGCCTGGCAACTTATTAAAGTCCACATCTTCTGCTTGTGTTTGTGCTCTGCATTCTGGTTGGAAGCCACTGGAGACAAGTAATGCAGGCTTTTAGAGCTGTGCCATGTCCCTATTCCAGTGGTCCCCAAACTTTTCAGGGTCACACCCCTCCCCCTGGAGCCGGGGCTGGGAGTAGGATTGTGGCTCCAGAAGGGGCTGGGGGACGTGGACAGGGGTAAGGGGGCTGAGGCTGGGGCCGCAGCCCCCTGGAGGTGGGGCCAGTGGCAGGGCCCCAGCTGGGAACGGGGTGGCATTCCTTTCCCGCCCTTTATGGGGGCTGGCTCAGGCCCTGCTGTGCCCCCCGAACGTTCCATTTTGTGGACCTCTGCCCTATTCAGACTGGTAGTTTTGGACTAAGAACAGCAGTGGACCCAGAATTTCCATGTGAGGAAAGGCACCTTCTTGGAACTGTGCAATGAGCTTTTCCCAGCCATTTGGTGCCAGGACACGCAGGTCAGTTCAGAAGCTTTTCCCATCTGGAAGTTGACTACCTCAGACAGTTACAAGTCAATGACTAATCACTTTGGTATTGGCAAGTAAACAGTCCGTGCTGTGGTGATAGAGAGGTCTGCAAGACAGAAATAACTGGTTCACCAATGGGTAGTTAAGATTACTAATATCCTTGACATATAGTAGCAGGCTTTGAATGCATGGGCTTTCTGACCTGTGCTGGAGCCATTGATGGCACACATGCCCATTATTTGCCCTCCATCCCCTCTTACTCTCCTCTCCTTCCCCTTCTCCCCAAGGGTGCCTATGATTGTCAACTGCAAAGGGTACTACTCCATTGTTTTGATGGACTACAGAGGGCTATTCAGTATAATTTTGTGGGGTTCATGGCAAAGTGCATGATACCAGGGTATTCTGAAGATCAAGCCTTTTTGAATTGGGACAAACGGGAATTTACAATTAAAATGGATGTCAGTGGGGTGTCTGTGCCCACTGTTTTTTGAGAGACCCAGTCTACTCTCTACTGCCTTGGCTCATTAAGCTGTACCTTGACATAAGAGCACCTGGCAGAAGAAGGTTCAGTCACACCCTGTGCAGTATGATTGTAGCCGACTGAATGCCAGATGGTGCTGCCTACAGAACTGGTTGACTGCAGTGGCGTCTATAATGCCATTCATGTCAATGGGAGTATGTTGTGTTCTGGGCGGGCTTACTTTGGAGGGGATACTTTGGCCCTGTCTGGGGAGATAATTGTGCTTCTTTACAGACTTCCTGCAAGCAGCCAGAATGTGCTCTAACTGGTGTTAGATGTAGGCTTGGAGGGAGAAATGGAGGAATGGGAAAATTAGATTGATATAGAGCAGTAATCTGCTCAGTGTACCTATATAGGAAAACAACCTGTGCATGTATTGCGAAGATGATTGTGCAATAAAGTATCTGTTGTGAAGTTCCTCTCCCTCTTTGTTGCTGTCCAAGTAGTCTTTCAAAGGGATTGAACAAAGAGAATGTAATCAAAGTGAATAATATTAGCAGTCCAGCTGTCTTAACAAGGTGCTATGCACATAAACGTGGTAGTTGCAAGGCGTACAGTACAGTGTCACATGCATGGGAAGTGCATATGGTTAGGGTACCTATCATCACTCCACTGTGCCTGCAAGAGGTGGAGTGCGTTGGGTAAAGCTGCTCATGGTCATTTCCATCTAGGGACTGGTTAACCACCTCACCCAGAAGTAACTGGCTGCAGGTCATGATAGCCTGGAGGGGAGTTCATAACAGCAGGTGGTATGTTGTTCTGGTACTTGCTGATCATGATGACCAGCATGCACCTCACGCTGCTGCGGACAGTCCTGCTCTCTTCTGGCCCAGTTATGGGCAATGTACTTGGCCACCCTCCCACCCTCTGCAGCATCCTCTCAGCTTCAGCCAGGGATTGCCATTCCTGCTCCAGCATGTCTTGCAGAAGCTTGAACCTTCTGCCAAAGTGCCTGGATTTTTATTAATGGGATATAGGGCTTTACTACACTGCTCCTTCCAGACTTCAGCGGTGTATTTAGGGCAAACTTTTTTTGTCCATTCTGAGCACATGGGAGGATGTGGTATTCGCCTGGCAACTTATTAAAGTCCTTTTCCTTCTGCTTCTGATGTTCTGGACTGTGGACTGATGGTCCAGTGGCCTTCTGGGGGCTGGGTTGCACTTGGGCAATATGTGCCTATAAAGCACACCGATAGTACATAACTTTTCTGCCTAAGGTTAAAAAAAAAAAAGGAAAAATTTCTTCTCTTTAACTTTTTTTTCCGCATCAGAGCAATGCAAAAGTTGCAACTTCTGTCTCAAGGGCATGTAATTCCTTCCATAACTGAAATTCTCCACTTTGTAGCTGGTGGATTCCAAGGTTCCTGTCCATCCTAACAAAGGCAAATGTTTTACATTTATTAACCCACCCTCCCATCCCCTACCAAAAAAGGGCTTAAAGAGCATGAGTGAGTAGTGAGGGAGGCCTGGAATACCAGAACAATATTAGTGATGCTCCTAACATTATTTCATGCTGTGATGGCATTGGAAGATGTTTATTTGCTTGAGTTTCTTCAGTGGAAATAAGGGGAGGAGAGAAGTTTCCCTCCTGAGGCCTGGAATAACCATCCACCTGTGACCTGGACCTGCTCTGTCATCTCTTGACTGAGGAGCAAATTAATGACTGGCAGAGAATGGTGAGCTACAAGGGAGGATGTGGAAAATTTACTGTGCCTAGAAACTTCAAAGACCATTTGGAAACCCTCTTCATAGATTGATAGATTCTAAGCCCAGAAGGGACCATTGTTATCTTCCAGTCTGACCTCTATAGCACAGGACATAGGACTTCCCCCAAATAATTCCTAGAGTACATCTTTTAGAAAAAATATGCAATCTTGATTTAAAATTGTTAATGACGGAGAATCTGCCACAGTAAATTATTCATTGTTAAATTCAGTCTGGAAATAAGGTGTAAATGTATCTAGCTTAAATTGTCAGCCTTTGGTTCATGTTATACCTTTTCTCTGTTAGATTGAAGAGCCCATTATCAAATATTTATTCCCCATGTAGATATTTATAGACTGTAATCAAGTCACCCCTTAAACTTCTCTTTGTTAAGCTAAACAAATTGTGCTCCTTGAGTCTCATTATCATGTTTTCTGACCCTTTAATCATTCCTGTGGCTCCTCTCTGAACCCTCTTCAACTTACCAACATCTGTCTTGAATTGTGGGCTCCAGAACTGGATGTGGTATTCCAGCACCAGTGCCAAATACAGAGGTAAAATAACCTCTCTACTCCTACTCGAGGTTCCCCTGTTGATGCATCCAAGGATTGCAGTAGCCCTTTTGGTCACAGTAGGAGCTCATGTTCAGCTGTTTATCCACCACAACCACCAAATCTTTTTCAGTGTCAGTGCTTGCCAGGATAGAGTCCCCCCTCATGTACATATGGCCTATGTTCTTTGTTCCCAGATGCATACATTTACACTTGGCTGCATTGAAATGCATATTTTTTGCTTGCAACCAGTTTACCAGTCTAGATCACTCTGAATCAGTTCTCTTCATCAGCTCTTTTAAAACTCTCTTGGATGCAAGTTATCTGATCTGCTGATTTTAAAAATTTCTAACTTTAGTAGCTTCTGTTTAACTTCTACTCCTGAGGGAATTCTGTGCCAAAAAATAACACCCCCCCCCCACCAAATCTGCACATAATATTTTAAAATTCTACATATTTTACTTGTCGATAAATGTGGAGGCTCCAGCATGGCAGTGGGGAGCACAGGCCACTGGCTACATGGAGGTGGAGAGATCGCCCTGCAGCCTTCCTCTCCCCCCAGAACACGGACCCTGATGCAGCACAAGGTCTGGGTTTGCTCAGAAACACCTGGGGCCCTGCCCCTCCACAACAAGCGCACCAAGATAGTAAGTGAGAGCGACAGTCTTACCCGTATGCTCAGCTCTGGCTCCCAATCCATGTGTGGGGAAAGCAGGCTCAGCCTGGCAGGATCCAAGTGTGGAGGAGCTTAGCGTGGGTGTGTGGGGGGGTATCCAGGTGTGGGGTGAGAGGGTTCTGTGTGGGGAAATCTGGGTGCAGATGGCTCTGTGGGGTGTCTGGGTGCAGGGTGGGTGAGGCTCTGTGGGGAGCATCTGGGTATGGGGGGGGGTCTGGATGCATAGTGGTTGGGTAGATGAGAGAGCAGCTCTCCATACACTGACCCCTCCCCTGGGGCAGAGGAAAAATGGGGGCAGGAAGCTGGGAGAGATTGGAGCTTCCTGCCACCGGGAGGTTTCTGGGGGTGGGAATGGGTCTGATTTGGCCCCAGCCACTCCTTGCAGTCCTGTCCTGTCCTCCCCAAGCCGGGACTAGCAGCTGAGCCTAGCACAGGGTAGAAACCATTGGCAGGGACATCCCCAGCCTCCCTGCATTGATTTACCTCTCCACCGGCTGCTCCGGGCTCCCGAAATGACACATCTGTGCTGCTGGGGAGGGGCGCTTGAACGCTCTTGCGGCTTCCCTTTGCTTCCCTGTTGTTTTCTGAGGGGAAGCAAAGAAATCTGCAGGGGACATGAATTCTGCACACACACAGTGGCGTAGAATTCCCCCAGGAGTGATCTTCCAGAGATACTAGTGGAATGGAAAGAGTGTGATCACCATATGATGAGACTATATCATCTGTTTTTGCTTCCCCAAATACGGAACAGAAATATTTATTGAACACTTCTGCCTTTTCTGCATCATTATTGATAATTCTGCCATTTCCTGCTAGTAGTAGACCAATACCGTTGTCAGGATTCTTTTTGTTCCTAATATATGGGGAAAAAAACCTCCTTATTGTCTTTAACTCTGCTGGCTGTAGAGTTCTCATTGTGTCCCGTGGTTCCTCTTTTTATTTTCTACAATTCCTAACTTCTGATTTATGTTCATTACTTGCAACTTCCTTTTTCTTCCATGTGTTTTTTATATACACCTCTACCCTGATATAACGCTGTCCTCTGGAGCCAAAAAATCTTACCGCGTTATAGGTGAAACTGTGTTATATTGAACTTGCTTTGATCCGCCGGAGCACGCAGCGCCCCCCCCTCCCCGGAGCGCTGCTTTACCACGTTATATCCAAATTCGTGTTATATCGGGGTAGAGGTGTATATATAAAAATTAAAAAAAACCCACACATGTATGTATATATAATTTGGTTTTTAGAGCTGCCTTCATGTCCCCTCTAAACCAAGTTGGTTTTTAATCAGCACAGCCTTCTTCCTTGATTGTGGCTTTTTGGGCATCTGGTAAGGTGTTTGTAAATGATTGCCAATTGTCATTCAAATTTTTCTGATTCAATTCTTTTTTGCAGCTGATTTAGCTTGTAATTGTTTTCAGCTTAGTGAAATTGACCCTATTAAAGCTCCAAGTATATATATTACTGGACTTTATTCTTCTTCCACATTATAAATGTGATCAAGTCATGGTCACTTGTACTTAAACTAGCATTAACTTTTAGATCTGTAATCAGTTCTTCCTTTGTTAGGACAAGGTCTAATATAGAATTCCTCTGAGTTGGCTGCCAGAGTTATTGAGTTAGGTAATTGTCATCTATAATGTTTGGAAATTCCAAGGATGTTTTAACACTGGCAGCATGAGATGTCCAGCATATGTCAGTCAAATTGAAGTCCCCCATGATCATGCATTCCCCCTCCCCCCTCTTACACATTGTAGATAGGTGTGTGAGGAAGACGTCATCCTGTTCTGCTCCATCATTCCACTTATGTGGAGTAAAGCTTGGGCCAGCATAAACAGGCTGCTAAACTAAATGCAGGAGCATCCATCCAGTAGAGGTATGCCAACTAACAGCACAAAACTAACTATCACATTTAGCAACCTAATTGACAGTTTTGTCAGAGAATCCAGTATTGCTCTTGCTTGTTTAGTTGCATCTGAAATACTATTATAAAATCTTTGGGGCAGGAACTTCAGTTTTATTTTATTTTATTTTTTTAAATTATCTAAAATATCTTGCATGTTGTAATAATACCCATGAAAAAGAGGATTTTTTTTTTGAATAAAATTATTACTTCATTTCCATCCTAAAGACCTCACTGAGGCTAGGTCTACACTGCAGCGGGGTTCCGACCTAAGATACGCAACTTCAGCTACGTGAATACCGTAGCTGAAGTTGCGTATTTTAGGTCGGCTTACCTAGCGGTGAGGACGCGGGAAAGTCGACCGCTGCCGCGCTGCCGCCGACTCCGCTGCCGCCTCCTGCCGAGGTGGATTTCCGGAGTCGACGGCAGAGCGATCAGGGATCGATTTTACCGCGTCCTGACTAGACGCGGTAAGTCGATCCCCGAAAAACCGATTGCTACCCGCCGGATCGGCGGGTAGTGAAGACAAAGCCTGAGTGTACTTGGGGTCTGTATCTCCTGCACAAGTCTGCCTTCAAGGAGCCCTGTGGTCCTTTCTCAGCAGTCTGACCTTTCTGCTCAATAAGCTGGCCTGCTGCCATAGCAGGAGCTGCAATCTTCAGGAGGTTTTGTGACAGGGATGGCAATGGGCATGTTTTGCTGTTTTGGATTTATAATTCTATCCTCTTGTATGGTATAGAGAAATCTTAACTAAAATTCCATATTTGGGTTAATATAAATGTTTCATGGTATTACTACTTATGCAAAAAAGCTTCAAATTAACCAGGTATTTTGTCTTTTATTACTAAGTATATCTAGTTCTTATATAGTGCTTTTCAGCAGTAGTTCTCAAAGCACTTTAGTTTTTGAGCAGTGAATTTGTTGCAAGAAATATTTGTGGATGAAGTGGAGTGTTTTGAAATGTTGACTTCTTTACTTTGTGGTGATTTTACTTAAAAAATGCACAGAAATTAAAAGTTTGATGGGCTTATTTCAATTTTTATTGGGATTACTACCCCACCTTGCTGAAAAGAGGTGGTGGTGATGGTGAATTAAAAACGTCTTACGGTGGTGGTTGTTGTTGTTTTTGTTTATGTTGCTTTTGGCAGCTGAAAAGCCCTGATACAATCCCTTCTCCCCGTGTCCTACAACTTAAAATGAAGTTGTTAATTTCTCTTTGTGTGTGTGTGTGTGTGTGTGTGTGTGTGTGTGTGTGTGGTATCTGTCTCTTCTCTTCATGTGGGTTTTTTTTTTTTTTTTGTTCCTCACACCTCAGTCTTTCTCTTTCTTTCCCTAGACTCATAGACTTTAAGGTCAGAAGGGACCAATATGGTCATCTAGTCTGACCTCCCGCATGATGCAGGCCACAAAAGCTGACCCACCCACAACAGAATCCTCCAGCCTGTGACCCCTGCCCTATGCTGCGGAGGAAGGCGAAAAACCTCCAGGGCCTCTGCCAATATACCCTGGAGGAAAATTCCTTCCCGACCCCAAATATGGCGATCAGTAGAACCCCGAGCATACAGGCAAGATTCTACAGCCTGACCCTCATTTTACCCGCGATGGCACGTTAATGCCTAATTGACTAAAATCACGTTATCCCATCAAACCATTCCCTCCATAAACTTATCAAGCCTAATCTTGAAGCCAGAGAGGTCTTTCGCCCCCACCGTTTCCCTCGGAAGGCTGTTCCAAAATTTCACCCCTCTGACGGTTAGAAACCTTTGTCTAATTTCAAGCCTAAACTTCCCCACGGCCAGTTTATATCCATTCGTTCTCGTGTCCACATTACTACTGAGCTGAAATAGTTCCTCTCCCTCCTTGGTATTAATCCCTTTGATATATTTAAAGAGAGCAATCATATCCCCCCTCAGCCTTCTTTTGGTTAGGCTAAACAAACCGAGCTCCTCGAGTCTCCTTTCATACGACAGGTTTTCCATTCCTCGGATCATCCTAGTGGCCCTTCTCTGTACCCGTTCCAGTTTGAGTTCATCCTTTTTAAACATAGGAGACCAGAACTGCACACAGTACTCCAAATGAGGTCTCACCAGCGCCTTGTATAACGGAAGCAGCACCTCCCTGTTCCTACTAGAAATACCTCGCCTAACGCATCCCAAGATCGCATTAGCTTTTTTCACAGCCACATCACATTGCCGACTCATAGTCATCCTGCGATCAACCAGGACTCCGAGGTCCTTCTCCTCCTCCGTCACTTCCAACCTATGCAGCCCTAACTTATAACTAAAATTCTTGTTAGTCATCCCTAAATGCATCACCTTGCACTTCTCACTATTAAATCTCATCCTGTTATTGTTACTCCAATTTACAAGGTCATCCAAGTCTCCCTGCAGAATATCCCAATCCTTCTCCGAATTGGCAATACCTCCCAACTTTGTGTCATCCGCAAACTTTATCAGCCCACTCCTACATTTGGTTCCGAGGTCAGTAATGAATAGATTAAATAAAATAGGACCCAAAACCGAACCTTGAGGAACCCCACTGGTGACCTCCTCCAACCCGACAGTTCACCTTTCAGTACTACCCGCTGCACTCTCCCCTTTAACCAGTTCTTTATCCACCTCTGGATTTTCATATCGATCCCCATCTTTTCTAATTTTACCAATAATTCCTCGTGCGGCACAGTATCAAATGCTTTACTAAAATCGAGGTAAATTAGATCCACCGCATTTCCTTTATCTAGAAGGTCTGTTACTTTCTCAAAGAAGGAGATCAGGTTGGTTTGGCACGATCTGCCTTTCGTAAACCCATGTTGTAATTTGTCCCAATTGCCATTCACCTCAAGGTCCTTAACTACTTTCTCCTTCAAATTTTTTTCCAAGACCTTGCATACTACAGAAGTTAAACTAACAGGCCTGTAGTTACCCGGGTCACTTTTTTTCCCCTTCTTGAAAATAGGAACCACATTAGCTATTTTCCAGTCCAACGGTACCACCCCCGAGTTTACAGATTCATTAAAAATTATCGCTAAGGGGCTTGCAATTTCTCGCGCCAGCTCCTTCAATATTCTAGGATGAAGATCATCCGGTCCGCCCGATTTAGTCCCATTTAGCTGGTCAAGTTTGGCTTCCACCTCTGATACTGTAATGTCAATCGCCCCTCCTTTATTCCCCTCTGTCCTGCTCCCTCTATTCCTAAGCCCTTCATTAGCCTTATTAAAGACTGACGCAAAATATTCATTTAGATATTGTGCCATGCCTAGATTATCCTTAATCTCCACTCCATCTACATGCTTCAGCGGTCCCACTTCCTCTTTCTTTGTTTTCTTCCTATTTATATGGCTATAAAACCTCTTACTATTGGATTTAATTCCCCTCGCGAGGTCCAACTCTACACGGCTTTTGGCCTTTCTCACTGCATCCCTACATGCTCTGACCTCAATAAGGTAGGTTTCCTTGCCGATCTCTCCCCTCTTCCATTCTTTGTACGCTTTCTGTTTTTTCTTAATCGCCCCTTTGAGACGCCCGCTCATCCAGCTAGGTCTAATTCTCCTGCCTACTAACCGTTTCCCCTTTCTCGGGATACAGGCCTCGGACAGCTCGTGCAACTTCAGCTTGAAATAATCCCAGGCCTCATCTGCCTTTAGCTGTCTAAGTATGTTAGCCCAATCCACTTCCCTAAGTAGTTGCCTTAATTTATTAAAGTTGGCCTTTTTGAAATCGTAAACCTTAGTCAGAGTTTTATTTGTGTTAATCCTTCCATTTAGTTTAAACCGAATTAGCTCATGGTCACTCGAGCCAAGGTTGTCCCTTACAACCATTTCCTCAACGAGGTCCTCACTGCTCACCAGCACCAAATCTAAAATGGCATCCCCCCTCGTCGGTTCAGCTACTACTTGATGAAGGAATTCATCTGCTAGCACGTCAAGGAACATCTGCGCCCTATTATTGTTACTAGCATTTGTTCCCCAATCTATGTCTGGGAAGTTAAAGTCCCCCATGATCACTTATCTTTTCTAGTGAAAGCCCCTAGTTTTTCTGAACTCTTTTACTTCACTTTTCAACCTACTTCTTTCTCCCCTATGCCCCCCGTGCTGTGCAAAAAGCCATCATGACACCCTTCTGTTTTATGTGGTTTCCTCTAGACTATTTGACACACTGTGGGGATTTTTGGTCTTCTGGAAATGCTTGCTGGAGAGCAATGCAAGGTATGTTCTTACCCCCCCCCCATTGATCCCAAAAGATGCTCAATGCAAATCTTAAAAATGAGGGAAAGGGGTGTAAAACATGGGATACTATGCCAAATGCAACTGCCCTCCTCCTCATTACTCTCTGAGTTTAGTAAGCTGCCTGCTGTCATATTTCACAAAACCATATAATGTTATTTTTGGCAAGAACCTCAGAAAGAGTGTTCTTCCTTCTTAACAGTTGTTGTTTTGAAAACAAGCATATGTCTGGCATCACCATGTATTTGTAAAAGGGGAAAAAAGTGATCTATTTTCAAAACATCTAGCATAATTGTGTTTTCTGCAGAATCAAGTGTTAAATGTTTTGGAAGCTTAATCTTAATGATGTCGTCATGCTGGTTGTCAAGGTTGAAATGACGAGCATGGTTACCTGTTACCCTTGTAAATGCTCATCTGTATCTGTCAAGAGTTGTCTTACATGGAGTTATTGTGTATGCCTGTCCAGAGGACAGTCAGCCTGTAGTAATTTTCAAAGCTAAATTTAAATGTTGAGGCTCTAACTTAAGTCAAGCTTTACTTGTCTATGTGATTATTGGAATTGTGATGTTGCACTGAAAACTTTTTTTTTTTTAAGTACACTATAAATTTAGGGCTTGTCTACACTGTCCCACAGTTCAGACTATGGTGGTGTGAATAGTAGTATGCACCAAAGTGCTGCATTAACTCCCCCCGCATGGATGCTGAGGGCATAAACTAAAAGATTCCTACTTTGTTACATAGTCCTGTTTGAAGAGGTTCACCCAGTGGAGTTACAGCTCGGCACTTGGGTACGCACCACTATTCTTGCACCCTATAGTCTGAACTGTGGGGTAGTGTGAACATAGCCTTGGGGTCTGATTCTCTTCCCCCTCGCCCCCCTGAGATTTTGAGTATCCACAAATCCTGTTACTTTAATTGGAGCTGTGGTTGCTGAACACCTCTGAAATTTAGACCCATACTGAATTTTATTGATAATATTTAGAAATAATACAATAATGGAACCAATATTGAGATAGTGAGTGCATGCCTGAAGGATAATGACACTATTAGCAATGAACAGCTTGGGTTTCTAATGTCAATCAGTTATTATTTTTCTTGTCTAATTACTAACTCAATAGATGAATAGAGCATATTAGTAAAGCACTGAGTAATGACTCAAAAATCCAAGGAAATGAATTAAATTTGCATTGAATATGGATATTGTCACATGGATTGAAAATTACCTGGAGAACTGTAAATTGAAAGCTGCTGTAAACTGAAATGTATCAAGTCTGAGGAATTTATTTAAGATGCCTATCATGCTGGTGTTTAAATGGTGCTCCAGTGATTTAGAAGCCTTATTATCAAATGGGAGGAATTTGGAATGGTCTTGTGGCGAAAAAAAATTGACATAGTTGGCATTACTAAAACCTGATGGGAGAATGCCTGTGCTTTTAACATCCCGACCTACTTAGCAAGGCTAGAGTTGGTAAAAGGACAGTGGATGGTGGTCTGTTTGAAAGCTACCAGAATCTGTTAGAGTTATCAATAACTTGGAAGCACAGGATCTTATGGCTCAGTATTCTAACTGATAAAGCCAAGGTGGGGTACTAGCGGGGATCTCTTGTAGGCCACTAAAATCAGAATGGACAACAGGGCAAATGGCTCCTTAAGTATCAGTCTGTAACACACAGAAAGAAAAATTGTGTTTATCATGTGGGACTTCAACTTGGGTGACGTCCTAATAAAGATGAGCTGAGCACTAATCTAAAATTAGTGGTTGCCTAGGAGCTAGTGATCATGCTGTGATTATATTTTTCTTTCAAACAGAATACAGTCCCAAACAGTAATTTTTATATATATATATATATATATATATATATATATACTGGGTGCTGTAAAAAGCCAATGTAAATCAAGTCTTCAAATCTAGGTTGGATTAATTTCTTAAACCACAGTTACTGTGATCAATGCATGAATCACTTCATGTAGTTCTAAGCCTCTGTTTTGCAGGAGGTCAGACTAGATGGTCATAATGGTCCCTTCAGGTTTTAAAAAAGTTAAATCTATGAATCTTCTGTACACCACTTCTCCACGCTGTGCTATGGAGGGGAATTTGTGATCAACAGACAATGAAAACTATCATTGAAAGCTTAACATACAAGAGCTGCATGGCAACATTAAATGGAAAGGTCACGTCTACTAGAAAGTAGTGAAGTTCTGCTGAAGCATGGATTTTTGAGTCTAGCAGGGCTTCCTTCACATGCTAACATTTTTACAAAATCAAATTTGCTGTGACTGACGTACACGTAAAGACTCAACGCAGTCTATATGAGTGGTGTACAGAGTAGCTTTAGTTTTTCAAATGAGAAAATTGCTATGGCATTTCTTACAGGGTTTTAGGAACCATCAATTACTATCTCAAAATATGATTTGAAACTTGTTTTCCAGATGCCAGACTATTCTGAATCAAAGGTTAAATGCGGACATTCATCACCTATGTTGCAGTACTTCAGCTGCAACAGCACATCCTTATAAAAATTTCTCCATAAATCCCTGCTGTAGAAATCCAAATAATCTGGACATTGTAAAGTTGTCAGGATACACAAATATTTTTCAAATTTACATGGATTATATTCTAACACAGTTCTAGCCTAAAAAGTCCTTTAAAATTGATATTTTGGGCTTCCATATTTTTTCTCATTTTTTTCTGTTTTTGTTTCAAATGTGCTCACTTGACAATTTTTTTTTTTTTTTTACTGCAAGTCCTGCAGTCTCCTCCTGGGCACTGGGGATATTTCTGCACTGGAATAAAAGACCTGCAACATGGCTGCAGCTGGGATGGGTCAACTGACTTGGGCTTAATTGCTGTGTAGATGTTTAGGCTTGGGCTGAAGCCCAGGCTCTGGGACTCTACTCCCTTGCTAGGTCCCAGAGCTCAGGCTCCAGCCTGTGCCCAAATGTCTACACAATGGTTTTACAGCCCCACAGCCTGAACCCTGTGTGTGGGAGTCAGCTGACCTGGGCCAGCTGCAGGTGTTTAATTATCATGTAGACATACCCTGAGAGTCAAGCTAGATAGGTTCCTTCCTGTGCTTCATCACTGGTAACAAAGAGTCTCTATTCCAAATCCCTAAATACTTGTGTAACCCAGTTGCCCAGAGGGAACAGCGAGCTTTTACAGGGGAGAGCTTTTATTTAATGAAAGCAAACCTCCGCACCCAAAAACCCCACTATTCCCTCTTGTTGCAAAGAAAACGTTCCAAATGTGAACTGAGTGTAACCGATGAATTGCTGTCTTTGTCAGTCTGTAGGTAGCTTCAGAGCCTGAGCAGTTACTTGGAGCTTTCCCATACAACAGCAGAGTAAAAATTAACCAGTGTATGTCAGTGTTCACTCATGCTCTTCAAAAGCATGTGGGTAGTACTGAACCTGAAAAAGATGGTCTACTTTACTTTGTGGCTGGTTGGGTAAACTATAAACAGCAGAGGCAGACACTGGGAAAAGGACTTGAAAATGGAGGTTGAGTGGAAGGGTAGCTAACAGATAAATTTGCAGCAGTCAGAAAGCTGAGGGAGGGGCAGAATAATGGAGATATATCTCTATCACCGCAGCCAGGAGGTTGGGAGAGGGGCATAATAGCACATGTACGGTTGCAGAACCAGGTGATTCTGGTTGAGTTGTGGTGGGAACCAAGATCTGGAAAAACTGAATTGTAACATACTTGTTAAGGAAGTTGGGTTTTTTCTTCTCTCATGAAACAATAGACTTGATCAGCAGACTACATTTTTTTTAAAAAAATTGATCTCCTACGTAGTCATTGCCTGGAAAATTAACTTGTAAAATGCTACATTTAGAAGTACTTAGTTGCTATAGGATGGGTATTTTGAGCACTTAAAAATACCGGTAATGTAATGAAACATGCTGAAGTAGCAAAAACAAAATGATGAAAAATTTATAGTGGAGTTGCTCCTGCCAAAATGGGACAAGCTGGGCTGGAGGTAACACCATGATGAAGCCTTGTTTGATATTTGTGCTTTGCCCTTTATATTTTGTCTGAATTTCAAGTGTCCCCAGTCAGCCATGGGCATATGTTGAATGTAAATTTCAGATGTCAGATGGTCCCAGCCAGGGGGTAGGGTGGGGTGGGGGATAGGATCACACTGCCAATTAGTGTTTTAATTTAAAATGTTTCCCACTTAAAATCAGGACAGCTCAATCTTTCGATGGGACACAGAACACTGGCTAATAAAACAGGCTTCTGGTGAGACCAGGGTAAGTAACAATATTATTTAGTAGCATTTTTCTCCTGAGTTAGTAAATACTGCATGGAAACTGATATGTGACTGAGTGAGTGCTTCTCAGGATGATCAGTGTCCTACAAATAGGGAATAAGCACCCCAAACGAACTTTTCAGCAATGCTGAATATATACAGTATTTAAATAATGGCTGTAAATAAAATATATTAATACAAAATATAGTTTCTCTTTCAAAATAAATCACAAAACCAAAACTAAAGAATAAAAACCTGGCAGTACTGCAACATCAGGGTTAAGGAATCAATCAGAAGTGAGGAAATTTAGAATTAAGGTTGAAAGTCTGACCTTAAATTTTCCCTTTTCTGCTTATGCTGCAAGCTATAGTGATTATATCATATATTAGCATTTATCAAACAGGGTGAAAAACTTGCAGATGACACAGTTTTTAGGGTAATCAAATTTAGAGAGGATTGTGAGGAATTTAAGAAACTAATAAAACTGAGTGATTGGGCGGCAGACTACAGTGAATTAATTTTATCTATGAAGTACAAGATAATGCAATGAATAATCTGAGCTACTTATACACACTGGGTTCCAAATTAACTTTGACACCAAAGTCTTTTTCATGAGTAGGTACCTTGGATAGCAGAAAAACCTTTGCTCAATTCACATTATTTATACAGGAATATTTTGTATCACCAATGAAAGAAAATATTGAAAATTATATTAGTGTGACATCTGCAAGCCTGAAGAGTATGCCTATTTGCCATGGTGAAAAATACCTGTGGTGCAAGGTGCTTTCTGTCCTCCAAGAAGGTCTGTGTAACTTATTGAAATAAAACAGTTTTGTGTACTGTATTAAATTGCAACATTTTTCTAATACTGTTCTTATACCATCCCTATTTAGGCTTAGTGCTTCAACTACATCTTTACACATTAGATATTCATGGTCCTTACAACCCTTGCACATGTTAAAAAAGTAAAACTGTTCAGATAACTACTTTTGGAGAGAGGAAATGACCTCACCTGTGTTAACACCATACACTGTTATAACAAAGTTTGAAAGTAAAATTTAGTTTTCTCTAATTGCCCTGCTTATTTACTTTTGCATTTGATTCTGCTGGATAATGAAACAGGATTTACAGTTTTCTATTAGAAATCAGTTAGTTCTGAAAATGCGTATAGCTCTTTTACAGTACACAAACAGTCCTTGCCCTGAAGAGCTTATGGTCTAATATATAGACCCATGGAAGGTGGGACATACTAGGGAATCAAAGGTCAGGATATGACATAGTTTGTGTTTCTGTTTAAATGATAATTCAGTTCTTGTGGGCCTCATGGACTAAGTGGATTTTTAAGAGAGAGTGAGATATTGATGAATTGACTAACTGGGATAGTGAAGGTGTTCAGTGCAAAGGACCCAATGAGGAAAATTACATGCAGATGGGAGTGGGAGGAGAAAACTAACAGGTGTTGAGACTGAAGTTATTGTTAGAGCAGCAGAGGCTGGAGAGTGACATATGATTATCAGATTAAACAGAATGTAACTGGTTACAACCTCTCCTTTTGGTTCTCATTAACTAGTACAATGCCATTTAGTTTTCCAACTCTGAAACGGAATATTTATTTACATTTTTTTTCATGAAAATATTTCTCTTTGTAACAGCCCATATTTTTGGCCGTACACCACTTGAACCTTTTTACTGAAAGGAAAAATGGACTTCCCTTGCTCAGCTACTACTGACTTTCTGTGCCTTGCTTGATCTCCCTAAACTGCTGAACTCTTTTATATTGAATTAGGATTATGATGTCATAGATCCATGGAAAACTGCTTTAGTTTAACTGGTTTATGTTTATTAAGGAAAAATCTGGATCTGTCAGCTGACCCTGTAAAAACGATAATATGAAGAAAAATCCTGAAGAACGGGGTGAATTTGAGCTTCATAGCTAATTGCTATGAAATGTGGTCTCTTGATTGACTAAACTTCAGGATATACTTCAGAAGTGCATACTTAAGAAGGATATACTTAAGGTGCATGTATTTATCAAGAACCTTAGATTTTCACCTTTTTCCTAATTTAACACCTTGACAAGCAGTGCCCTTAGAATGGATTGTTAGTATAGAATGGCTATCGTGTTCTAAATGGAGGCTCAGGGCAGGTTACACTACAGCTGTAGCACTTTGAAGACACTCTAAGCCTGTGGTTCTCAAACTGTTGTACTGGTGACCCCTTTTACATAGCAAGCCTCTGAGTACGACCCCCCTTATACATTAAAAACAATTGTTTATATATTTAACACCATTATAAATGCTGGAGGCAAAGCGGGGTTTGGGGTGGAGGCTGACAGCTTGCGACCCCCCATGTAATAACCTCACGACCCCCTGAGTGGTCCTCCCGACCCCCAGTTTGAGAACCCCTGCTCTAAGCCGACAGGGGAGAGCTGTCCCGTCGGCTTAGTTACTCCACCTCCGTGAGAGGTGGTAGCTATGTTGACGGGAGAAGCTCTCCTGCCAACATAGTGCTGTCTACACAGGAGTGTAAGGTCAGTATAACTGTGTTGCTTAGGGGGTTGATTTTTTTCCACACCCCATAGCAATTTAGCTATACTGAAGTAAGGGCATAGTGTAGACCTGGCCTCTGTCAATTGATTAATCAACACAATATTTAAGTGTCTCTTTACAATAATGTGTTCTTTTTTGTATTAAAGGTTTCAAACATGCAAAAGTAATACCCCACTAACTTTTCACAAATGGTTTCCAATTTATTTCCTAATATGTCCATATCATAAATAACAAACAATGCAAACTGTTTCTAGGATTATAGACTAAATTGAAGCACAGTGATGTTTTTTCTTCATAAAAAGATCTTTGGAAATATCACTTTTGGGGAGAAAGGGGGGGATACGACATACAGAGGAATAATGAATAGTGGAATTTTTACAACATTATCAGTTTTTAGTAAAGAGATGATCCTTTTGTACTCGCTTATGCACTCATTAATTTTGTATATAAATAATATATGTTAAAAAGTATATAGTTCTTATAAAATTTATTTTGCTAGATGTAGGTGTGCTTGTATTTCAGCCACCAAACAATTATATACTTAAGATATGTTAAAGAGGGACATTTCAAAAATTATTTGTTGGGAAGATATCACTTCAGTAGAACACTACATGTTAATTTCTGGCAGTGGGTTGAATATTGAAATATTGCATATCACCGTGCCATAAAACTATTAAGCTTTAATATAGGTCACTTGTTCCAGAAGGGACTGTTCTAATGACATCAATAGAATCTTTTCTTCATTGGATGCGTTTTGCTGTGCTAAAAGAACTTTCTGTTCCCTTTATGCTGGATACAGAAACCACTAAGGAAGTACAGTCCATGTTTTCTCTCTTGCTTAGAATGCTTTAAATCCTTTCCATATATTGGATTTTCATTTATATTTTAGATATAGTTGTAGAATCAAATTCCAAAAATACTTCAGAATCAGGACTTTGTTTCTTGGAGCCACCCTCAGAATACAAGTTTTCTTAGTTGTTCTAGATTGGTTTTCTGAAGGTTCTGTTCATCAGACAGACCATTCTTACTGAAACCAGACTGATTTATTAACAGAATGGCAGCCGTTTTCTTGTGATTGTGTCTTCTCTATGTGGTCTAAACACTGTGTTTTGTTTTGTTGGCATGGCCTCCATTGGAAGATAGATCTCCAAATTGTTTTTCTCCATAATGTTGACAGTAGTCTATACACTAGGGAAAAAGCTTTGGAAGAGTGTGCACAGGGTGACTGATATAACACCTGATGTTTCTGATTTATGCAACCACAACCATCATAACTATTACTTTGTATCTTTCTCCACTCCCGTTTTATGTGTTTAGCTACCAGTTACATCTTGTCATAATCTGCAGGGCTGTGCTCCCTGATTTGGGTATTGGGTGCTACTACAATTAAAAAGTGTAATGTGTTAGAGGGGTGGGTGAACCTGCAGGAGTTTGTTATGCTGTTGCTAAAGCATTCGTGTCTTTGCTGTCATCTCCTGTTTGTTCTATGTGACTAAAATTATCTAGAGGATTGGCTGCTGATAGCATTTCCAGTTCATGTGAATTATTTATATTAAAAAAATAAAGTTCAATAATCTGAAAGTTTATTTCAAGTTATTACTTGGATTGGTGGATAAATTCTTCATCTCTCACTTCAAGGTCCTTTATAATTGATCTTCCCAGCCAGTCGTTTGCTCAGTCTTGTTGCTTATCTCTCTAACGAATGAAAAATATACCCAAACTTCCTGTATTTACTCTACCTTTGACTGCTACGGCTATGTCTATACTGCACTGTAGTGCAGACTACAGAGATGTGAACTGCAGAGCGTACTAAAGCATTGTGCTAGAACTGCTCTTTGTGGACGCTGCTGGCATCAACTAAAAGTTACTTAATTCGTGTTAACTTAATCCTCTTTCACCTAGGATTGTTAATGCAAACTAGGTACCTTTTAGTTCATGCCAGCAGTATCCACCGGGGCTATTACAGTGCAACGCTTTGGCATGGCATACACTTCGCACACCCATAGTCTGCACTGCAGTGCTGTATGGACAAGCCCTAACTCTTGTATTGACTACTTTAACTTCCTCTGCTTTAGTGCGCTCTGCCTTCTATTTCTTTTCTCTATTGCACTCAACATCTGCAGCTTAAAATTATCTTCCTTGCCTTCTGTTCTGCTCTTTACAAGTCTCCCCACTGACTTTCTCATTTTACTTGTGAGAGACTGGATTTTTCCTTGACTAACAGTGTTAGTTGGGGCCAGGTATGCACCCTGTGCCTCTGCATGTTCTTGCATGAGGGCGTAAAGGTGGTGTCCCCACAACCCTTCCATAGTTTCTCCTCTTACCACCCGTGACAGCGAGATAGAACCTGGTGAGTGTCCAGCCTTCTACTTCTTAGCTCAGGCTAAAGTTACTTCAAAATCTTCTGAAAATCTATTTTGCATGAACTGATCAGCAACTGTTGGACTGAGATTCTCTGATCAGAATCCCATTTAGGCCCTTCTGTATAGGGTATCTATAGTGGCAGAGTTAAAACTTCCAGGCTTCAAGTCATGTCCATCCTGCGATGGACTAATTCCTCTTAAACACCCTAATGACACAGCTATGCCAACAAACCGCCCCCAGTGTAGACAAAGCTATGCTGACAGAGGAGGGTTTCTATTGGCATAACTAACTTCATTTGGAGAGGTGGTTACTGTACTGGCAGAACTCCTCCTTCTGTAGGTGTACACTGCATCACACTAAGGCACTATGCTGTCATAGACTCTAGAATAGACATAGCCCTATACATTGGCATCACTCCTAGAAGATGTCTTCTCTTTGCTTTCACCAAGGCACCAATTTTCCTGTCATTAAGCAGGGAGCCTTCCCCTCTGAGGTCTGTGAGCTGTGCCACCAAGAGGGCAACAGACTTCTACTGCAGACACCAGCCGGGACTGTTATTGGTCAAGTTAACAGCCTGTATCAAATGTAAGCATACCAGGTGCCATCAGGGCAGGGCCAGCTCCAGGCACCAGCTTACCAAGTAGGTGCTTGGGGCGGCCACTTCGGAGAGGGGTGGCACGTCCAGCTGTTCAGCGGCAATTCGGCGGACGGTCCCTCACTCCTGCTCGGAGCGAAGGACCTCCCGCCGAATTGCCGCCGCAGATTGCGATCACGGCTTTTTTTTGTTTGTTTGGCTGCTTGGGGCGGCACAAACCCTGGAGCCGGCCCTGCATTGGGTCCTTTTGGGGGTATTGGGCCTACATTCACAGGCATCAAGAAGCTAGTCTCCTCAAGGAAAAGGTCCGCCTCTCCAGCACTCTCCCTGGCTGACTGCTGATGCTGGAATATTGGGAGGAATGGGGTCCAGGGGCAAAACAACATCAGTACTTTGTCTTTCCTCCTAAACATCTTTTCCTCATTGTTGCCAGATGAAGTCATATCCTTAGCACTGGTTTCTGCACCAGATGACTTAAACGCATTCCAGGAGCAACTTGTGCGGATTGCTGAGACTCTGGAGAGCAAGACTTCAGTTATCTCAGAGAAGTCCCACAAGTGGTTCGACATTCTGTAAGCTTTTGGTCCTGCCAGGATTACCTTCCTCATTAACAAGGGACTACTAGACCCAGTAAAAGCTCGGTGTCAGACTCCATCCACTATAACACCAAGAGCAAATTGTGTCGAAGACGTACCAGGTACCCCATTCTGTAGTTCTACATCCACCCCAACCCCTTAGTTGTCTCAGTCAGACTGCTTGCCAGACTTTGCCTATGGCTGAGATACGTGTACTTCCCATCCAGACATCATATAAGCAGATGGGTCACAGTCCTACCTCAAGTCCTGTGGCAGTTCACTTGCTGACTAGATAAGTGAAATTTTCAGTCCTGTCACCAACAGTCATGCTTATCAGGGACAGACTGGGTGCCCATCTGAACCACCTTCAGAAGCAAAGCACGTGGTCTCAGGAAGATTTTAAATTACATATTAATATCCTGGAACTGAGAGCTATCACACTGACTTGTATAAGATGCCAGCCTGTTCTGTGGAACTGCATGGTGCAAATCCTGACAGACAATACACTGGTGGTGCACTCTATAAACAAACAAGGAGTGCTCGATCAGCCCCTCTGTCTGGAAGCCACCAAGTTCTGAAGTGACCTCACTAACTCTACACCTCCCATGGGTCAGCAAAGTCCTAGTGGATTTTCTGAGCGGAAACATGGTAACCAGTCATGAGTGGTCACTGCAGAAATCCATCCTACGTAGAGCATTCTATCAGTGGGGACTTCCACCAGAGACTTGGGTGGTTTCCTTGGTGATGAGCAAGTGCTGGAACTTCTACTCCAGAGGAAGCATGAGCCCAAGATCCCTGCTAGATGCTTTCTTCCTTCAGTGGTCTCAAGGGCTTTCCCACAGATTCCCAGGGTCAGATGGGACATGGACTTAATCATCATGATAGCTCACTATTAGCCAAGACATATTGATGATCAGATCTGCTGCAGATGTCCCAGTGGCCTCATGCACATTCTGATCTGCCAAGTCTTAATATCCCAGAACCATGTCGGATAATGCATGTGGACTAATGTTGTTGCATCTGACACCCTGGATGTTGGCTGGCTGAGCAACAGTGACAGAGATTGCTCCCTACAGGTTCAGCAAATTCTTATACAGAGCAGGAAACTTTCCACCAGGTAAACATCCTCCTCAAAATGGAAAAGATTCTCCATTTGGGTAACTCAAAATAATATTGACCCTGTGGAAGCCTCGTTACCAAACATCTTAGACCATATCCTGCTCTGAAAACATACAGGACTAATGTTTAGCTCCCTGAAAGTCCACCTCACCACAATATCTGTGTTTCACCCTCCAGGACAGTCGTATGTGTATTTCTCACCCCCTACGATATCAAAATTCCTCAGTGGCCTTCATGTTTGCCCTCCAGTGAGAGACTAACTCCAATGTGGGAATTCAGTGTCATCCTTCTAAAGCATATGTAGTCTCCTTTTGAACTGTTATCATAGTGCTCAATATATCATCTTACCTTTTAAAAAGTTTTTTCTCATCGCCATTGCATCAACATGGAGAGTCAGCGAGCTCCAAGCTCTTCTTCTGGCAAAGACCACCTTCCATGTCCTTTCACAGGGACAAGGTGGTGATGAAACCAGACCCCAACTTTCACCCTCATGTGCTTTTGGAATTCCACCTGAACCAAGCCATTACCTTGTCAGTCTTCTTTCTGAAGCCACACTTGAAATTAGGAGAAAAGAAGCTCTGTACTCTGGTCATCTACAGAGCTTTGCTGTCTGTTTCCTCAACAAGACTAAGCCTTCTAGGCTCTCTCCTCACCTCCATTTCAGCCATATCCAGCTCATCAAAAGGCCAAGCTATCTTGTCTCAGAAAACTGCAAAATGGGTCATAGCATGTTTCCACCTGCCGTCAGCTGACTGGCGAGTCTCTCCCTCTGAACATCAATACACATGCCATCAGGGCACAGGAAGCATCTGCCACCCTGCTTCAGAGGTGTCAGTCTGAGGTCTGCAAGGCAGCTATGTGGTGCAATCAACTAACTTTTGTTAAACATTATGCATTTGACGTGGTGTGATTTGGGGAAACTATATACAATTTATGAATGGTAGTTGAAGACATTAAGTTTTTACTTCATGGAAAATTGCTTTATCACTGCCCCTATGTAAATGTGGAATCCAACGTGGACTGGTGGGCCTGGGTCATGCTCTCTGCCAGAGCAGAGACAATGTTGGGTCCTGAAAATTCAACAACAGTCTATTCAGGGTGAAGCATCTTGGGACAATGTGTTTACTTGAGCTTGGAGAAGATACTTTCTCCACTTGTCTGAAGGGAGGGGGGAAAGTGGAGAGAGTGGACAAAGAGAGGCGATAGAGCTAGAGTTTAAAGAGAATGAACTGGCTAACATTGGAATAGGTGAGCTGGGAGGAGAAGGCTCCATGTTTCAGCATACAAACTCTGCACTGCAGCAGAAGAATTCTGAATGGTTCCAAAGGAGATGATCCCAGCTCATAGAATGCTCCAGAGTGGTGATGAAACTGAGGCAAGGAAATGCATGTATGGTTTAGATCTGTGTATTTCTATGCTACTGAAGAGAGAGCAATGCTGTGTCTGAATCCTATGCGAAGTCTGTGTATGTTCAGGTGTAGCACATATTGCTTGTCCCTTGAAAAGGTAACACAGAAGACTTATGTTTATGAATGGGGGATGGTGTATTTAAGTTACAGGGGAAATCTGAGGGGCCAGCACTCATTCCAGGGATTGGGCAGTGGGCAGCCTGGGCTGAACTCTCAGGGGGTGCTAGCTAGAGGATCTGCACCTAGGAAATGTGCCTAAGCTCTGTTTAGACTCTCTAGAGGTTTAAAACACAGAATCACAGCAGTATGGTCAGGGGCCAGTAGGGACTGGTTGACTGGACCTGACACACTGGCAGCCAGGTCAGATGCCAAGTCTGGGAGAATAATATTTCATTCTGTTTTCTAAGACAGCTTAAAAACTACTCACTCCCACCATCCTGGGAGGATTCTACTTGTCAGTCTTACAGTGGGATCCACACTGACACATATTCAAAGAAGAAAGAACAGTTACTTTGTCCTACAATAACTATGGTTCTTTGAGATGTTGTAGTCTGCATGGATCCTGTGATTTGGCCTCCATCTTGCTTTTCAGAGTCCTCAGCTATGTGGGCTTTGCATTGTGAGGGAACTGAGAAAGGGATCTTCATTGTCACTCTGCCTTTTATATCCTCATATGGGAGCACAAGGAGGGTGCATGCACGACCCTGACCAGCAATGCTAGAAAAATTCATTCTTGTGCATGTGCACCTACAGTGGGATCTACACTGATATCACAAAGAACCACAGTTAATTTTTCTAAGTGATCATTCTTACTACTTAGTGCATAAGGGAGTGTTGTATTATGCTCTGCCAGCTACTTATGTTTTACTGATCCCTTAGCCCCTTCACTCATGTCACCTTGTCATCCTTTAATCTTATTCATGTTGCAATATATCACTTAATTTAAAAACAGAGAGGAGCATAAATATGCCATCTTGTTCGTTCCAAGGATCTATTATATGTGTGAAATACAGCCGTCGCATTTTTAATGTTCTATTTCTTCCCTTTAGACCTTTGTATTAATTTTAAGTTAGGTTGTAAGAACTGTGTAGGAACCTTGTAGTCTTAAATGTCTGTAAAGCACCTGCTGCGCTCTACGTTGTAATAGGAGAAACTGAGCACAATTGACTACCTGAAGTTTTAAAATTGTAAGTATATTACTGTAAAGTAATGTATATTGGAGGGAAAAATCTGAACTACTCATACCCTTTACAAGGGTTCTAAATTAACCGTATCAGCTCAAGGAGGAGACCTGGGCATCACTGTAGGCAGCTTAGTGAAGACCTCTGGTCACTGTGCTGCTGCAGTGAGAAAAGAAAACAAAATGATAAGTTGCATGAGGAATAGAATGGTGAACAATCCTTTCTGTAAACCGATGGTGCGGACTCATCTTGAGTCCTGTGTGTGGTAGTGGTCATCCCTTATAAAAAATATTATTATTGAACCAGAGGGTGTTCAGAGAAGAGTGACAGATGATCAAGGGCATGGAAATATTTGTATGAAGAGATAGTGAAAAGGATGACTTTTTTTCCCCTTAGAAAGGAGAATAAGAGGGGACATGGTAAAAGTATCATAACTCAAGAACAAGAGGACATTGAGTAAAATCAATCAAAAGGTGGGAAATTCAAAATGATAAAAGGAAATACCTCACCCACCCTGTCTCTAGTAGTATCTTTTATTGAACCAACTTCTGCTAGTGAGAGACAAGCTTTCGAGCTTACAGAAAACTCATCCTCAGGATTCAAGATGAGGCTTGTGTTTAGTTTCTCCTGTTACAACATAGAGCGCAGGTCTGAAGAAGAGCTTTGTGTATGCTTGAAAGCTTAGTCTGATAAGAGATTACCTTGCCCACCTTGTATCTCTAATATCCTGGGACCAACATGGCTACAAGACTGCATACAAGGAAATACTTTTACACAACACTGGAATATTTGAGGCCAAGAACAAGAACTATAAGATTCAAAAAGGGATAGGATGTTGCACAGTTGTAGGGCTAGCTGCACTTCTGCCCCCTTTTTGATCCCTCTGAGTGCATCCAGTGTAGGTTTTGGGCCTCTCTTAGACCAGGATCTGGCTACAGTATCCTGTGTATGCTACCCACTTATCACCCTGCAGGTCTGACTGGGCTTTAGCACCTGTTTTCTCTCTTTGGGAACCTGTGACCATTGATATATTGACAAAAGCCTTCTTAAAACGGTTAGTTATTTTTATTTAGCAGTTGGAACAAATCATCAGAGGGGAAAAAAGGATTTTAAACAGCCTACATGCATGTTTAATCTCATCTGAATTTATGCTGCACAACTAGCTAAGTTAGGAAGGTTTCCTCTTAAATAGCAAGAACAGAACAAAATCAACGTACGTTGTTTTAAGGATGCCAAGGGGTTCTTGGGAGCCAACCTGGCCTCAATTTAAGTCTGAGACTCTCCTCTTTCAGGGAAGTTCATGTATTTTTTTTTTTTTTTAAATACCCTGTGTGAATCAGCCCAGTTACCATATTGCCTCCTACTGGTTTTGTTGCAAGTCTAAGGCACAAAGTCATCATCCTTTTGCCTCAGGTTGGTTTTTCCTGTTTGTTAGCTAGTTTGTCTAGGAGAATGTGCCTGTCATGGTTTGGGTAGATAGACCTTTTTAGCCTTAATGAGTTATAAGATACAGTCACAAGACCAGCAATATCTGTGGGATGGTGTGCTGAATCCATCCGCTCCCCTTTGGTTGTCTAGTATATGATCTTAGAAGACAAATACATAAATCAGATTTTGAGTTACCTGATCAATTATCCATTCTGAACACCCCCGCATTTGTCACATCCATTTATATGGGTCTTAAGAATATCCAGAGATGTCATAAATAATAACAATGTTGATATTAATTGATATTAACCCTTGTGCCTCAGGGCAACTACTAGAGATCAGGATGAGATCTAATGTGCTGGGCAGACTACCCCAAATGTACCTAATGTGGAGTTCTTACATTTCCTCTGAAGCATTTGGCACTGGGCACTATTGGAGACAGGACACTGGCTTAGATGGACCTCTGGTCTGATTCAGTATGGCAGTTCATATGATCATATGTATATTATTTCTTCACTCTTTTGCCCCCCCAAGCCAAAACAGTTGGAAAATATAAAAGTTAGACTGTTCTCAGATTGGGTGGATATTTGATATATGCTTTAGAAGTGTGCCCTTTATTTCTCGTGCTAGAAAATGTAAATATGAAAATTTTCTAGTCTAAGAATTCATTATAACATGTGAAGCAAATTATTTTTAGGAGTGAATTACTACAGAATTGTAATTTGGCAAGTCTGAATTCAGAAAAATGAGAATTTAATGTTTCAGAAGAAATTAACTTTGATAATATAGCAGTTGGCTATTGTAAAAAAAAAAAAAAAAAAAAATTTAACAGATTAAAATGAATACATTAAGAAGCTGTTCCGTGGTAGTGAAAATAATGACAAGTTTAGTTCTTATTGCAATATGTAAAAATCAGCTTCCTCGCTCTTTAAAGCTGGCTTTTATAATAGGGATTATTATCTTTATCTCATGTACACATAGTGCTTTTTATTCATAGATCTCAGTCGTTTACAAATGAGGTAAGTATCTTAAGAATGGCTATACTGGGTCTTCTGACAGTGGCCAATGCCAGATGTTTCTGAGGGAATGAACAGAACAATTACTAAGTGATCCATCCGCTTGTCATCCAGTCCTAGCTTTTGACGGTCAGAGGGACATTGAGAGTATGGGGTTGCATCCCTGACCATCTTGGCTGACAGCTATTGATGGGCCTATCCTCCATGAACTTATCTAGTTCTTTTTTGAACCCAGTGATACTTTGGTCCTTCAAAACCTCCCCTGGGAAAGAGTTCCACAGGTTAACTGTGCATTGTGTGCAATAGTACTTCCTTTTGTTTGGTTTTTAAACCTGCTGCCTATAATTTAATTGGGTGACTCCTAGTTGTTACCTGAAGGGGTAAATAACACTTCCTTATTCACTTTCTCTAAATCATTCATGATTTTATAGACCTCTATCATATCCCCCTTAGTCGTCTCTTTTCCAAGTTGAACAGTCCCAATCTGTTTAATCCCTCCTTGTACCGAAGCTGTGTTCTGTACCTTTTCCAATTCTAATCTTTTTTTGAGAGGGATGACCAGAAACTGTATGCAGTATTCAAGGTATGGGTGTACCATGGATTTATATACTGGCATTGTGATACTTACTATCTTATTATCTATTGCTTTCTTAAGCTACTGATTCATGAGAAAAGCAACAGAGAGTCCTGTGGCACCTTTAAGACTAACAGATATATTGGAGCTTAAGCTTTTGTGGGTGAATACCCACTTCGTCAGACACATTCACCCACAAAAGCTTATGCTCCAATACATCTGTTAGTCTTAAAGGTGCCACAGGACTCTCTGTTGCTTTTTACAGATCCAGACTAACACGGCTACCCCTCTGATACTTGATTCATGAGAGGATCCCTTATGCTATGACTGCTTAGTTTGCTTAAGAGCTTCTGGTGAGGGACCTTGTCAAAGGCTTTCTGAAATTTCAAGTACACTATATCGACTGGATAATCCTTGTTCACATATTTGTTAACCCCCTCAAAGAATTCTAATAGATTGAGGCATGGTTTCTCTTCACAGAAGCTGTTTTGATTTTTCCCTAACATATCATGTTCATCAGTGTGTCTGAATTTTATTATTTACTATAGTTTCAACCAATTTGCCTGGTACTGAAGTTAGGCTTACTGGTCATGTGATAGTACAACATAGCTTTTTTTTCATCTGCAGCTAAAAAACAACATAGTTTTGAAGGAAACAGGAAGAAATAGTCCAAATGAAAGTCTATTTTCTTTGTCTGTCAGCACCCTCCTGATGAAGAGTTTTGTCATTCTGAAACCATATTGTTAGCTGCCTTAGATGGCAGTCTTGACAATAAACTCACTTTGAAGAAGATTAAAGACCTTGAAATTTTAAATTTGTACTCTTAGTTTTAACTGATACAAGGTTTTGTTTTTGTTTATGCTGCATCATGAAAGCAGCACCCAGAAAGGTCCTACTTGAACTAGGAAATTGGAAGTGGGACCTATGGATGCTAAAATGATCTAGAATTTGAATTAAAAAATATTTTACCTCTGTTAAGGTTTTAAGGGTCTATGTCTTCAGTATTCTGCACAGTGTTGATCATTTAAAATATGGCTATGTTCACACTAAGAATATTCTTAAATTAAAAAGGGCACCTTCAGTACCCTTGTCCCAGGGCACTAACAAGGAAGGGTGGCATTTACTGAGCATCATCATCATCATCACACCAGTACCGCTTTTCTTGGAATCCTGGGTTTTCCATGATGGTTCCTGTTCCAAGTACTGATCAGAGCAGGGGCCTACTTGGCTTTTGTGAGTGAAGAGTCTCAGCTCGGGCCTACGCTACACAATTAAGTTGACATAAAGCAGCTTATGTTGACCTGACTATGCCAGTGTACACCAGCCTTGCTCCTGCCGATGTAAGTGCCCTACTACACTGACATAACTCCACCTCCACGAGAGACATAGGGCTTCTGTCTGTGTAGATAGGGTGACACAGTGTCTGTGTAGATTTTGAGTTACTTACATAGGCTGTTGGCTGTCTTTTTTTTTTTTTTTTTTTTTTTTTTTGGTCAATTTCACATCTCCCTGCTGGAGCCTTGAAACTGACAAAGTCCTCCCTGCTCCCAGCCATGCTGATGCCCAGGCTTCCCACTCAGAGCTGGGCTGCTCCTGGGGTCCTGGCTCCCTGCTGGGAGCCTGGGTGCTGCCTGGACTCCAAGCTCCTCATTCCCTGCTGGGAGCCCTGCTGAACCAAGGCTCCAGGCTCCCTGCTGGGGAGGTGAGAGCCCTGGTGGGGTGGAAAGGCAAGAGCCTGGGCGGCTGTCCCACTCCAGTGGAAAGTGTGGAGCTGAGAGCCCCAGGGGCTGCCATGCTCCCAGAGGAGAGTGGGGGGTGGGGTGGGAGAGCCGGGAGCCCGTGAGGCAGCCAGGATCCCGGCAGGGAGCTGTGAGTGGAGCGGAGAGCCTGGGCTTTCAGGTCCCCACACTGCCCCTCTTAGGTTGGTGGAATTGCTCCTGGTGAGGACACGTACCACAATGGAGGGGAGTGTGGATATGAACTCATAAGGTTGACTTAACTTTTTAGTGTAGACGCCCTCAGAAATCTGAAATGGTATAGGTGCAGGGAGGTAAAAATGCAGGCTAGCACTACAGATCTAAAATGTTTGTCCTCTTTTCCTTAACTGGTAACACATCTAGTGTCTTATTCAATCCAGGATGCTGTGTCATGCATTCCATAGGCACCTGGAAACAATTTTTAAAAAAAGGAAATCTAAATTCTTTCTCACTATTATTGTGATGAAGATCAACAACTCAGATACTTTTAATCCTCAATCTATCTAAAATGTTGTCTTGCTTTAAATCCTTTGTTTCTTTCTGAAGGAATCGTCTCTTGGACAGACAGCTTGTTCTTTAAATCATATACATACCATAGCTCCCATTTCTGGTGAGCCTTGTTTTTGTTTCACAACATTTATTTTTGCCCAGTGCTCACATGGTACAATGTACTATACGCACTCATCTTTTAAAACCTCATTTCTTGTTTAGATTGTCTTCAGCACTTTTTGTAGTGTATTCAGTCTAGATGAGCCCAATGGGACAAACAGATGGCAAAGAAGTCAGAATGCATTTGATAACAAATGAAAAATTGCTTGAGTCAAGACTCCATTGTTAGGATTTTGGAGGTGAGGTGGGGTTCCTGTCACAGATTTGCTGGGGAAATAAGGACTTCATTCAGAAAGGAAAAGCTGAGATCACACTCTGCCAATATACAGACTGCACTCACCTGTGAATAGTGAATTCAGATATGTCCTGTAGCCTGCATCTGTGAAATATTATTAATCACAAACATATGTCCTAAATCCAGAGGGGAGGACAGGGAGGGAGAAGAGCAATGCTTAAGTATATCTTCTTGCTTGTTTGGAGATGTTATTTAATCTTTAATTCTTAATAAGTTACTTCTGCAATGTTTAAAAAAAATGCCAAGAGATCTAAAAGTCAGATATTTGATATTCTGCAATTCCGTTTATTCATAGTAAATAAGTAAATCCATTTATTCATGTCTGAATACCAGTGACCTCAAAACAGAATTTTTGAAAGCCTTCACGATCCATCACTTATTTCAGGCACTCAGCAGCTGACCTTCCAGGGGAAATGCCACACACAATCCATCCATCTTTCTGGTCGTCCACTATTATGATAACCCTCCACCATTCCTTCCATAATAACTTCCTCAAGGTTATTTCCATCTCTGTGCCTAATGTGACTAAAATACAAGTTTCTCTGTTGATTTCTGACATCAGGGTCTGCTTCTCTCCAATAATATTTCTAACATAGGTATTTGTCTTTTTTTTCCATTCAGGAGATACACAAGAGTCCTTTGCAGCACCATGTTTCAAATGCTTCAGTTTTCTTCTTGTCAGCAGCATTAACTTCCCATGATTCACATCCATAAATCTCCATGGATAAAAAAGGTTTTTAAACAGCGTCATCTTTGTACATTTTGAGAGGCCACTGTTTTTCCACACTTCTTAAAGGAGGCTATAGCTGAGTGAGCAATCCTTAGTCATCTTCCAATTTCTTTGGAACATCCTGCTTGAATATATATGATGCCAAATAATTATATTCATATACTGCTGTGACACTTTCTTGGCAAGCCCAGAATTATGGGTCACCTTGTTACACCTATGCCCTAGCCAGAGAGATTTGCTGGTGCTAACTTGGGTGACAGCTCCCTATGACCCCAGTTTGTTAGCCACCCCTGACAAACTTCTGAGGAGTCTGCCAGCCCTTACTTTTGCCTTGCAGGTAATTCTTGGTGCATTCCAGTTCCCAAGCCCTAGGGAAGAGTGTTTCCCTGGAGCATCCATCCTCTGTCACTGGATGCTCTCAGAAATTACCTAGTTCAGAATCTCCAAAGAGCTAGTATACACACACACACACACAATGCAATCAACTAAGAATTTACACTTTACTTAATATTATAGCACTGTGATCTGCTTATGATAAAACTCTGTTAATAAACTTATTTGTTTTAAGTGGTACTGAGTAAGGATAGTGGAAACAGAATTGGTTACAAATAAAAGTAAAGTATAACATACTTCTTACTAAACATAACTGCTGCAAGCCACAGTCCTTTGGCTAAAGCAGTTTTCCCACCCTCAAAGTTTTTCTGTAGAGCTTGCTGATTTTCAGTCAAATCAGGATCTAGATCCAAATTCTTGCATAACACCCATATATACATCTTGCAGTGCTTATAATCAGTATATGTGCTTTTATTTGATACCTTACACAACATTCTTTATTGACATTCTATATCAATGTGATTTGCTGTAGTCAGTTTGTCAAGTTTGATAGCAGTTGCTGTTTTATGACAGCAAACCCTTTGCCAGTTGGGATTGAAGGGCTTTTAGGGTCACAGCTGCCTCTTAAGCTTGTCTGTTAATTGTGACATCCACTTATATCTTGTTTTTCGTTGGTCGTACCAGCGTACGTGAATTGTGTTTTTTATCATGTGCAGGAATAGTCCATATTGCTCGTTAACTGACTCCAACATTTATTGCCTTGCATCAGTCGTAGCAAACAGTGTCATGCCATCAGCATATCTAAGGTTGGTTACCACTACAAATTTAGATAAGTGCCATGATCTCCAATTGCTTTTAACAGTTATCTACACCTGCTTCTTTCCAAGGCTTTGTGTTCAAGATCGCACCCACTACTTCCTCTTGCAGGACTGATGGCCTGACTCTGTAATTTCTTTTGTTGTCCTGTATTATGAGCGACTCTGGTTAGGCATACAGATTAGCACAGTATCCTCTCCATCTACATTTAATATCACCCTCAGTGAGGACTCTGGCTTCATTGTCTTTTATTATGATCATGGCAGGGAAAACCTTTAGGTAAGAAGCCTGACTTCTTCTGACTGAATGTATTATTATTATTATTATTATTATTATTATTATTATTATTTATAATTCTCAAGTTACATACATCTTACCCTTAAATATTTTCTCAACTCATCTAGTCTGCCTTTGTGTCTGTCCTGCTCAGTTCCTCATATTCTCTCCTGTGGTTTTTGTCTTTCATTCTGTCACTTTTCCACCAGCTCAAACACCTCTTCTCAGTTAACCCCTGGTGCAATCTGACACTGACTTTTTGACTTTGGTAGTTTCAAGCATAATAGTTTTTGTTTTATTCCAAACTTAACTGCGATTGTTCTCCTCTTCCACCTGTGCCAATGCTTCATACCCATCCTGGACAGAAGTTATATAACTTTCATTGATTCTGGAAAAGTCCAAAGGCAGTGGACTTGTAAAACTTTGTAACCTTTTAAGTTTTAATTTTATGTTTGAGGCTAACAGCTGATGGTCTGACCCACAGTCTGAACTCAGGAAAGTCTTTGTCCATTGGACGCTAGAGTTCCATAATCAGAGGTTTCTGTCTAAATACATTGACTTTGTTTTGATGCCAAGATAAAATAACATTTAATGCTGTATAGTATGATCTTGCAGAAAAGTTAAAATACTATCCTATTGGTCTTTTATTTAAAAAAGGAAATAAATTGGAAATAATTTAACGGGAACTAATCCTTGCAGATATATATTTGTTCATAGCAGAATATAGGCCTCTGGTGGTGCTAAGCGAGCCTACCTTGGATCAACATGACCACATACTCTTTTAAATTTTTTTTTAAATCAGCAAATTCCTCACCTTAATTCTTAACATCTCTTGCTTACCCCTTTCTTTTATCCTCAGTGTTCTTTTTTGTTTAATATGTATAATTAGTTTAATAAATAAAATTAATGTACACATTTTCCCAATAAGTCTAGTGATGCATGTGTATGGTTTTAATAAAATAGTTTTAAAAAATGAAAGTTAAAGAAAATATTTCCTTAACTCTCACATCCCCCCTGAAGAAATAACTGCACACCTCCAGGCAATGGCCAGAACATTAAAAATAGGCTTTTCTGGTCTCTTAAGACATGGTGCAAACTTGGGCTCTCTTGTACTAGTTAAGAAAGCAAATTTTTGTGTGATGTGCTTTCTGCAGAGAAAACCTGGCCACTCTGTTATAACCACATATTTAAATTAGCTTTAGCATCCCTGCTAATATCGGCTCTTTTCATGGTATTCATATTCATAGATTTATAGAGTTTAATGCCAGAAGGCACCATTAGATCATCTAATCTGACCTCTTTTATATCACAGGCCATTAAATTTCATCCAGTTGTCCCTGTATTGAGCCCAGTAACTTGTGTTAGACTGAAGTACACTTTCCAGAAAGACATCTGGTCTCAATCTGATGACATTAAGAAATAGGGAATCCACCACTTCCCTTGGTAGCTTATTCCCATGGTTAATCTTCCTTTATTGTTAATAACGTGTGCCTTATTTCTAATTTGAATTTGTCTGACTTAAGCTTCCAGCTGTTGGTGGTTGTTATATCTTTATCTGCTAGATTAAAGAGCCCTCTAGTACCCGGTATTTTCTCCCTCTGAGAAGGTACTATAATATGCTGTAATCAAATTTCTTCTCAGTCTTCTTTTTGATAGAGCTCAATCTGTTTAGCTTAAGTCCCTCATTGTAAAGCATTTTCTTCAGGCTTCAATCTTTTTGTGTGGCTCTTTCCTGTATTTTCTCCTCCAATTTTTCAATATCCTTCTTAAAATGTGGATACCAGTATGCAGTATGCCACTATCAGTCTCACCAGTGCCATATACCACCTCCCTACTCCTCCTCACTGCTCCCCTATTTATACTTACAAGGATTGCAGCCCTTTTTGCTTTGGGAGCTCATTTTGAGTTTTGTCCACTGTGATCCCTGAATCCTTTTCAAAATCAGTTTTCCACAACATAGTCCCTGTTCTGTATATATAGTTTCTGCATTCCTTATTCTTAGATGTATAACTTTGCATTTGGTTGTACTAAAACTCATTTTGTGTTACTGGGCTCAAATTACCAACCAATCAAGAATGCTCTGTTTGAAGGCTCTGTCCTCTTCATTATTTACCACTCTGCCAATATTTGTCATCCACAAATTTTATCACCAATGATTTTATATTTATTTCTAAATTATTGATAAAAATGATGATTAGTGTCTGCTTCCTCACTGGTTTCTGTGGAACCCCACTAAAAACATTACCATTTGATGGTGATGATTCCCAGTTGACAACTACTTTTTGTCAGTTAGCCAGTTCTTAAGCTATTTAACATGTGCATTATTGATATTGAAGAGTGCAAATTTTTTAATCAACGTCATACACTATTAAGTCAAATGTCCTACAAAAGTCTAAGTATGTTACATCTATGCTGTTCTTCTTTGAGTGCTGTCCCTGTGGGTGTTCCACTTCAGGTGTCGGTGTGTCCCGGCGCCGCTGAGCAGAGATTTTCAGTAGCAGTATCTGGTCAGGGTGTGCAATAGCAGTCTTGCCGCGCCGCTGGTGCCTCATCTAGCACGCGCACGCCCCAACCCCTTCAGTTCCTTCTCAACCGTCGTCCTCTTGAGACCGAGTCCATTAGTGGAGTCACTAAAACCCTTCAAAACAATGCGATTGTTAGCCTAGTTATTACCTTTGTTTGTTAGTAATTTGTTACTTTAAGGTTGTTATACCAATAGAATAAAAACCAGCAGGATCTTATTAAGAGGGATAAGGCAAAGATGCCACATTTATTGTAAATATAATGATAAAGCAAAAGATAAAAGTAAACAACATTGTTTGACTACTTATTCCTATCACTACTTATTCATTATACACACACACACACACATATACATATATATATATTCATTCACACAATCATTCATTCAAGTTCTGTATAGGTGTTATAGTTACCAGCCTAGAAGTTGCTCATGCCAAGTTACTGGCCAGGTATTTTGGTCATGAGGATGGAGCTGAGTCTGTGTCAGGTGCACCTGATGCTCCTGGAGGTTGGCAGCAGAACCAGAGACTCAAAATCCTCAGTCTTGAGAGTCCATTCTTATA